>NC_060210.1:24032500-24347500 GCF_021130785.1 Homalodisca vitripennis
TTCTGCATCTTAGCAAGCTCCCAAATATGTCTAGACATAATGTGGCTTACAATAATAAAAGTCAAATCTGGCAACGGTACCAGGATGACCAGCTGGGCAGTTGTTACTTGAGTGTAACCATGGCAATTGGCAATTACACATTATGCAGCTTAGTAAGCTCCCTAATGTGACTAGACATGTGGCTTATAATAATAAAAGTCAAAGCTGGCTACGGTAGCAGGGTGACCAGCTGGGTAGTTGTTACTTGAGAGTAACCAAGGCAATTGGCAATTACACATTATGCAGCTTAGTAAGCTCCCTAATGTGACTAGACATGTGGCTTATAATAATAAAAGTTCAAAGCTGGCTACGGTAGCAGGGTGACCAGCTGGGCAGTTGTTACTTGAGAGTAACCAAGGCAATTGGCAATTACACATTATGCAGCTTAGTAAGCTCCCTAATGTGACTAGACATGTGGCTTATAATAATAAAAGTCAAAGCTGGCTACGGTAGCAGGGTGACCAGCTTGGCAGTTGATACTTGAGAGTAACCAAGGCAATTGACAATTAAACTTTCTGCAACTTAGCAAGCTCCCTAATCTGTCTAGACATTTGGCTTACAATAATTAAAGTCAAAGTTGGCTACGGTAGCAGGGTGACCAGCTGGGCAGTTGTTATTTGAGTGTAACCATGGCAAGTTGGCAATTACACATTATGCAGCTTAGTAAGCTCCCTAATGTGACTAGACTTGTGGCTTATAATAATAAAAGTTAAAGCTGGCTACGGTAGCAGGGTGACCAGCTGGGTAGTTGTTACTTGAGAGTAACCAAGGCAATTGGCAATTACACATTATGCAGCTTAGTAAGCTCCCTAATGTGACTAGACATGTGGCTTATAATAATAAAAGTCAAAGCTGGCTACGGTAGCAGGGTGACCAGCTTGGCAGTTGATACTTGAGAGTAACCAAGGCAATTGACAATTAAACTTTCTGCAACTTAGCAAGCTCCCTAATCTGTCTAGACATTTGGCTTACAATAATTAAAGTCAAAGTTGGCTACGGTAGCAGGGTGACCAGCTTGGCAGTTGATACTTGAGAGTAACCAAGGCAATTGACAATTAAACTTTCTGCAACTTAGCAAGCTCCCTAATCTGTCTAGACATTTGGCTTACAATAATTAAAGTCAAAGTTGGCTACGGTAGCAGGGTGACCAGCTTGGCAGTTGATACTTGAGTGTAACCATGGCAATTGGCAATTACACTTTCTGCAGCTTAGCAAGCTCCCTAATGTAACTAGACATGTGGCTTATAAGATTATTTAAAATTAAGACAGCTCCGTATTGCTATAAATTATATATTAATATTATTATAAATGTATATTACCACATTTGAGGGAATAGATTAATTCCTTGAAAAATCCTCAGTTCTAGATGAACCTGTGTAGAAATATATTTTTGAAATCCAGGCTCTAAAATAACTGTAAGCAAGGGATTAGGCACATTATCCATAAGGTTATATTATCTATCTAGATTTAAAAACGTTTTGGTAACAATAGTTCAAAGCTGAGATAGTATAACTTATATTTAGGTAATTTCCTTATTATAACGAGTGTAATAAATTAGCGACATACATAATTCTTTACATTACCGTATCAAATTCAGTTTCTTTACTATTGAAATATATTACAAATTAAACGTTTTAAATTACACTTCAGACGAAAACAGGTAACGGAAAAACGAAATAACATAAAATAATAATACAAAAATATCAGATCAAGCAAGCATGTAGTAATCCCCTGCCCTTTATATACTATTTGTATTACGTAGCAAGCATGTAGTAATCCCCTGCCCTTTATATACTATTTGTATTACGTAGCAAGCATGTAGTAATTCCCTGCCCTTTATATACTACTTGTATTACGTAGCAAGCATGTAGTAATCCCCTGCCTTTTATATACTACTTGTATTACGTAGCAAGCATCTAGTAATCCCCTGCCCTTTATATACTATTTGTATTACGTGATATAAACTTTAACTTTTGTAATATTGACAAAGTGAATTTTTACGACTTGTGAAAACACCAAAGGTATCAATAAGACAAAATAAACTAAAAATTGAAATTAAAAATATGAAGGTAAGATAGTACTTTACATCTATATCCACGATGTATCACTATTTGACATAAATAGGTAGGTAAGTATGTTATAGACAGAAACCTTTTCTAGTGCTCACGTGGTATGTGAGATTTAATTTTGGTAATTTTGGTTTAATTGAGGATTATTTATTTTTACGCCGAAACGCGGGGTGGCGCCAAGACGTCACCCAACCTCGCGTTAATGGCCTGGAGCATTTCTGATCGATGATTTCCCGACCTCAGGTCACGAGCACGAACAAAGGAACCTTCTCGAGTCTGGGTGAGTTTATTGCTGAGTACGATTCTGACTTTGATAATAAGCTTCGCAAAACAGCAAGCTACTGTAGCCGTAGCTTTCAGAATAAAGTACTGAATGGTACAGTAAAATGGAGAGCAAACAGAGCAAATGGTTGTGATAGTAAGCCTTGGTTATAATGAATCAAAGATAAAAGCCGAATTAAAGAAGCGTTCACAGACAGTCCATATCCGGTGTCTGGCGCAGAGGCAGTTTAACCATCATTGACACCTGTGCAGTCATGACTATACCCAGTAGCGTAGCCAGAAATTTCGTTCGGGGGGGGTCCTAAACCGGGGGATCCGGGGGACGTTTTGTGTGTTATTTTCCAATGAATTCACTGGTAAAAGGTAAATACCAAAAATATGGAGCTTTAGTAACTACGCCTTATAGAAAGTGGAAAGATGTAATAGGCAAATTAAACTCTCACAGCAACTCTAGTACCACACAAATTTTCTTGTATAGCTACAGAAACTTTACGAAGTTCGATTCTGGCCGAGTAGAAGGCACCAAAGTGATGTTGGATTCACTGGATAAGAAAGAAAAAAGAACAAAACAGAGCTTTCACTCAAGCGTATAAAATTGACTCAAATATATTTTGTGAAGAAAATGAAATACCCCTTCGGGGATATTGGGCCACTGACGGCCGAAAACCCTTTAGAAAAAGAAGGGCGATTTTCGAGCGTTGCTCGGGTACAGATCAAACTAACGGTCGGAAAATGCACCGGAAAAACTGATTAGAAGTTTGGGCACTTTGGATTTCATTGATTGAGGTATTTATGAATGATTTATAATGACGATTTTTTGTATCATTACACTGTAGACGAGCCATATAATTATCGGAAAAATCACTTTCGGTCGGAAATAAAATACACCTGAAAACCTCTAATGATTAGAACTTCAACTACTTCGGACTTCGGTTATTGAGGTAGTAAACTGGTATTTTTGATTGAGTTAGGACGACGAGTTTTTGTTATCATTAAACTGTACTCGACTACCTATATAATTTATCGAGAGAAAATCACTTCCGGTCGGTAAATACCGAAGAAGAAAAGCTCTCTACTGATTCGTTTTGACGATTTTGGATTTCACTGGTTGAGTGGTTGAGGTAAAAGTAGTACTTATAATTATGTTAGGACATTGATTTTAGAGATTAATTCAAAGCTGACTAATAAGTATATAATTATCGAGAAAAAAAAAATCACTTCCGATCGGAATATACTAAGAGGAAAATGAAAATAATACCTCAGTCAGTGAAATCCAAAGTAGTCGGAACTTCTTATCAGTAGAGTTTTTCCGGTGTATTAACGATTTTTTTAAAATTTTCTTTGATAATTATTTAGGTATTAGTCGGCGTTCAATTGATACCTAAAATCAATGTTCTAACATAATTCTAAGTACCACTTTTATCTCAACTACTCAACCAGTGAAATCCAAAATCGTCAAAATCTGAATCAGTAGAGCTTTTCCTAGGTATATTCCGACCGGAGGTAATAATAATACTTTTTATTGTGTCAACAATTATAAAAATTGCATACAATCGTCAAATTAAATTATTTAGAAATATGTATATCTATTTTAAATTGCCCCCATTCATACCCGTTCATACACAGTCCACAGACTCATTCCTAAGACTCCTACATACTTACAGCCATACGTTTAAAACTCTTCTAAAATTTACCACCAGAAATAGAGGATGATCGAATTACTTTAAATTTCATCCCAGCGGCTCATCATAAACTCTTCCACCGAATAAAACACCCTCGACACCAAAAAGTGTCTCAATCGAGCTTTAAATTTTTGTTGGTTCATTCAAATTTTTGATTTCATCAGGGAGTTTGTTGATCAACTTAACACCAACCTCGAATGGCAAACGTTTGAATGCGGCTGTTCTGTGCGGATGTAACCGAAGGTTGTCCCCTGCCTCTTGTCCCGTATTGGATGGGAACGTCCCTGCCCCGGACCAACTCGCACTTAAATCGGCAGTACAGGGCGACATCGAGGATGTAGAGACAGGGCAAAGTTTAGCAATCCCAGCTCCCTAAAGGTATCTCTGCATGAATTTCGAGATTTCAATTTTTGAAATGATGCGGACAGCTTTCTTTTGACTTCTAAATACTCGCTCAAATTTGTATTTAGAACGAAACAGCTGCCCATAGCCTCAACTCGTACGTTAGATGGGGGTGTACAAGGCCGAAGTAGGCCATTTTTAGTACATCCCGGCGGGAGCAAAATTTTGATAGGTTCCGTATAGCATAAATGCCTGAAGAAACCTTTGAGCAGGTACTTTCAATATGATTGTCTCAAGTCAGACTTCGATCAAGGTACATTTCCGAGGAACTAGGTGGAATCAGTTTCCTCTATGAGGACATCGTCCGCCATCACAGCAGCGCCGATCCTCAATCTCTCTTTACCGCAAACAGAAATTTAGTGCATTCGATTTGGAGTTATTGGTCCTCAGATTTAATAAAAAAAAACTGAATACATGAATTCAGTTCTAAAAAGAAAATGATTTCTAATTCATGTTTTGTTGGAGCTTTAATGCAGCGTCAACATACTGGACCATTTTCCCTCTCAGGAGCGATGAGTTCAGCCTGCTGACGTACACAAGGAACAAGACTGGTCCAAGTATAGATCCCTGTGGGACTCCATAGGAAAAAAGTCGCTAATTTAAAAAGTGATTTAATTGTTTTTTTTTTCTCGATAATTATATATGTATTAGTCGGCGTTGAATTAATACCTAAAATCACCGTCCTAACATAATCCTAAGTACAACTTTTACCTCAACCACTCAACCAATGAAATCCAAAATCGTCAAAACTTGAATCTGTAGAGAGCTTTTCTTCGGTATTTACCGACCGGAAGTGATTTTTTACTCGATAATTATATAGGTAGGCCTACGGTGTACTGTTTAATGATAACAAAAATCGTCGTCCTAACTCAATCGAAAACCCCACGTTTAACCTCAATCATTGAAGTCCAAATTAGTTGAAGTTCTAATCAGTAGAGTTTTTCAAGTGTATTATCCGACCGAAAGTGATTTTTTTCGATAAATTATATACACGTTTACAGTTTAATGACACCTAATAATGAACGTCGTAACTTAATTCTAAGCAGTCACTTTACGTCCCCACGAACGAAGTGGTCGCTAATTTAAACTGTTCGCCGTGTTACGGTTCAGGTTACTTTGCGACGTCACGTGACCGCGCCCTATAGAAATACTGTGATTACACTCTACACTATTCGAAAGGCGAGCCCAAAAGTATCGTTTTGATACTTTATGATTTAAAACGAAAGGGACAATAATATTTTTAACAAACGGTCACTTCAATCAGTGAAATCAATCAATTTAATGTTTGTAGACAAGAGTAATGATAACTGTCCTTTTTTTTCCTGCCCCATGCTTTATTTTTTAATATGTATTAAAATTTCGGGGGGGGGGGGGGTCCGGACCCCCTGGACCCCTCCCTTCGCTACGCCACTGACTATACCCAAACGTAATGTGAGTTTAGTTCCAGTTCACGTTCCTCTTAGTGCAGCGACCGGTGTCCGACACTCTCTTAGACTTGACTCCTGGCTACGTAATCTTACAAATATCGAAACTGTGAATGTTGACTATAACTAACCATGATTCATTTTGATGCAACACCAGATTGAGCCAACGCACACACCTAACCGCTCTCCTATACATGCACTCCTGGCTACGTAATCTTACAAATATCGAAACTGTGAATGTTGAATAAAAAAACTATGAAACTGCACTACAAAATCTATCTCCAAACAACTACCAAATATACTGGATCCAATTCCTTCAATTTCTATAAGTCATTCTATTGAAACAGATTCATCTAAAAATATTTTTTTCTTATCCTAAATGATAATTCTTTGGAAAAGTCAACTTTAACACTAAAGATTCTTGTCAAGGACAAACTACACTCACGAAAGCGGTTGCTGTATGGACATGTTTTCTGGAACACAACTCTATATTGCCACACATTTTTCTCTTTTAATCTTCAATGGAATTAGATGAAGATAAATTATTTTTGTATCAAATTAACTAGAGGTTTCAGGGTTAATGAATAAGGAATAAAAAATGTTTCAGTGGTGGTGGAAGCCTGAAAACTGAAAACGTTAACAGTTTTAGTTTGAACACAGTCGTACAATGTAACAATAGCAAGAACTTGTGGTTCAAATGATTTGGAGGTCTCAGTGGTGGTGGGCAGTTTTCGGAATGAAGACAATTGCAGTTTGGAAGTCAATCAGACGCAATGTAACATTTGCAAGAATTTGTGGTTGAAATGCTTTGAGGTCTCATTGATCGTGGGATACTGAGATCTGAAGACGTTAACAATTGTAGTTTGGAACTCAATCAGACGCAATGTAACATTTGCAAGAATTTGTGGTTGAAATGCTTTGAGGTCTCATTGATCGTGGGATACTGAGATCTGAAGACGTTAACAATTGTAGTTTGGAACTCAATCAGACGCAATGTAACATTTGCAAGAATTTGTAGATGAAATGCTTTGAGGTCTCATTGATCGTGGGATACTGAGATCTGAAGACGTTAACAATTGTAGTTTGGAACTCAATCAGACGCAATGTAACATTTGCAAGAATTTGTAGTTGAAATGCTTTGAGGTCTCATTGATCGTGGGATACTGAGATCTGAAGACGTTAACAATTGTAGTTTGGAACTCAATCAGACGCAATGTAACATTTGCAAGAATTTGTAGTTGAAATGCTTTGAGGTCTCATTGATCGTGGGATACTGAGATCTGAAGACGTTGACAATTTTAGTTTGAAATACAATCTCAAACAATGCAATAATTTCAAGTATTTCTTTGTTTGAAGTTGTATTTTTACGATGGAAGTATTGTGAAGCAAAAAGATCTTGCTTCCTTCACTGCAAGTATTTGTGGTTCTAATTATTTTTAGGTTTTAGTGGTGGTGGGAAACCGATACAAATTTCGTTTTGGCGATTCAGTCATTAAAACCATCCCCGAAGGCATCCCTCAGATATTCGTGTAATGAGTATTGGAAACTATAGTATTCAAGGAGTTTTTATGTGTACTTTGTGGAAAACCATACCACAGCTTGTTCATGTATTACATTTAGACGGCACAAACAGGCATTTTTTTATGACTTAGAGAGAAGTGTGAAATGAATGAAATGGTATAACTATTATACATAGCGTTATTTGGTGGCCAGCGTTAACCGTACATGATTGAACATCAGTCGTACGTTTACCAATCCCTACTGTGTTGTGTAGAGCACCATGATGACGTAATATTGAAACAACATTCATATATATATATATATATATATATATATATATATATATATATATATATACACACATTTCTCTTGTGAAATGAAATGTATAAAATACCTTAATTTTTGTAAAGCATCACTTAAAGAATCATTTATTTTTTATACATTTCAAACACCTCACTCGAATCAGTGATCTTTCCCGTAAGTACACGTTTCATCAAATATTTGTCTTCAGCGGTTTAATGTTGGCCTAATCAGATATCAACGAATATTACCTGCAACTCACCGTAGAATCGTAACATTTAACATTTTTTCTTGTATTAAGAAAAAATCTTAAAGGGTGTTAGTTAAAGAATAAAAACTAGCTTATATTTTCAAAGATGTTTGGTCATCCGGTCGCATGCATAGAGCATAAAAAAATAATAGAGTGAAAAGACAAGTTTAAAAGTCCTAGTAAAGTAAGTAGTCCTAGTACTTTGAGCATTTGAACTCAAAGCACTCTGGTGTTGTACAGTAGCACCAACTCGAGCTCACCGGACATTGGAGGTTCTAGTTTCCAGTACATTACATTGTCTCCAATCGTTACATTGTTTTAGTTAATAATTGATCATAAACACAACACATTAATTGACGCACAAAAATGTGGTAATAAGTTAAAAGAACCATGAAAACTGTGTCTGTGAGTATCATAGAAACGGGTTTCAATAAATTCAATTAAATCTGAATAAATATTGCAATGTGAATAAAACGTGTTAACCGTTGTTACTCAACAACAAAAACTGTAAAGAACGTACATAATCAAAGAACATCCATACATATTTATTTTGAGAGCTGATATTTTGATATTAAAACTGCAATATGAACCCTCAGCCAATTAAAGCGAGGCACACTCACGGCATGTAAGTTGACCGGACCTGATCACATGCTAGTCTGGATAACCCATGATACCCTCCATTTCTTCGAACTCCGCCAAAACTTACGATTGATTTCTTTCTTAAAAATTTTCTTCTATACATACGCAAATTGTCTATCTGCTCCTGGAGTTTTAGAACCGCACTGGGTTTGTTGTTGGCTGTTACATAGGCATTCGATCAGATATAATAAAATGGCTTTAGCGCTGAATGTGACTAAACTGTGAAAATCTACCTAAGGTATATTTGTTCATGTTATTATGGCCTTATCTAAGTTTAAAATGTTATTACATGAATGCGTAGAATTTATATACAGTAAATTATTCCTCTCTGTATACTACACATATACTTGTATCATAGAGAAGTTCATCTAGAATAAACTAGGAATTAAATAAAAAAAGACCCAATCCCGTTTCATGATTTTCCGCCATTTTATTTCTGCCGTAAATATCGCCATTTTACTATTGGTCTCTGGTCAGTTTGCAGTGGTTGGTAAGTCAGTGCAGACCTATTATATCCTGTATCCTTCAGTTCAGTTTCAACAGTAAGGCTGGTCGTCCACTGGAAGCGTATTCAAGCGTCTTCACGCTCGCGCGTACACGAGAGGCAAGGAGCAACAACAAGCTGAGCAGCGACGAGCGTAGGCCTCGTCCACTGGAAAGCGAATATGCGCTGTGAGTTGGGGTTTACAGAAAGACGTGTCTTTGTTATGTTATGTTAGTTATCTAGTTTTGTAACCTTATTAGTAATTGATGTAGAGGAGTTAAACTTGTTCGACAGTACTTACCTCTTGAGGCGTCGGATGGCAGCTTAGTAAGAAAAGGTATTGTTGGATGAGTCCAATTTATCAGAAGAGGAAGAGACAATGGGCGAGTATAATCATTTTACATAACGATTTGGAAAGAGAAACCCGCAAAAATTTTCTGACTATTATAGTATTGAGAAGAGACACTTTTAATTACATTTTGAACAGTATAGAGCATAGTGTTTCCAAGGTATCAAATTTTTTAGGGAGACGATTTCACCTAGTGAACGTCAAAGTGTGACTTTAAGGTGAGTGGAATATTTAAACTATTTTAACACATTATAATATTTTATTACTTAAAGGACTTTGTTACAGTTTAATTTGTATTAAATAAGTAATTACTTCCTTTTTGTGGTTTGTATATAAAACAAATCAATAATTAAAAAAAATAATTTGTAAATTGTAATTTGAGCTACATTGGTTGGCAACATTTGAACTTTGAGAAATTTACTTAAAATTTGTTTACAAAAATTTTGCAATGGAGAGTTTACTGGTGGAACATCCCACGACGATTCGGATGTAGCATCGGAACTGTATGCTGTGTACGCACTATTACTCCAAGATGAATGTCCAGGTGATTGATTCACAGTTGAAGGCAAGGGATCCTTCTAATTGATTGCGACAAAAACTGTTGCGTTCTTGTTCGTCGATCAAAAACCTGGCTGAAGTTTATTCCTTACTTAGTTCCTTGGAGTTGCCCGGCTTGCTGGAATATTTTTCAAATAAGGTAGCAGGCTTATAAGAAACAGATGTTCACTGTCATTTTTCAATGAAGCAGATGTTTCAAACAATTTGAGCTTAGCTTTCTCAATTTCTAGGAAATGCGCATCACTGACATCTACTGACCTCTTCTTTTTATTTGAGCTGCTCTTTCCTGGAGATCCTCGGTCACTGTTATTTCTGTCGAAATCCAATCTTTTGAGTTTTCCCTTAGTCGGAGTTGTTAGGGGTGGTCCCATTTTTTGAAGTGCATTTGGCGCTAGTTGTGGTTCGCTGAGATGAACAGCAGAGTTGCTGTTGGACTTTTCAATCAATGAATCGTCTTTTTCGCTCTCTAATTCTAGGTCTTCTTCAATAGCATCTATACTTAGAGTTTCAGTTTCAGTATCTTTTACCGGAGAAGGAATGTTCCCTTGAGCTGCCTAGGTTTTCCATAACGTCACGCAAGAAAAGCATTTGATCAAAAAATGGCCCACGAGGATTCAAATTCATCAGGTGCCTCTTGAAGTGATTTCAGCAATTTTTTGTATTCTCTTCTGAATGCATCTCGAAGTCCCTTCCACCTCTTTTTCAATTCAGCCACTGAAAAAAAAATTCTATTAACCATGGATTGAGATAAAATTAACGTCATTTAGCTTATTCCAACCATTGGCAATCTTTGCACTATCCGACGTAGGGTTCCTGACATAGTTGTTTTACTTGCTGTGCTATAATGGTTTGTTTCATTACAGGTACTTTGCAAAAGGATCATCTTTCAAGACATTGGGGTACACCTATAGGATGTCTGATGTAACAGTTGGGAGGATTGTTTTAAGTAAACAAGCAAGGCAATCTTGGACAAATTGCAAGCTACCCACATGGCTTTTCCCTCAACAGACCAAGAGATTGAATCAATCAAAACAAAGATTTTGGGAAAGATGGAGATTCCCAAACTGTGTAGGCTGTGTTAACGGTAAACATGTACGTATACGAAACCCACGACATTCTGGCAGCATGTTTAGAAATTATAAACACATATTTCTCGATTGTATTGCAAGGTGTTGCCGGGCCTGACTATAAGTTTATTGCTGTCGATGTTGGCGGTTATGGCAAAGAAAGTGACGGAGGAATTTTTTCTCATTCGTATCTTTCAGAAAATCTTGAAAAATGAGCGTTAGGCTCACAATCATTCGCTCCATTGCCAGGAACGAACATAAAGGTTCCCCATGTTATTCTTGGCGATTGAAGCGTACCCACTCAAAACTTATCTCATGCGACCGTTTCCAGGAGACAATTTGGATCGGCTAAAAGGCTGTTCAACAGGCGGCTCTCTAAAGCTCGCCAGGTTATTGAATGCACATTCGGTATAATTAGCAACAAATGGAGACTGCTGCTGAAAGGCATTGAAGTGTAGCCAGACTTTGTTGACACCATAGTTCAATGCATATGCTTGTTGCATAACATTGTCATCGACAAAGAAGGCGAAACAACAAGTATTACACATGGCCAAGAAGATAGTATAGTAATGATGACAACACTACTAGCAGACCTGTTAGATTTACTTCTTTGGGTGAAAATAGGGGCTCTAACGCAGCATATACAGTAAGGGACAAGTTCGTGGCTTTTTTTCTGAATTGGAAAACTGTATAAAAGTGGTGATAAGTTTAATGCACATTGTGAATTAGGAGTATTTTATATACTGTTACTTGTACTATATAAATAAAGTTGTAAATAATAAAAAAAATTTGATTATTTATTTTACCAAATGAATTTGCTTGAAGTAAAAGTTGTTAATCAGTACACAATCACAATTTGTTCATGGTATTACATCTTAATAATGCATTTATAATACAGTAAAATATTTTATACAAAATCATTTATGACACGTTTTGGATCGATAATATTTTTTTATATTGCAATTAATTGAATTTATTTTAAAATACAAAGCAAACTTTAAAATTTTATTATACTTCGCACTGTGGCGGTTAGGTTAGGTTATCATTCTATAATATTACTAATACTGTCTTTGTTACATTATTGATATAATGTACTTATAATAATGTAGGCTAGGTTTACCAAACCCTAGCTAACTTTATTTAACCTAACATAGGCAAATCTAAGGTTATTATAATTGATGCAGCATGCAGTATATTTATATATTACTAAAT
This sequence comes from Homalodisca vitripennis, assembly GCF_021130785.1. Lineage (NCBI taxonomy): Eukaryota > Metazoa > Arthropoda > Insecta > Hemiptera > Cicadellidae > Homalodisca > Homalodisca vitripennis. The sequence goes on from NC_060210.1 coordinate 24,044,758, forward strand.
ACTAGAGTCGACAAACGTACCTTCTTCTCCCACTACTTGAGCTACTTTTGCCCAAAGCTTTCTTTGGATATCACTTGAATGATACCGCTTGTCCTCATATCCCACAACGGTGTAAACAATCTTACTGTGTTAATAAACTTGTCGGTATTGTCTTCCATTTTTGTAATAAAACCACTATTAAACACAAAATATAACAATCTATAAATAAAAACAAAATCAAACACACAGTGGACGATTGGCTTCTCTCTGGACTCTGGGCGTACTAGCGTGTACGAGCGACAGATCCCATCCAGACGGGATGTGTAGCGCGAGCGTGAGTACGCCTGTAGCTGCGCAGGAGTTGGCGCCTGCAGTGGACGCGGCTTTACCTGACTCATGGTTGTGGGATCTGTCACGCGAAGCCGCTTGTTTACGCTTGTATCGCGCGGAGCGTGAAGACGCTTGAATACGCTTCCCAGTGGACGACCAGCCTTAGTGTGCATGGAGTTGATACACAACTTGTTTGTTGTGGTTCTGACGTAAGCATGTAGTATAATTATTTGTCTATTTTTATCTAGATTGTGGTTATATTACACACACACACCTGTGCTCGTGTTTGGTTTTTGATGGTGCCTTTAAAGGGCCATACCCATAAGTGTGATCGTGACCGCCCAGTGCAGTGTATTGATGGCACCTTAAAGGTACATACAAACTGTCTTAGTGGAGCAAGGCTCACTGTGCCTTATTGCCTGGCAGTGGGCATTTTTGTTTTGTTATTGTTATTGAATTATTAATATTGTTGTTAGTATATCCAATTTATCATTTTTATATTGTTCATATTGTTTATTTGTTTCTGTTTGTTGTTTTTATTAGTATTTACGGCTGTTCCTTGTTGCCTTTTGTTGATATTTATTATTGTTTATTGTACCTCATACACATATTACACGGCAACTATCCATAAACCTCATTTATTTTTTTAGTCGCTAACTTATTATTATAATTATAAATTATTATGCTCGCTTTTGTAGTGGTTGATGCGTTGGAAATAAAAATAAAATAAATATTTTAGGTTAGCTCTGATGAAGAAATCAGAATGCAGATCTCGAAACGGAAAATCCTGTTCCTTCACAATGCAAAGGGAAAATACATCACAACATCGTTAAAATACCAACTGCGCTATGTAAATGTTTTATTTAATTAAAATAATGATTTATTTTAATTTGGTTGATAATTAAGTAATTTAGTCTTTTACCTTTTTTTGTGGGTGGGATTATAAAATGTAGAAACCCAATCACGCTCTTGGCGAAATTGACAGTAGGCCTAAGTGAATTCTTATTTTGTTCATGATAAATCAGATAAACCATAATTTGATTTATGGTATGTCTTAATAATGAACTGAGTCTTTTGATCTAATTACAATAAAGATTAGTGAATAAAAATGCTTCTTCCACCAAGGCTCAATCCCGAATGTTGTACATGTCGAGCGAACATTCTCAAAATTACATATCATATCCGTTACCTTTTTCCTATGAAATTTTGTATTAGTTTAAAAATACAAAACTATAACTTTTTCAGATTAGCCGATAATATCTTCCCTTGTCTGATCATTGGTTCTAAGTGGGTCGAGCTAAATAAAATATCTAAGAACAAATTTGTCATTAACATTTTTATCCATTTCTATATCCACCAACACTAGAGCAGATTATACTCATTTCGTTCTTAAGAGAAGTTTCTTTTGATTGATTAATTATAAGAAATATACAGGTCTTGTGCTCATTCGCTGCATATGGTTCTCCTCTACTGGACATGGTATCGATAACATGTTGTTGGTAGGACTGCTGTTATCAACAAAATATTATATGAGTTTAGTCGCATATATAAGAAATATACAGGTCTTGTGCTCATTCGCTGCATATGGTTCTCCTCTACTGGACATGGTATCGATAACATGTTGTTGGTAGGACTGCTGTTATCAACAAAATATATGAGTTTAGTCGCATATATAAGAAATATACAGGTCTTGTGCTCATTCGCTGCATATGGTTCTCCTCTACTGGACATGGTATCGATAACATGTTGTTGGTAGGACTGCTGTTATCAACAAAATATTATATGAGTTTAGTCGCATATATAAGAAATATACAGGTCTTGTGCTCATTCGCTGCATATGGTTCTCCTCTACTGGACATGGTATCGATAACATGTTGTTGGTAGGACTGCTGTTATCAACAAAATATTATATGAGTTTAGTCGCATATATAAGAAATATACAGGTCTTGTGCTCATTCGCTGCATATGGTTCTCCTCTACTGGACATGGTATCGATAACATGTTGTTGGTAGGACTGCTGTTATCAACAAAATATAGGAGTTTAGTCGCATATACAGGGTGAATTTAAGTTAGTGTCGAAAAATATTTTGGGTGATACTACTCAGTATTACAGACCAAAATATGAAAATAAAAAATCCCTATCCCATCTATCTTTTAACTACGACCAATTTAAATATTTTGTTAAAAAATCATGTTTTGTTTCAATAAAACTCAATTTCCTCCATTATTTTTTATGTTTTTTTAATTCTGAATCCATTTTTGAAATCTACATAAAATTTTACATGGGAATAATGGAGAAAAACTGTCTTGAAAATAAGTTTGATACAAACAAATTGCTAATAAATCAAATTCTTAAGTTTTCGGCAAAAACATTAAAAAGATATTAGACCCGAGCAATTAAATGAAGTTACTTCTGAAGAGAGGCCAATACCACAAAAAACTTGCCCATTTTGTGGGCTTTAAAATAACATAATGCAACGTTACTTTTATTTTCATTTTCTACTGGTTATTAAAGAATCAGTATTGGAAAACAAGGTCTACTTAAAATATCACGGTGCCAAATAACCAGTCAAAATTGTGTTTAATTCAATAATAAATCAAAGATAACAGAGAACAAAGAACAGTTACAAAAAAGAATAATCATAAAAGTAAGTACTCTACAAACTGTTTTCAAATTGCCTGCCTCCGTTTTTAAAATGACATAATGCATTGTCATATCTTATCAGTTTTTGCTCCTGACTATCTTACCTCTACAATCACAAGTATGAAAGTATACCCCATTTTTCAGGTTTTATTTTGTCTTTCAGCTGACTTTACCCCATTTTTCAGGTTTTATTTTGTCTTTCAGCTGACTTTACCTCTATCCACTTAAAAATAGTTATTTGAGTCGTAGCTATCATGGATTTCACATCGAGATAGTATGCAGAGATGCATTTTGTATATGGTTTTTGTGGCGGGCATTGCTCTGGCTGCTCAGAGAGAATACCACGCTCGGTACCCAGATCGTAGAGTTCCTAGTAATAAAGTTTTTACGAGGCTACATCAGCGTTTGTTGGAGAGAGGAACAGTTCACAGGCAGCGTAATGAGGTAGGTCCTGTTCTTCGAGATGTTGGCTTAGATGAACGAGTTCTAGATTTAGTTCAAGAAAATCCTGAGGTCAGCAGCCGACAACTTGCCTGAGAAGTTGGTGTTTCTCAGAGTAAAGTGTTAGGAATCTTACACGAAAATAACTTCCACCCCTATCACTTTACAAAGGTTCAAGCATTACAACCAAATGACTTTGGTCCAAGAGTAGAGTTCTGTCGCTGGCTGCTCAATAGTGATATTGAACAATATCATTTTTTGAGAAACATTTTGTACACTAATGAGTCTACCTTCACTAGGGCTGGTGTTTTTAACACGCATAACTTGCACCATTGGGCCGAACAAAATCCCAGGGCTTCAAGAGAAAGTTCCTTTCAAAGACGTTTTCATCTCAACGTATGGGCAGGATTCATCGGAAACCAACTTGTGGGTCCCCACATTTTTCAAGGAACCTTAAATAGTGGAGTTTACTTGGACTTTTTACAGCATACCTTGCCCACACTTCTGGATGACTTGATTTGGACCACAATCAGAGGGACAACATAGTTTTCCAACAGGACGGTGAAGTGCGTTATTTTTTCAGCAATGAAGTGCGTCAGTGGTTAACGGACAATTACGCGACATGGATAGGTCGCGCTGGAACTGTAGCTTGGCCGGCCAGATCTCCTGACCTATCTCCTATGGACTTCTTTGTTTGGGGGACTATGAAATAGGAAGTTTACTCGACCACTGTAAACTCTGAGGATGACTTAAGAAACCGGATTGAGTTAGCTGCCCAAATAGTGCGTAACAAGTTATCTTTGAACGTGACGGTTAGGGCCATGAGAAAGCGTGCGAGAGCCTGCATTAGAAACGGAGGCAGGCAATTTGAAAACAGTTTGTAGAGTACTTACTTTTATGATTATTCTTTTTTGTAACTGTTCTTTATGTGTTTATCCTATCTTTGATTTATTATTGAATTAAACACAATTTTGACTGGTTATTTGGCACAGTGATTTTTTAAGTAGACCTTGTTTTCCAATACTGATTCTTTAATAACCAGTAGAAGATGAAAATAAAAGTAACGTTGCATTATGTTATTTTAAAGCCCACAAAATGGGCAAGTTTTTTGTGGTATTGGCCTCTTTTCAGAAGTAACTTCATTTAATTGCTCGGGTCTAATATCTTTTTAATGTTTTTGCCGAAAACTTAAGAATTTGATTTATTAGCAATTTGTTTGTATCAAACTTATTTTCAAGACAGTTTTTCTCCATTATTCCCATGTACAATTTTGTGTAGATTTCAAAAATGGATTCAGAATTAAAAAAACATAAAAAATAATGGAGGAAATTGAGTTTTATTGAAACAAAACATGATTTTTTAACAAAATATTTAAATTGGTCGTAGTTAAAAGATAGATGGGATAGGGATTTTTTATTTTCATATTTTGGTCTATAATACTGAGTAGTATCACCCAAAAAATTTTTCGACACTAACTTAAATTCACCCTGTATAAGAAATATACAGGTCTTGTGCTCATTCGCTGCATATGGTTCTCCTCTACTGGACATGGTATCGATAACACGTTGTTGGTAGGACTGCTGTTATCAACAAAAATATAGGAGTTTAGTCGCATATATAAGAAATATACAGGTCTTGTGCTCATTCGCTGCATATGGTTTCTCCTCTACTGGACATGGTATCGATAACATGTTGTTGGTAGGACTGCTGTTATCAACAAAATATATATGAGTTTAGTCGCATATATAAGAAATATACAGGTCTTGTGCTCATTCGCTGCATATGGTTCTCCTCTACTGGACATGGTATCGATAACACGTTGTTGGTAGGACTGCTGTTATCAACAAAATATTATATGAGTTTAGTCGCATATATAAGAAATATACAGGTCTTGTGCTCATTCGCTGCATATGGTTCTCCTCTACTGGACATGGTATCGATAACATGTTGTTGGTAGGACTGCTGTTATCAACAAAATATATGAGTTTAGTCGCATATATAAGAAATATACAGGTCTTGTGCTCATTCGCTGCATATGGTTCTCCTCTACTAGACATGGTATCGATAACATGTTGTTGGTAGGACTGCTGTTATCAACAAAATATAGGGGTTTAGTCGCATATATAAGAAATATACAGGTCTTGTGCTCATTCGCTGCATATGGTTCTCCTCTACTGGACATGGTATCGATAACACGTTGTTGGTAGGACTGCTGTTATCAACAAAATATAGGGGTTTAGTCGCATATATAAGAAATATACAGGTCTTGTGCTCATTCGCTGCATATGGTCCTCCTCTACTGGACATGGTATCGATAACACGTTGTTGGTAGGACTGCTGTTATCAACAAAATATAGGGGTTTAGTCGCATATATAAGAAATATACAGGTCTTGTGCTCATTCGCTGCATATGGTTCTCCTCTACTGGACATGGTATCGATAACACGTTGTTGGTAGGACTGCTGTTATCAACAAAATATAGGGGTTTAGTCGCATATATAAGAAATATACAGGTCTTGTGCTCATTCGCTGCATATGGTTCTCCTCTACTGGACATGGTATCGATAACACGTTGTTGGTAGGACTGCTGTTATCAACAAAATATAGGGGTTTAGTCGCATATATAAGAAATATACAGGTCTTGTGCTCATTCGCTGCATATGGTTCCTCCTCTACTGGACATGGTATCGATAACACGTTGTTGGTAGGACTGCTGTTATCAACAAAATATAGGGGTTTAGTCGCATATATAAGAAATATACAGGTCTTGTGCTCATTCGCTGCATATGGTTCTCCTCTACTGGACATGGTATCGATAACATGTTGTTGGTAGGACTGCTGTTATCAACAAAATATTATATGAGTTTAGTCGCATATATAAGAAATATACAGGTCTTGTGCTCATTCGCTGCATATGGTTCTCCTCTACTGGACATGGTATCGATAACACGTTGTTGGTAGGACTGCTGTTATCAACAAAATATAGGGGTTTAGTCGCATATATAAGAAATATACAGGTCTTGTGCTCATTCGCTGCATATGGTTCTCCTCTACTGGACATGGTATCGATAACACGTTGTTGGTAGGACTGCTGTTATCAACAAAATATAGGAGTTTAGTCGCATATATAAGAAATATACAGGTCTTGTGCTCATTCGCTGCATATGGTTCTCCTCTACTGGACATGGTATCGATAACATGTTGTTGGTAGGACTGCTGTTATCAACAAAATATTATATGAGTTTAGTCGCATATATAAGAAATATACAGGTCTTGTGCTCATTCGCTGCATATGGTTCTCCTCTACTGGACATGGTATCGATAACATGTTGTTGGTAGGACTGCTGTTATCAACAAAAAATTATACATGAGTTTAGTCGCATATATAAGAAATATACAGGTCTTGTGCTCATTCGCTGCATATGGTTCTCCTCTACTGGACATGGTATCGATAACATGTTGTTGGTAGGACTGCTGTTATCAACAAAATATTATATGAGTTTAGTCGCATATATAAGAAATATACAGGTCTTGTGCTCATTCGCTGCATATGGTTCTCCTCTACTGGACATGGTATCGATAACATGTTGTTGGTAGGACTGCTGTTATCAACAAAATATTATATGAGTTTAGTCGCATATATAAGAAATATACAGGTCTTGTGCTCATTCGCTGCATATGGTTCTCCTCTACTGGACATGGTATCGATAACATGTTGTTGGTAGGACTGCTGTTATCAACAAAATATTATATGAGTTTAGTCGCATATATAAGAAATATACAGGTCTTGTGCTCATTCGCTGCATATGGTTCTCCTCTACTGGACATGGTATCGATAACATGTTGTTGGTAGGACTGCTGTTATCAACAAAATATTATATGAGTTTAGTCGCATATATAAGAAATATACAGGTCTTGTGCTCATTCGCTGCATATGGTTCTCCTCTACTGGACATGGTATCGATAACATGTTGTTGGTAGGACTGCTGTTATCAACAAAATATTATATGAGTTTAGTCGCATATATAAGAAATATACAGGTCTTGTGCTCATTCGCTGCATATGGTTCTCCTCTACTGGACATGGTATCGATAACATGTTGTTGGTAGGACTGCTGTTATCAACAAAATATTATATGAGTTTAGTCGCATATATAAGAAATATACAGGTCTTGTGCTCATTCGCTGCATATGGTTCTCCTCTACTGGACATGGTATCGATAACATGTTGTTGGTAGGACTGCTGTTATCAACAAAATATTATATGAGTTTAGTCGCATATATCTTCCCTTGTCTGATCATTGGTTCTAAGTGGGATCAGTACTTGTTAGGGTGGGGAAACAAACCCATATTGTATATTTCATCGTCACAGGAGACTGGATTTACTTTTTCTTTTATAATATTATGCAATAAAGTTATTGAGTGTTTGGAAAGTACGTTTAAAACCCGAGAAAGGTTTGAAAAATTATTAAATATATAGGCCTACATAGCCGTACAATAGTATAACAGTAGAGCAGAATACGAGGTATGTCCACGTTCAGCTATAGCCGTATAGTTTATTGCTGCGACCTAACGTGAAGAATGATATACTTATTTGATTAAGTCTTCTAAATGCGCACAAAGACAGTTTATCCACAGGAAAGAGCACATCTCGTTCGTAGGGCCCAACCAGAATTCAAAATAAAAATAGATAGAAGATAAAAATAATAAGTTTAATTAAAGACAAAGTGCGTAGACTACAACGCACGCTACATATATTAACAATAATAGGCGTGGATCAAAAAAGATTTTATTTTAGTTTACCTAATTAGGTGTATTTTTGCATATATTATTTAAATTCTAATCAACCGCGTAATCAAACCTATGATTATTCTGATACTCAGGGTGCTAGGCTCCTTCTCAGGGTCGGGCCGAAGTAAGCAATGTAAATTATTTCTGAATTTTTGTAGTAAACAAACTTATATATTAGTTTCTTAGCGCGATGCTTCCGTCTGAACACCTCTATTCTCACTCACTCGCTCACACATACACGTAAATTTTTATATAATCAACCAATGAAATGGAAGCCACTTTCTAGTAGAAAATCGTGATTTTGTTGTGTAGACCAAAATAGAAATCATAAACAATTACGCTATGACTATATATAAATAAAATACTCATATCAATTTGTCCAAAAATGTCTGATCTTTATGTTGGTGATTCACAACAACCAAAAACGTGTTCCTAGTTATTTGTTTTTATTTACGAGTTAAAGAGAAGAGCAGAGGGTGCACCAACCCCCTCACGATTATGTGGGAAGGGGGGCTGTGTGTGTGGGGGTGTGGGGGGAGGATTGGGGGCTGAATGGGGGTCGAGCGGCAGTCACCTTGCTACCCCCGAGCTGTACGGTCTCCAGTGCGTGGTGTACGTGCGTGCGTCTGTGTGTGAAGTGTGGACCAGTGACTCAGTGTCAGTGTCATGTGTGGACTGACTCAGTCTCGTTGACTCGCGGACTCATTCATAACGTGAGTCTTTGTTCTTGTGTATTTATGTTTCTTAGCCGTTCTTCCCGCAACAACAGTTCGACCTTTAGTTGTAGCATTTGCGGAATATTTAAATAGTTAAATCCAACACTTCCTAGAAAGGTGAATTCTAAAGCTGATGAATAATTACAAAATACCAGTAGTTTGTAAGTATCACTTTTAGTTTTTTTTTTGGCTTCTATATCCGTACAGCGTTCAACCTTCTAGTGTTGATTTGTTCTCGCTATATCTAACTTAGAAGTAAGGGAAAACTTATATAGTTTCAAAATTGGACAATTTAAACATATTTCACGAAAACAGACATGGCGGGAGAAATAAAATGGTGCCCGAAGTCTCTTACATAATGTACACTTGTAAACAAACTCTGTGTCAGTTCAAGGAATATGTATATAATAAAAAAGAGAAATCTGATAATGGTTTAATCGATGTTGAATAGTTCACCTCAGATATCTATAATAATTTAGGCAAAACAATCAAATAATATTACAATATGGGAATTAAATGTAACATTTACATTAAAAGTATAAAACACATTTTATAAACATATTAGTACATTTTAACGTAATTTACATAATTGCTATAAAGGAGATCAAGTTTAAAGAATGAATGTTAAAAAATGTTGATGATAATACTTGAGCTCTTATGTTTTTAAGATTGAAAAGAAATAACTGGAAAACAATTGTATACTAAAATAAAGAAACCATTAATTATATGCCTATATTAGGCCTAGATAACTTGTAAAATTTTGAAAGTTTAAGTGAGTTATTTTTACATTTGTAATTTATAATAGTATCGAATCACAAAATGGGGTGTTGGAAAATTGTGATATAAAAAAAAACCATTTTCTGGAGCAATATAAAATGTGATAGAAAGAATAACTAAATATGCACTCTAACTAACTATTTCAGCGGGAAAGTTATTCGCTAAAATCTGGTTAGCGATATTTATTTAGTTATTCTAACATCGGAAAGAAAGAGATTAGGCTTTAAAATATAAACTTTAATTCTAGGTGTGTATAAAATGAATGTTCGATTGATGCTATTCTATATTAAGAGTGACGACTTTAATTCACAATGCATTACTACTACAACCCGTAACATATACAGTGAGAAGAAATGAATAATTCAAAATTGAAAGAAAATTATTTATTGAACAACCATTTCTAATAAGTAACCGATCACTTATTTAAATAGCCAAGAAAAGAAAGTTATTAAAATTTTATTATAAAAATAATAAGGTTCGCATATTAGAAATAATTATATCAGTTAAAAATGTCCCTCCCGAATAAAACATCTTCTTGATTTTAGCTACTGCACAATAACTGCTAGCCACAATACATGTCATAAAATATATACAAATAAACTATGGCTTGTGAGTGATATAATATAACAATTAAGTTTCACATCTTTATTAATGTGTAAAACTACATTTTATACAGGGACAATATTATAAAGTAAGTTATCAAATTACATTAAAAAGATGTCGGGTTTCAAGAGTAAATACAGCGTATACAGGAAATATATACAGTGAAGCACATAAATGATTCAAAATAGATATTTTTTCTATGGATGATGTGAAGTAATTTGAACTAGTATTATAATTTTAATATTTACGGCAAAATATAATGTTGTTTGTCCCGCCACATAATAATAACGAATATAATCCGTTGTTCAGAAAAATGAGATTAAAAAGATCAATCTTGAGATTTATTTAATTTATTGAAGTAGCGAATGAAAGTAATGATTGAGTGATTGACGAAGCTTAAGTGAATTGGAGTCGTGACGAACGCACGATGTACATCAAGGTGCTCTTTAGTCATTATCTGACTACAAACTGGTTTAACGAACCTCCAATTTTATTTGATTTATTTCAGAGTTGTCATTTTAAAACGAAGACATTGATTGGAGCTGAAAAAATCTAAAGTTTAACCGTTATACTTCAGAAGTGAATCAACTTATGTTATAAATACAAGGGTGTGTATATTTAGCAATAATATTACAAAGGTCTGATAGATTTGTATTCTACACTACGTAGTCTAAATATATCCTGATTCGAACTGATTATTATCGTTATACAAGGGTTACGAGCATATGGTAACAGAAATGAAGATGAGGGATTGTTTAATTTTCTTCAAAAATTTGAAACTGGAAATAATCCAATTACAAACATTTGTAACTTCAAGTTACACACACACTGTGACACTCAATTACAAACATTTGTAACTTTAAGGTACACACACTGTGACACTCAATTACAAACATTTGTAACTTTAAGTTACACACACTGTGACACTCAATTACAAACATTTGTAACTTTAAGGTACACACACTGTGACACTCAATTACAAACATTTGTAACTTTAAGTTACACACACTGTGACACTCAATTACAAACATTTGTAACTTTTAAGTACACACACTGTGACACTCAATTACAAACATTTGTAACTTTAAGGTACACACACTGTGACACTCAATTACAAACATTTGTAACTTTAAGTTACACACACTGTGACACTCAATTACAAACATTTGTAACTTTAAGTTACACACACTGTGACACTCAATTACAAACATTTGTAACTTTAAGGTACACACACTGTGACACTCAATTACAAACATTTGTAACTTCAAGTTACACACACTGTGACACTCAATTACAAACATTTGTAACTTTAAGGTACACACACTGTGACACTCAATTACAAACATTTGTAACTTCAAGTTACACACACTGTGACACTCAATTACAAACATTTGTAACTTTAAGTTACACACACTGTGACACTCAATTACAAACATTTGTAACTTTAAGTTACACACACTGTGACACTCAATTACAAAAATTTGTAACTTTAAGGTACACACACTGTGACACTCAATTACAAACATTTGTAACTTTAAGGTACACACACTGTGACACTCAATTACAAACATTTGTAACTTTAAGGTACACACACTGTGACACTCAATTACAAACATTTGTAACTTTAAGGTTACACACACTGTGACACTCAATTACAAACATTTGTAACTTTAAGTTACACACTGTGACACTCAATTAACAATATTGGTGTTAATAATACATTCTGAAAGATTACAACATCTGTAAAAATAAAACTAACTTTATTAGAATTTGTCTATTACTTAAATGATCATCGTCAAATCATCATTTGACGGAACCAAGAGAATTTACAATTGGATTAATTTGACTCAGTAAGACACAATTTAAAGTTATTGTTTGATTTTTGTATTGCCTTTTCTCACTATATACTTGATACTGAATAAATACAAATAACATTTTATATCTGAAATACAAAATGTGTGTTTTGCAAACACACTTATAAAGCGTCAAAAAGTACCGCGGTGTCCACGCACTTATAAATATACGTTAAAATGAATACATAAACGGAAAAAAAAAAAATAAGAGTGACTTCTTCAGATGACAAAATGAAACAAAATAAATTATTATATCTGCAAAGTTTTCCGAATTCGATATTTAAACAAGTTTTTGTATTGGTAGTATTGGTATTATATTATATTTTACAAATTCTGTGGATCAAAATAGCTTGAGGGACTGAAATTTCTTAACTACCTATTCGACGTAGACTAGATTTTAAATTTTGTATAATGTGACCTGGATTTGTTTGTTTGTTATCATTTACTGACGCTCAAAACAACTATTTTCACTGTGATAACGAGTGTAGTATACAGCAATGAATACTATTTCTTTATTATAGTGTAATTTATCTGAAACATAAAATTATTAAGAAATTAGTGCGAGTAGAGTTTGAGCTTGTTAACTAGTGAAATCATTTCAACAGAAAAGGATTTTAGGGGCTTTTACAAAAACTATACTGTAAGTTTTGGGAGTTGATTTTATTTCGAGAATATTTTCCAAAGTCCTTAAAAGAAACCATTTAAAATATAAAGGCCGTAAACGGCATCTATAGCAAAAATATTCCTGAAAAATGAAAATTTTAAAATAAGAATGGTATTATATTTTTCAAAACATTGTTGAGATTTACAAATTTTCCCAAACATCTACAACCTAATAAACGTACCAAAATACTTTGTTAAATAGTAATATGATTTCATCATAATAGAGGTTGTATTTAAATATTGCATCATTGTTTGAAGTATTTTTTACCAGATTTATAAAATATTTTACCTGCATCCTTTCCAATCCTTAAACGTTTGTGTAGAAAAGTAATAATGTTTAATAAATTGGGTTAGGAAACAAAAATGATATCATACAAGCTTTGTAACCTTATAAAAATGTAAAGTTACATAAAAATGCATTTTAAACATATTTCCTTTTGGTTTATATTGGTATATTTTTTTATTTGCTTACTTAAAATTACCTAACGTTTGGAAACTTAAAATATGCCTTCGCTGTTTAAAAAAAAACAACACACACATTTATGTTTTATACAATTTGTTTAATTTGCAAAATTCACTCCTTACAATTAAGAGAAACGCATAAAATACAAAAAGTAAGCATAATTACCTTTGAAAAGTAATAGAACGAATTACTTATGCAGAACCTTTTTACAATTAGTCTTTATTCTGATTTAGCTTCGGGTCAAGTACTCTCCACAAACAGTTTTCATGTGCTTTATTCACATTTGTTTGCTACAATTTGCACATATTCTCTGTTCCTTGTGCACATTTCGCATTGAACTTTCCTTTTCTCACATTTGCTCTGTTGGTGTTTCCTTACTCCAACGGAACTTGTGCAATCTTCTTTCCAGACTGCCGGATATATTTTAGAATACGAGCAATGGCAGGTAGCCTCCCAGCTTATGGTTTTACAATTATTGCAAATCCAATTTCCTTCCTCATTGTCATCCGTAGTAAAATTAGTGTCGTGGTCAGAAGCACTGATATGGTCCTCTTCATCGTCATTGATTCCGGCGCAATAAGAACGTTATCAACTTTATTCTATATCTTTGGAGATATTGCTTGATTCTGACTTAATATATTTTGAATCCATTATCAAAACTGTATACTCTAAACAAAATAACTGGGTCTAATGACACTCCAGGGCATTTCGAACCCTCTTCCGGAACAACAAGACGTGCAGCATTGCAGCTAACCACTTCCGGTTGTCGTCTCTAGATTTACCAAGGTGGAGGGATAAGAACACCCCCCACCAGTTCTTAAGGTACTAGCTAGTTTTTACGTTTATTCTGGTATTTCTGACTTTTAAAAAGTAGCATTTATTAGAGTTTCTACGTTAGTCATTTCAAGTTGATAAACCATTTTCACAGTGGAAATCTTACACAAATCTATGATGTAAATTTGTTCAAACACATTGAGGAATAGGGTTGTCATTCCATAACTGCGTCAGTGACATGACGGTGGTTTCCTCAGCGAATACAAGCCTAATTAGCTACACGAGGTCAATATTTATAATTAAACACATTTTTTAACATAAGTATGGTTGTAATTTTCAAAGATAGTCACTGTTACCCGAGTAAGGGGATCTTCATGGCAATGGAAATATTGCCCTCCGCAATAATGGAGAAAGAGGGTGATGTTTATGAGTAGCGACAAAGGGGACGTTCATGGCTTGATGAGTAACAGTCGGGGTTACTTTCAGCGCTTTTTTCAGTGCTGGAATTTCAATGCGATTTTCGTTATTTTAGGTCTACTGGTTAGTTCTTTGTTAACTTTACAATTCGGATATCTTTAGTTTTTGATCCAAGAGTTACCACCACGCCTTTATGAGTTTACAGTTAAAGATGAAGAACGCTGGGGTATCCGCTGCTACTGCTGCCGCTCAGCGCTCAGCTCATACTGTCATTGCTGTGATCATGTATAACCCAAACACCCTTATCGGCCTTTCTCGGCTTTATTTGCTGTAGCAAACCCACTATATTCTTCTCTAGAAAGTGACTTATCCGGTCTGGTAAAATTCAAACAGTTATTCTGATTTGCACGTCTTATCAAACCGTGAAACAGATGATGACAATCACCAAACCAAACTATAAGCCATTTTATAGGATCAACTCCGTTCATTATAGATCTGTACAACCTACTTAACACACGTACTTTCAAGGATAGGAGTTGGAGAACTTTATCTGGAGATGACGTCATAAATCGTAGCTGTATCATAGCCGAAGCCTTGTAGGTAGTCAGATTCTGAATTACCACCGCACAGTAGAACAGACGAAAGTTCCTGGTCACCGCGTATCAACAATGTGGTGTTTCCTCGAGTATGTATCAGTCCATGATAAGATATTGCATCCCACGCTCAATTCTGCTGCCACTTGTAACGTTGTGATTGTACGCTATCTGCGCTATCTGGCGGCAAAGGAAGGAAGCACATGTTGTATTGAGTAAACTCTGATAATAATAAAAAAACGAACAAAGTTTTAAATTTAATTCATAAAAATGGAGTCATTATTATAAAATGAAGATTAATAAAAACTTTGAACAAAAGATTTCGTATTGTGGCGCTACCTATGCACCTATGCTTCAAAGAATGGAACTAGTTTTACAGTTCGCAATTTCTGTCACATAATCCCCATGTGGATGCAAGGTCTGTTACGGAAATCAAAGAGTCTCAAGCGCTTTGTGGTGTAATGGTAGCACATTCACCCGGCAAGTGAGAGATCCGGGTTCGACTCCCGGCGGAGCAAGTATTTTTGTCCTCCTCCGTAGACTAATGGATATAGTCTCGGCTCTCTAACTGAGAGATCACGGGTTCAAATCCCGGGGAGGTCCAATCAGGCATAGACAGGATTAGTGTACTTTGCAAATAAATATCAGTGTAATAATAATAAAACCAGTGAACATCGAAGCCGGAATAGCGTAAAAGCTGAGGCTTAAAAGAGAAAAAAACGCTGTTTCGATATCCAGCTGTAGGTAACATGAATGAATTATTCTAAAAAGGGTGCTTTTACCTGATAGACGCCATCTGTGTGTGAGAAGTTAGGCAAGTAAACACACAGGGGTGGTTGTTGGACGCCATCTGTGTGAGAAGTTAGGCAAGTAAACACACAGGGGTGGTTGTTGGACGCCATCTGTGTGAGAAGTTAGGCAAGTAAACACACAGGGGTGGTTGTTGGACGCCATCTGTGTGAGAAGTTAGGCAAGTAAACACACAGGGGTGGTTGTTGGACGCCTTCGTGTTTACTTTCAACTGCTGTCATTTGTTCAGGATCTCAAGGTCATAATCCATCTCCAAATGTTATGGTATTATGTGTTTTATAACTTTTATACTTTATGTACCTATCTTAGTAGTGAATAATCTTTTAAATGTGGCCCAGTTTCAACAGAAGGTTGGCTGACTTAGCAGATAGTACATATTTTTTTTCATAAATTCACGTTCAGATTTTCGTTTATGTTTTGGATTCATCTAAGCGTAATCCGCGTAATGGTTTTCAATCAGTTTTAGAAATTCTCACTGCTTCTTCTTGTATTGTTATTTTGTTTACAAGAGTATGTTATATTGTCTCACCTTCCTATCACAAGAGTATTTTATACCGTAAACTATCTCATATTCCTATTACAAAATTATGCTATACCGTAAACTATCTCACTTACCTATTACAAAAAAAAAAAAAACTATCTCATCTCTCTATTAAAAGAGTATGTTATACCTTAAGTTTAAACTATCTCACCTCTCTATTACAAGAGTATGTTATACTTTAAGTTTAAACTATCTCACCTCTCTATTACAAGAGTATGTTACACCTTAAGTTTAAACTATCTCACCTCTCTATTACAAGAGTATGTTACACCTTAAGTTTAAACTATCTCACCTCTCTATTACTCTCTATCTCACTATTACAAAAGTATGCTATACCGTAAACTATTATACTTACAAGAGTATGTTACACCTTAAGTTTAAACTATCTCACCTCTCTATTACAAGAGTATGTTATACTGTAAACACAGTTTTATGAGTTCAACGCAAACTTTTTTGTTTAATTTATACAACACTTGTGTTCTTTATGTTAAACGCGTTTTTATGACACAGGGACTATAACTTGTATCCACAGCTTGCTTATGCAGGGTCCGTGTGTGGAATGAAGTAATCCTAAGGATGCTTTTATTGTTCTATTATAAAACATGAGAAGTATTCTGATATTTCAAAATTCTAAAATTTATTGCTTTTACAGATTTTGTTTGTAAACCCGTCTCCTTTACAAAACAATATTTAAGCATCCACCGATCACTTCAACCTATTCTTGCAGTCTTGAAAATGAAATATTCCTGTTAATTTTGCAAAAATTTCAAAACCTATACAACTATCTTGTTAGAATAGTATAGCCCATTTTAACAGCCTCCTTGGCACTCTTAAAATAGAAATCAGACAGTGTGAAATTTTATAAAAAAATTTTAAAGCTTTTTCTGAGGGTTAACAAAGCCTAACACCCGAGGATCTGGATCAACTTGGATCAATTTAAATTTATTTCTGTACATCTGTCCGCGTGATACCTTGTGAACTAACTGATAGCCATGGGATGTAACTGAGCGTTAGTCTTATGTGTAACCATGATGTAAACGAGAAAATTGCATAATTAATAGTTTTTAAACATACTGTGTGAAATCTTATGACATTTAAACGTGTGACATAGTGACACAAGTAGCTATACCTTGTGAACAAACTGATAGCCATGGGATGTAACTGAGCGTTAGTCATATGTGTAACCATGATGTAAACGAGAAAATTGCATAATTAATAGTTTTTAAACATTCTGTGTCCAATCTTATGACATTTAAACGTGTGACATAGTGACACAAGTAGCGATACCTTGTGAACTAACTGATAGCCATGGGATGTAACTGAGCGTTAGTCTTATGTGTAACCATGATGTAAACGTGTGACATAGTGACACAAGTAGCGATACCTTGTGAACTAACTGATAGCCATGGGATGTAACTGAGCGTTAGTCTTATGTGTAACCATGATGTAAACGTGTGACATAGTGACACAAGTAGCGATACCTTGTGAACTAACTGATAGCCATGGGATGTAACTGAGCGTTAGTCTTATGTGTAACCATGATGTAAACGTGTGACATAGTGACACAAGTAGCGATACCTTGTGAACTAACTGATAGCCATGGGATGTAACTGAGCGTTAGTCTTATGTGTAACCATGATGTAAACGTGTGACATAGTGACACAAGTAGCGATACCTTGTGAACTAACTGATAGCCATGGGATGTAACTGAGCGTTAGTCTTATGTGTAACCATGATGTAAACGTGTGACATAGTGACACAAGTAGCGATACCTTGTGAACTAACTGATAGCCATGGGATGTAACTGAGCGTTAGTCTTATGTGTAACCATGATGTAAACGTGTGACATAGTGACACAAGTAGCGATACCTTGTGAACTAACTGATAGCCATGGGATGTAACTGAGCGTTAGTCTTATGTGTAACCATGATGTAAACGTGTGACATAGTGACACAAGTAGCGATACCTTGTGAACTAACTGATAGCCATGGGATGTAACTGAGCGTTAGTCTTATGTGTAACCATGATGTAAACGTGTGACATAGTGACACAAGTAGCGATACCTTGTGAACTAACTGATAGCCATGGGATGTAACTGAGCGTTAGTCTTATGTGTAACCATGATGTAAACGTGTGACATAGTGACACAAGTAGCGATACCTTGTGAACTAACTGATAGCCATGGGATGTAACTGAGCGTTAGTCTTATGTGTAACCATGATGTAAACGTGTGACATAGTGACACAAGTAGCGATACCTTGTGAACTAACTGATAGCCATGGGATGTAACTGAGCGTTAGTCTTATGTAACCATGATGTAAACGTGTGACATAGTGACACAAGTAGCGATACCTTGTGAACTAACTGATAGCCATGGGATGTAACTGAGCGTTAGTCTTATGTGTAACCATGATGTAAACGTGTGACATAGTGACACAAGTAGCGATACCTTGTGAACTAACTGATAGCCATGGGATGTAACTGAGCGTTAGTCTTATGTGTAACCATGATGTAAAACGTGTGACATAGTGACACAAGTAGCGATACCTTGTGAACTAACTGATAGCCATGGGATGTAACTGAGCGTTAGTCTTATGTGTAACCATGATGTAAACGTGTGACATAGTGACACAAGTAGCGATACCTTGTGAACTAACTGATAGCCATGGGATGTAACTGAGCGTTAGTCTTATGTGTAACCATGATGTAAACGTGTGACATAGTGACACAAGTAGCGATACCTTGTGAACTAACTGATAGCCATGGGATGTAACTGAGCGTTAGTCTTATGTGTAACCATGATGTAAACGTGTGACATAGTGACACAAGTAGCGATACCTTGTGAACTAACTGATAGCCATGGGATGTAACTGAGCGTTAGTCTTATGTGTAACCATGATGTAAACGTGTGACATAGTGACACAAGTAGCGATACCTTGTGAACTAACTGATAGCCATGGGATGTAACTGAGCGTTAGTCTTATGTGTAATTATGGTTTATTAATCAAAGTTTTACATTGCCTCACAATGGATTTTATGGTTTTGCCAATTTATTACACGTAGTTCAGAATTAGCCTCCACACACCCTATATACTGTTCACAGGATTGCATAATCAGACAGGAAAAAGAGGAACTTAACCCGCTTCGTTAAGTACGAACAACTGACTTCTTTGCCACCATTTTTGGATTTTAAAATCCACGTGACAGCGATAAAGTACCTTCAACCAATCTCAACAGACACAAGCCACAGTATTTTCCTGCCAGTTTTATGACAGAGTAAAATTTTCATCTCCTGATTAAAAGTAAGATAATTCCCCGCTTCCTGGAACTCGACAATCCTCTTGTCGCCTCAGCGCGAGGCGCTCTGGGACAGCTCTGTCTTTCCATTCAGATTATTTTCATTTACACAATGAAAACTTTGCATAGCGAATAAGGGACCTTTTAATTAAGCCACGTGTTAAACATTAGTATAATTTAGAAACGAATAATATTTTTATTTACTTTTCAATTCAATTCTCTCCAATAATCCTGCAACTTGGATCGTTTCAAGTTAGAATGGTAATTAAAATTGGATTGTTTGTTACAAAGTAAGGAAAGAACTAAATGGGCACCTTCTTTTATTTTTCAAAAGATAGACTTAATAATGGAAAGATGTGGTTTGTTGTCAGCTGTGAATGGATCTTAAAATTAATATACGACGGATTGGGAAGCCACCATTTTAGGGAATATTAATTAATCACGCTTATGTTAGAGATTCGCTTCTTCAGTGATGGATTACAAAGTGATGTTTACGATACTACAGGATATGATATTCTCACTTGCGGTGAAACATCAGCGTACGAGTGTCCATCGTGTTGTTATGTGCAACGCTTGTTTTAGAAAAGTAAAGAATTGTGAGGAGTATTTGCTATGGAAAATTATCCTGTGTTTTGGCGCTTTCGAAAAATAAGATGACCTGTAAAAACTAAATGTAGATATGTAAGAGTCAAGGTAAGTTTACTAACAGTAATAATTAAAAATATCAAAATATATCCAAGCAGACGTTTTAGTCACTGACGAAGAATGTTCATTTAAACTTGCAAAATCCTTAGAAAATACATGCATTTGTGTTCCAACATGCTTTGAGCACTATTAGTAATCATAGTACTTATTTTATGATGTAGATCGTACAAAATAGTGTTAAAAACCCGAAAGAAAACGCCTCTTCCCGGCTTTTAAAATTCCTCGTCTAATGACTCGCACCAGGAAAATCTCAAAAATGGGATTCATCATATTCCATAAGTATTTTGTGTTTAATATTTTCCAGTATAACCTTAAATCATTCTTAGTTTTCACTTGCATCACTTATAACACATCTGAAACGTTCACTATATTCTATATTTCACTTTCAAGATACACTGTGTCGCAACGTAGGGCTTGGCGATGTTCTTATGCCAGGATGGCATCAAGTCATCAAGTTGTCTTCTGACCAGGCGGCCACATCTAGTTCGTGTACTTACTAAATTACACGTAATTATTTCAGTTCGATTAACGTATAACGTATATTCCGTGATTTTAGATCTGCTAGGAATTCTATAGCCAACAAGAAAGTATCTGGTTCTATCCACATTGTTTGTTGGCTGTCAAGATTGTTCGTTAAAAAAATTGAGTATGTATAATTTAAATATAAATTTATACATAATACATACATAAGAAGAGAATGCTTTTTCAAGGACACGATAAGAAGACATATTAAAATTCAAAATTTAGAAGTTTACTTTATTTACACATAATATAGTTATGGTGCGAAGGGTTGATCCAATGTGTACGCTGAGTTTATCTCCAGTTCAGTTTCACAGTCTCGACTCCTGGAATCTGGAATCATGTTTGGCTGAAGAGATAAAAAAGTCGGTGATGAAGGAACTAAAATTGAACTCTTTATATAGTTTCGACATCAGAGACACCTAGACTACAAATACAATGTAATCTAGATGAAGAGGTATTCTCATTGTCTCATCAGGTGCACAACTACGATGGTTTAGATACTATCTAAAACAGGGAGTTAAACTAACATGGTTGATCTAATAAAAAATGTATCGTTTTATTTCACTTATCACCCTTGAAAATTATGGCATTTCAATTATGGTATAAAGATCTGATAAATGATCACAAATATTGTCTGGATTATGTTAATTAATTTTAGAAATAAATAAAGTAGGAGGAGTACGCCACACCAGCTATCGCACAACAAGCACCACAGAGGTTGCTTGCAGATTTTAAGTATATAGTTCATTTCATCCTCAAGGTGTCCTGAAGAAAGTATAGATCTTCAAGAGACAGGCTTCGCTAATGGTTAAGCAAAAAATCGTTACGAATAATAAAAAGACTCAAATAAAACAACTGAAACTGTTATGTCTGGAGTAACTTAACATGTTTCGATATAATGGAACCAACATCATAGTCCTGAATAACCTAATGGGTGTTTTCAGCAGAGCCATATAGAGAGATTATATTTATTTTATTTCTTACAGAATATATAGAGTTTAGTAATTGTGCAACATACAATACATTTTGTGTGTGTATTAAATCGTGAAAAGGGGCAGTTGTCCATGACTTCGTTCACATCAACCCAAATAGTACATAGAACATTATCTCAGGAAAATTTACTAAAACGTAAACAGTGTGTGTGTAAATGCGAGGTTTTTAATATCGAATTTGATGCAAGAACATAAGGAAACCGATCTTCCCACAAGTGGGGCCGGCTCATAAAACTATGTGACCTAAACCTGAACAGTTGCTTTTCTATAGAAAAGTAGATCTCGGTAGCTTACTCACAGGGCAACTAAATTGCTCTGCAACCAGAAACTTGGTTGCTAGACGACCAGTTTGCCGGAGTTATACACGCTTTTTTGGCATTTCCAATCTCGCTTTCAACCAAGTACTCAAGCCGGGGATGCTCTGTTGTTCTGTACTGTACCTTTACCAACACAAGGTAAACGTTGTTATGGATAAATTGAAGCCTGTGGAACGAATGCTCTGAAAGTTTTTCCTCAGCCTCTTTACTGTCCACTTGCCTTGATACAGTAACTAAAGTTTCATTGCTATCACTCATAATATACAATCAAGAATAATTTAAAAATAAACAAAACCCAAAATAATAAAAGAAAACACCGAAATGTGTGGTGCGGATAAGGTGGTATTTTGTGTGCTGTATAAGCAGAAGTGCGCGTGCGCGTATCGTAAGAGATTGATCAACTTGGTCGCCAGGCAGTCCACATAGTCGCTGGCGATCTACACCTGGAGCAGCAAAGAAGACGAGACTGGCGCGTGCGCAGTCGCTGTTGCCATATCGCCATACACATCTCATACTATTCTTGTTTTATAGTTTTGGATTGAAAAATCTACTTAGGCCTTCGATCTTTCGAACATTACAAATATGAGAAACTTTCCCATTCCTTTAGAATCCAAATATTTTACAATTACTATACTATGGTCATTCTTACTAATATTATAAATACGAATGTAAGTTTGTTTTTTTACGCTTTCACGTAAAAAATACTGAACCGATCATCATGAAACTTTGTACACATATTTTTGGAGGTATTAGAAGTAACGTAGGATAATTTTTATTAATAAACAAAACTTATTAATTACGAAAATTAAAAAAAAAACATTGTTATCAAACAATCTCAATATCTAGCTACTTCAACGCCATCTAGTATTCCCAGTAATAAAGTTCCAACCCTGAGTACTGTAATAACATCCTCCGGGCTTATGCCCCACTGGTCTCTCAACAGTTAAAAACCCCATATTTGTCTCTAAAGTGGTCTCGAAATATTAATTGAAAGAACCTGTCACATATAATCAACTGTTCTGTGTAAACATTGTATTATGACAACGCGATCATGTGTTTAGTTAGTTAACTACTATTTTAAATTTGTTTACATTATAGAGTGATTTATTTACATTTATTTAAGGAAACAGGCGGCCGTAATGAGTCTGTGATTATAGCAAGTGGAATTAAAAAGCAATACACGAGACACTAAATGAAATTCTTATTACAGAAAATCGTCGAGGGAACATCGTATCCATTTCTCACTGATGAGGTATCCGATACTGATTAGCTATATAAATACTGATGTCATTCCTAGACTGGACCGAGGAAATAGTACGATATAGCGAACGTGGGTTGGGAAGCAAGGACTTGTACTTTACTGTATCATGCATCATAGGTGAATGTGAATGATAATTGTTATATTTAGGTATTAAAGTGTGTTAGTATTACTAAAGTTGATTTTAATTTTCAATAAAAATATCAACATCTACACAATTTAGAAAACTGCAATGTTTTAAATTCAATCTTATTACGAAAATTTATACAGCTTTTTTTTCTTGGAGTAAAATAAAAAACTTTAATTTTGCGTTGGAAATATAATTAATTAGAACTAGAAGTAAAAAACATAAAACAAAAGTTACTTACAACTTGATTAAATTCTGGTCCTCTTTTAATCATGAAGAAACGTGAAAAATGGGTACCCGTCGCATGATATATGACTAATTCCATTTAAAAGTAACATAGGATCCTATCGTACTACATCACAAATGCTTTCACTAGTAAGCTATGAACTTCGACTTTGGAGGTTCTCTAAATTAGTCTAAAATAGTCAAGTATTCCTGAAATCGTGGCAGCCGTTCAATGAAATACACGCATTTTGGAATGAATGTTGAATAGAATTTGCGAGCGAAGCCGTGGGTACGTGCTAGTATTTGAATATTTGTGAATTGTCGTTGTATTATAAAATTTAATAAAAATGCAATTTGCTTCATATCTAATAGTTTATGTCACCTGAAAATATTTAAACACACTTAGTACTCTGCGTATTAACATTAACCAATATAAAATATGAAATCACAGTAGTGTATAGCCAATAAGAAATAACAATTCCAAGAAATGTTTGTTTATGTAAAGTGTTATTATGTTGTTATTTATATTTTTAAAATAAGAAAAAAAGATCAAATCAAATCATATTTATAGACACCATTGAAAATGTAAATTTTTTGGGCGCAAGTCGTATACAGCTAATACAGTAGTATACTTTATAATACTACTGTATTAACTGTATACGAATGTATACATTAAATAATAGAAAATAATTTAAGTGACCTTTTTCATATTTTTTGTTAATTAGTAGAAAGCAAACTTAAAATCACAGCGCTCCATCAAGGCTGTAGAAGGCCCTCACAAAGAGACTCTTAATCTCGCTTTGAAAATCGATGAGCATTGGGGACTTTTAATATTAGGTAGTAAATTATTAAATAAAATAGGACCAAGATAAAAAAGCGGTTTTCTAGAAGAAGCAAAGTAAAAGTTTTCAGGAATTATAAGATCTTTAATTCACGACGTCATTAATGCAAGTTAATTAACGATATCCAGTTGTGAGCTGATAATACCAGAACAGCTGACAATTCATTAATATTCATGTTAGCTTCAAATTGTAGTCCGTTTGAATAAAACAATGAGCCAGTAATGGACTTTTTTCCTCCTTCCCCTGTACGCACTGGACTTACCACACATTTGTACATGTAAAATTAAAGCTTTAGTAACTCCAAGACGAGCTTCTTTCTTCCCTTAAAACCCCTTTCTTGCCCTCAACTGTTTTCTTAACTGCACTACAACATGTCACTGCACACAGAGATCGGTGACACTTGTGGGATCCGTAACTCCGTGACGATCTGCCGGATCTTTTAAACAATCAGTGGTAATTAAGTAACCAAATATTAAATTCAAATATGTAATACCAATTACCACATAGCCAATTAGTTTAAGAGTAGCCTAGATGTAAAATACTTATTTTGAAAACACAATAAATTGTCGCAATTGTTGTGCTTGTTCCTGTTTGAGCATGATAACATGATGACATTAATACATTGACCAATCTTCCCATTGTTGAAATATTCTGAGACATACAAATATACGGTGTTGTAGAATTAAAGAAACTGATCTCTTAAGTTGGATTTGTCTTGAATATTTTCATGTTTTAGTTTTATAATAAATACTGTTATACAGGTGCTCAACTAACTTCAATACATTCCGAAAAGCTGTACTTCTTCAACAGACTACGTAAGCGACGTCTTGATTTTCTGTACCTTGGGGAATTTGCTTTAATAATATCAGCTTGCTAAGCGGTCACATGAACAACTATCTTATAAATAAAAATAAATCGATAAATGTGTTGCTAACCGCTAATCTCAAGAACAGCTGGAACAATTCGGCTAATTTTACTTGTAAAATACTCGCTAAACTCCGAGAAAGGTTTATGTGAAGAGACATATCTGCAACAATACTTGTAATATTTTAGAACTCTGAAAAACGGTAATATTTATGTTTCATAATCCACATTTAACTGACATCAAACAGCTGAAGTTCCCCCAAAGCTTTAAGTTCGCCAAAGAGGCTGAAACACTTCAATTTAACACAGGCGTTTACATTTAAATTTTAGAACAGTGCTCGATCAGTAGTGTAATGAAGACAGCAAACACAAAGTTAATATCTAAATTTTACTAAACTTGATCAGAATGTGATCGTAGCTGTGAATGTTTCCATATAAGGTATTCAAAACTGGTTGTCTTGGGCTTTAAGAAAAAAAAGAAATGAACAATAACAGACCTCAACTACATATATATTTTGATCTGGACAACAAAGCAAACTCAACTGTGTTACCGCAAGTGAATTTAAACAGCCAGAAGGAGACACCCTTTGACGCAAGTAAGCTTCTCAGTCCTACATATCTAGCCTACCGGTATCTATCTTTTCTTCGTCGGGACAAGGAAAACCCTACAGTTGCACTGGAAATGTATCAGAACGGAAGTTGACGCCTTTCGACCGTAGTAGGATATATATATATATATATATATATATATATATATATATATATATATATATATATGGTCGAGTCAATAACTTAAACTCAACTATGGCAATGAAATAGTAACTACCTAATATATTCCTACTTGCGTTTAGAAGTTTCGTAGAGCTCCATCATATTACGTCATAGATGCTTTTACTAAGTAGACGAAGTATTTAGATTTTGAATTAGCTATATTAACCTCGGGTAATATTAATAGATTTATTGCTGAGTTTGGTGCGGTACACCCCAACTATCGAATCACTAGTAACGAGCTACAAACGCTGTATAGATCAACAGTCGAGAGTTTGGTGCGGTACACCCCAACTATCGAATCACTAGTAACGAGCTACAAACGCTGTATAGATCAACAGTCGAGAGTTTGGTGCGGTACACCCCAACTATCGAATCACTAGTAACGAGCTACAAACGCTGTATAGATCAACAGTCGAGAGTTTGGTGCGGTACACCCCAACTATCGAATCACTAGTAACGAGCTACAAACGCTGTATAGATCAACAGTCGAGAGTTTGGTGCGGTACACCCCAACTATCGAATCACTAGTAACGAGCTACAAACGCTGTATAGATCAACAGTCGAGAGTTTGGTGCGGTACACCCCAACTATCGAATCACTAGTAACGAGCTACAAACGCTGTATAGATCAACAGTCGAGAGTTTGGTGCGGTACACCCCAACTATCGAATCACTAGTAACGAGCTACAAACGCTGTATAGATCAACAGTCGAGAGTTTGGTGCGGTACACCCCAACTATCGAATCACTAGTAACGAGCTACAAACGCTGTATAGATCAACAGTCGAGACGTTTGGTGCGGTACACCCCAACTATCGAATCACTAGTAACGAGCTACAAACGCTGTATAGATCAACAGTCGAGAGTTTGGTGCGGTACACCCCAACTATCGAATCACTAGTAACGAGCTACAAACGCTGTATAGATCAACAGTCGAGAGTTTGGTGCGGTACACCCCAACTATCGAATCACTAGTAACGAGCTACAAACGCTGTATAGATCAACAGTCGAGAGTTTGGTGCGGTACACCCCAACTATCGAATCACTAGTAACGAGCTACAAACGCTGTATAGATCAACAGTCGAGAGTTTGGTGCGGTACACCCCAACTATCGAATCACTAGTAACGAGCTACAAACGCTGTATAGATCAACAGTCGAGACGTTTGCTTACATCGAGGTCTCAAAGACCCAATTAAACGTTAGATGTATACGGTTAAGGTGTTTGTGTTTCACCCCGGTGTATGTACATAAGTGTATATAAGCGGAAATATAAGTTTTATCTAAGAGTTTAAACTTTTCTGTGCCACAAGAATCGGTAAAGGCATTGGATTGCGTAACTGGAATCGAGTCTGCTGTTGCACAGATATCTGAGCAACAGGGTGATCGGTTTCGTTGTGATACCAGTCATTTGCTCAGGAAAATTCCTCCCACAAAGCCCAATTTGACAATAGAGGTGAAAAGGCCATTTTGATCTTTGGGAAATACGACACCGTCAAAATCTTACTAAGGCTATTGTATTTGACTTAATAGAGTACAAAGAAAAGATTATGGAAACTTTAAATACTGGTAAATATACAGTTTTAAATAAAAACCCGACTGATTAATTTGAGCGCAAAATAGAAAACCCATAAGAAAATACAAGGCATATTTTTTAGATATTTAGATCTAAATTAATTCCTCGATATTCCAAAATCCACAAACCTAGCATCCCACTCCAGCCTACCATTAGTTCTCGTGATTCACCTTGCAGGGACTTGTCTAAAGTTCTTTTGGACATTTTAACGCCATTGGTAGGAAAAACTGACTTTTATATCAAAAGTTCCAGGGATCCAGGGATTTTGTAGAATAGTCAAGTTGACTGGAACTGACAAACTAGTAAGTTTAGACGTTGAAAGTTTATTTAAAAATGTACTTTCGAAATCATTGAATCACGCCTCAAAGAAGACCAAACATTAAGGGAAAGGAATAAACTTCTGTGCCAGTAATTATGGAACTGATAAAACTATGCACTCAATGCAATTATTCTGAGTTAGAGGGTAAAATTTGCCGTCAAGATAAGGGGATGGCAATGGGTTCTCCACTCTCTCCTATTTTCGCCAATATCTTCATAGAGGAATTTGAGCAAAAAAGCTTTGATTCAGCTCAGTCCAAACCGAAGATTTGGTGGAGGTATGTGGATGATACCTTTGTTATTTTCCTCATGGAGACACTGAATTTAATTAGTTTTTGAATCACATTAAAAGTATTTCTCCTTTCGTCCATCTCACAATGGAAGGGGAAGTCCAAAAACAAGCTTCCTTTTATGGATGTGTGTGTGTTAAGAGATCGGGATGTCCTTAAGACACCTGTTTTTCGAAAGAAAACACACACAGGAAAATATTTACATTATCAATCCAACCATCAAAAATCTGTCAAAGAAGGAGTAGCCTACTTTGACAGAGCAAAGAGCTTATGGTTAGATAAAGATGGATTAAAAGAGGAATTTAAAAACGTTGAGTCAGATCTTGGACGCAATGCATACCCTCAATTAGTAATAAATAAGTGAAAACGAACCAGAAGAATCATTCCTGAGTCAAAAAAACAGAATAGTGATAAATTTGGGTTTACGTCAATCCCTTATGTGCTGGGATTATCGGAGAAAATTAGAAGAGTAGGTAGGAAGTACAAACATTAGAACTGCACACATACTCTTAGACAAAATCTCGTAAAAAAATGAATGGCACATAGGATTTCAAAAACAGTATATACATAATAAAATGTTGTTGCAATAGAGAATACATAGGCGAGACTAAATGGCAATTAAACGTTAGGATAAAAGAACACAGGGAAAACGCAAAAAAGGGTATAACAGAAAAGTAAAATATTACACACCATCGTTGGTCCGAAGACCATCATAATATGAATTATTGTGATGAAACCAGCATAATATACATCGGGAACTTCATTTCTTTAAAAGGAAATTAATCAAGGCAACATAAATTAAATTTGCAGACCGACCAATCAGTCTATCATCAGTCGATATTTGACCGCTTTATTTATTTACATTCCCACGGTATAACCATTTTGAAAAATTACAATACTTAAAATGACTAGAACAGTAATAAATTCTCATAAAAAAGTACAGTATGAAAAATCAAGTTCAGCAATTGACCATGCCTACGACATAGTGAAATAAACAGATATAACAAGATAAAACATATAAAACTAAAACAATGTGAAACATAAACGAAAGTGGTACCAATAACAATAGTGCAATAACAATAACAAGTAGTGATATAACAAGTAATAAAACATAATAATACAACAATAACAATAATGATAACAGTAATAGACTAAATCATCAAAGATAACAATGGAGTAACTATTGTAATGCTGTAATACTGTGCAGGACTCGGCAAGCTCACTCTGACTCAAATGTCTCCAGCCTCACTGTCAACACAGCACGTCTCAAAGCTCCCAGTCGATTGCAGAAAAAGTCTACTTCACTGCACACCTCGTTGCCAAGCCGATGTATTCTTGGGACAGAGCTGAACTGGAGATAGTTGCGGTTTAAGTGGCTCAGCTCGAAGAGGCGGCGCGACCGTGTGCCAGAAGGGAGACGAAAAGTAATTCGCTCCAAAAGAGGGGGGCAGACTACCACAAAGTTGAGAATCTTATAAAGAAAGACAACATCTGCAACCTCCCTTCTAACGACCAGTGGATGTAGCCGAAGCAAGTTCAGAGGCCTATCAGGCTCTCTCCAGTGCAAATACCTAAGGAATTTATTTTGCACGGACTGCAGTCTGTCAATGAGGCCCACTTGGTAAGGAGACCAAACAACTGAAGCGTACTCGAGCATCTGGAGGACAAGGGACTTGTAGAGGAGTACAAGAGCATTAGAGCCGAGGCCATGCCTAGCAGTTCTCATAATCAGCCCCATCATACCAGACGCTCGGCAGCACAATTGGTCAATATGGAGACTGTAGCCAAAAGAGGAGTCGAGAACTATTCCAAGATCTTTGATGGATGTACAATGATCAAGAAGCTTGTCATCAAGGGAGTAGTTGAAATCAATTGTGGAGGTGATTCTCTTGAATGTCATAAGCTTGGTCTTGCTGGCATTAATGGACATCCCGTTGCACTGACACCATTTCGATATACAGTTAAGAGCTTGCTGAAGATGTTCGCAGTCTGCTCTGGAGGACACTTCAAGAAAAAGTTTTATGTCGTCAGCAAACAGTAAGAAAGGAACTTTGGTGACCTCCTTGATGTCATTAATAAATATGGAAAATAAAAGCGGGCCAAGGTGGGAGCCTTGAGGCACACCAGAAGATGGGACAAAGGCGTCAGAAGTCTGATTTGCAAAGCGAACCACCAGCTTGCGGTCGGTAAGATAGCTACGGAACCATGCCTGCATAGTTCCCAAGACACCATAGCCCTCAAGTTTATTAAGTAGGTGATTGTGGCTGATCCTGTCGAACGCCTTGCTAAAATAAATGTAAACAGCATCAACTTGGCGCCCACGACTGAAAGCCTCAAGAAAATAACTTTGGAATACGAGAAAATTAGTCACGGTGGATCTCCCCGCCATCAAGCCATGCTGTTCTTCAATGAAGATGTTCTTAAAGAGCGGCTGAAGGATGTCCAGTACCAAACCCTCGAATACCTTGCCCAACACTGAGAGGATCACAATCGGCCGGTAATTAGTTATGTTCTGTCTGTCACCAGATTTGAAAATGGGTACGACGTAACCCTCCTTCAGGATTTCAGGAAAAACTCCCTTGGCCAGGCTCAAGTTAAACAAAAAAAGAAGGATGGGGGCTAATTCGACGCGGCAATACCTCAGGACTCCAGGAGTAATGTTATCTGGGCCGCATCCCTTTGGATGCCAATTCTGAGAAATAAACTGAAAAGAAAACTAAAAGTATAAAACAGATTAGATATTTGTAATAATCCAGTGCTGAGTCACAGTATGGTTTTTAGAAGTTTATCTAGCATGAACGAATAATAAAAAAATTCCCACTACTGGCCTCTGGTAAGTTCTATGTGGTTGGTCGGTGAGTGCAGACCTATTGTAATCTGTATTTGTAGTTTTGTTTCAGTAATTAGTGTTGTGTTTTGTTTTGATTAAATGCATGTTTTAGAGTTAGTAAGCAAAGAAATAACACGCAAAATGCTTGTTTGTAATTCCTGATTTGTGCGTGTCACAACACTCTTGTATGATTTGTTTACTTTAACCCAGTTTTTAATTAAATGTTAGGTTAGTTATTTACCTGAAGAAGAGATCAGATTGCAGATCCCGAAACGTAGTGTTACTGATTTTTTTATATCATTGAAAAATGGCAAATGTCCGGAAAATCCTGTCTCCTTCACAATCCTTCCATCTTCAAAAAAAATAACAATCATAGGATACACAAATGATTGACCTAATTTGAATAAAAAAAATCTAAGTAAGAATAATAAAGCTCAAAAGCAATATTAAAATTTGTTTGTGCACATATTACATTCACATCCTTCACGGAAGAACATTCGAAATAAATTATGATTAAGTAAAATACATTCATAATATTATAAAAATCTTAGACAATTACATACAACTCATAAATCATTTATATAACTCCCAGTCTATGAAAAGGTAATGCATTATATGGATTTATTTGGTATTTAATAATAAAACCGATAAGGCAACTACGATAATGTCATCACAAACTTTCTCAAACAAAAATTTGTTCTAAAGAATTTTTAAATTCACACATTTTTAAAGCTGTGAAGTTGAAATTAAAATCCACGTGGAGATTACAGATTTTGAATTTTTGTTTGTTGGTGTTTATTACAGGAATCCATGTTTTTTTTAATAAAATGTCATCTACGAGTGCATCGGAACGATAAAAACAACATAAGAAAAGAACTTCAGTCTTCTTATTGAACAATTAATTGTGTTGTATTTATTTTCCTATAAAATCAGTAAGCTATATCACTGATTGATTGATAATAAGTAATATGCTAACTCAGTAATATTAATTAAAATAAAATATTTTGATTAACAAAAGTGCTAAACAAAAGTTATCTAAAACATTTTTATGCACAAGAACCATATATAAATGATTCAATAAGTGCATTATTGGAACCAAATAAACATATTGAATAAGTAACGAGTTAACATGTAAAGGCACTATCAAAGCCCGGAGATACAGGAGGTCAAGTGTCAGATATTCCTTGGACCTCCGCCCTGACGAGTGGAAGCAATATTGGATCTTCAAAGAGTTCACGTTACTGCTCCACTAGAGTGGAAGTCGCTCGCCTTTCATTGAGATCATATAAAAGAGAACCACGTCGGACAATACAGGAGGTCAAGTATCAGATGTACTTTGGGTCTCTGCCCTGACGAGTAGAAGCAATACTGGATCTTCAAAGAGTTCACGTTACTGCTTCACTAGAGTGGAAGTCGCTCGCCTTCCATTGAGATCATATAAAAGAGAACCACGTCGGACAATACAGGAGGTCAAGTGTCAGATATAACTTGGACCTCCGCCCTGACGAGTGGAAGCAATATTGGATCTTCAAAGAGTTCACGTTACTGCTTCACTAGAGTGGAAGTCGCTCGCCTTCCATTGAGATCATATTAAAGAGAACCACGTCGGACAATACAGGAGGTCAAGTGTCAGATATACCTTGGGCCTCTGCCTTGACGAGTGGAAGCAATATTGGATCTTCAAAGAGTTTACGTTACTGCTCCACTAGAGAGAAAGTCGCTCGCCTTCCATTGAGATCATATAAAAGAGAACCACGTCGGACAATACAGGAGGTCAAGTGTCAGATATAACTTGGGCCTCTGCCTTGACGAGTGGAAGCAGTATTGGATCTTCAAAGAGTTCACGTTACTGCTCCACTAGAGAGAAAGTCGCTCGCCTTCAATTGAGATCATATAAAAGAGAACCACGTCGGACAATACAGGAGGTCAAGTGTCAGATATAACTTGGGCCTCTGCCTTGACGAGTGGAAGCAGTATTGGATCTTCAAAGAGTTCACGTTACTGCTCCACTAGAGAGAAAGTCGCTCGCCTTCCATTGAGATCATATTAAAGAGAACCACGTCGGACAATACAGGAAGTCAAGTGTCAGATATAACTTGGGCCTCTGTCACTAGATACTAGAGTGGCTATATTCATCTCAGGGGCTCTAAAAATGTACTTGTAAAATTTAAGTACAATCGGTTGAATTGTTAATGGGTAATAGTAGGATAAACAAAAAACGGTATTTTTCCATTTATAATATTTTATGATAATCAGTTTACTTTATCGAATCTTGAATAAAATAATTTTAACTCAACAAAGAAATTTGAAAGGCCGAGTCGATGAATGTTTTTCCGTACTGTTTAACTTAAATGCTCAATTATAAACGGATTATACCCGCTCAAGAGTAAATTCAATTAGCTGAGACGTAGCGTCTTCATTATTGAAACTGAGACACAATTAATTTGTGAGCTAAACATCCAAATTGAAATCGTCCAATCAGCAGCAAATTGAAATGTTTGAGACTAAAATAATTAAATTATCGTATTGTTTCTGCGGCGCGATGCCTGCTACCAAACACATTTTTTTAGCTTCAGATCTTGCAATGTGTCTTTTATGTACAGAGGTCCGCATTTACAGAGGTTTACGAACAATATTCTGTTCGATATTGCTACTTTACAGCTGCAAAAACATGGGAATGGGTGCGATCCCTGGACTGTCATAAAATCCAAGTAATGACCAATCGATTGATATTAAAGTTGATAAGTGAATTGAGAATAATTACCTGAGCAACGCATACCACTGTAATATTAACTGTTCAGGAATTTTATAATACATTCAACTGAGTATACCGAAATCTTTCGTCGACATTCTTAGAGTTCCTGGTATGGATATAGGCCTATTCTTGTTTCGAAGATTTCTCCGAACGACGACTCACGGGTCTCTAAGGTTTTGAAATGTTAATTAAAATAGCCTGTGGAATGTAATCAACTGTTCTGTGTAAACATTGTTATATGACAGCACAGTGAGATGTTTAATTAATTTAATATCTATTTTCAATTTGTTTAAATCTATAGTGTGAAAGCATAGAGTACGCTTGGTAATAACAACACTTCTATTTCAACCTTTACGAAAACCGCTGTTGAGCATATACTAAGAAAATATTCAGATAAGAAAATTTAAGTTTTCAGTAGATATATACTTTTAATTATACGTTTTTAGCGAATATTAAATATTATATGTACCTAACAGTAAAAGTTACTATTTAACTATCCGTTTTAAGACTGCTAGGCCTATTCTTATTTAAAAATTCCTTCCAGGCTACGCCCCCAATACGAAAACTGACAGCTATATGACGTTAAGCTCGCGCCAGACCCCAGTCAACGTGGGAGGCTTCGCTTTCGCTTATCCTGGTCCAAGCACAGATGTTTATAATTGTCAATGTATTATAGCGCTAGTAGAGTTATTGTGAACACAGGCAGACACATTCCGCCAGACCCCAGTCAACGTGGGAGGCTTCGCTTTCGCTTATCCTGGTCCAAGCACAGATGTTTATAATTGTCAATGTATTATAGCGCTAGTAGAGTTATTGTGAACACAGGCAGACACATTCCGCCAGACCCCAGTCAACGTGGGAGGCTTCGCTTTCGCTTATCCTGGTCCAAGCACAGATGTTTATAATTGTCAATGTATTATAGCGCTAGTAGAGTTATTGTGAACACAGGCAGACACATTCCGCCAGACCCCAGTCAACGTGGGAGGCTTCGCTTTCGCTTATCCTGGTCCAAGCACAGATGTTTATAATTGTCAATGTATTATAGCGCTAGTAGAGTTATTGTGAACACAGGCAGACACATTCCGCCAGACCCCAGTCAACGTGGGAGGCTTCGCTTTCGCTTATCCTGGTCCAAGCACAGATGTTTATAATTGTCAATGTATTATAGCGCTAGTAGAGTTATTGTGAACACAGGCAGACACATTCCGCCAGACCCCAGTCAACGTGGGAGGCTTCGCTTTCGCTTATCCTGGTCCAAGCACAGATGTTTATAATTGTCAATGTATTATAGCGCTAGTAGAGTTATTGTGAACACAAGCAGACACATTCCGCCAGACCCCAGTCAACGTGGGAGGCTTCGCTTTCGCTTATCCTGGTCCAAGCACAGATGTTTATAATTGTCAATGTATTATAGCGCTAGTAGAGTTATTGTGAACACAAGCAGACACATTCCGCCAGACCCCAGTCAACGTGGGAGGCTTCGCTTTCGCTTATCCTGGTCCAAGCACAGATGTTTATAATTGTCAATGTATTATAGCGCTAGTAGAGTTATTGTGAACACAAGCAGACACATTCCGCCAGACCCCAGTCAACGTGGGAGGCTTCGCTTTCGCTTATCCTGGTCCAAGCACAGATGTTTATAATTGTCAATGTATTATAGCGCTAGTAGAGTTATTGTGAACACAAGCAGACACATTCCGCCAGACCCCAGTCAACGTGGGAGGCTTCGCTTTCGCTTATCCTGGTCCAAGCACAGATGTTTATAATTGTCAATGTATTATAGCGCTAGTAGAGTTATTGTGAACACAGGCAGACACATTCCGCCAGACCCCAGTCAACGTGGGAGGCTTCGCTTTCGCTTATCCTGGTCCAAGCACAGATGTTTATAATTGTCAATGTATTATAGCGCTAGTAGAGTTATTGTGAACACAGGCAGACACATTCCGCCAGACCCCAGTCAACGTGGGAGGCTTCGCTTTCGCTTATCCTGGTCCAAGCACAGATGTTTATAATTGTCAATGTATTATAGCGCTAGTAGAGTTATTGTGAACACAGGCAGACACATTCCGCCAGACGCTCGCCAACTCAACTTCCTAAGGCGTAATTTTTAATAAATGAATACTTTAATTCTTTGACTGCGGCTGACGCTCCTTTGCGCGTACCGTCTTATTAGACTATTCAAGGTCACTGAAGATAGAGCCGCAGCGAAGGTGTTAAGGGTACAATCACAGACTTTACTATTAATACATTTATTGTAACATTTCCTTGTAAATGCTAATTGTATTTACTCAAGTAAAAACAAAGTTCACTTGCGTCTGCAAAACAGTGTAACAAAATTTGAATTATCAAATTGAAAAAATTCTATTGATTTTCAGGTACCAGAGAGTATTTCTTCTGTTACAAGGTCACTATGCTGGGTATATGCAAACGCTCTTATGAGAATACAAGAGTTTTGATGTAAAGTTGTAAAATGAAAAGATTTTTCCAATTCAAGGTATGTACAAAATTTTAAAACACTAGGTCTTTGAAAAGTAGCGAATCTGAAATCGACATTATACTTAACAGACAAAAGGTTAGAACTATCATGCAATGTTACGTCTCGTGAAGTTGATACTGTCATATGTTAAAATCCACAATGTACTCTGTGTAATCAATATTAGTTTATTGTGTGTTTATCCCACTGTAACCATGGTTACCAAAGAGAACAGTCGGATGTTGTCATTGGTAATCGGAGCAAGAGGCACCAGTGAGACACCAAAATATTATCGATAATTTACGAATTATTTAGGACTAGTGACTTACCAGGAAGAGAAAGTGGTTGATTTATCATATATGCGCACGTATTAATGAAGATTGTCCGTTACATTAGGTGCAAAATGTCATCCATAATTTACGAGTTATTTAGGACTCGTATTTCACCAGGAAGAGAAAGTAGTTCATTTGCCATGTATATGTACGTAGTAATGAAAATTTACAGTTACATTAGGTTCAAAATGTCATCCATAACTTACAAGTTATTTAGAACTCGTGACTTACAAGGAATAGAAACTGGTTAATTTGTCACATATGTGCACGTAGTAATGAACATTTACAGTTACATTAGGTGCAAAATGTCATCCATAACTTACGAGTTATTTAGAACTCGTGACTTACAAGGAAGAGAAACTGGTTAATTTGTCACATATGTTCACGTAGTAATGAACATTTACAATTACATTAGGTGCAAAATGTCATCCATAACTTACAAGTTATTTAGAACTCGTGACTTACAAGGAAGAGAAACTGGTTAATTTGTCACATATGTGCGCGTAGTAATGAAAATTTACAGTTACATTAGGTGCAAAATGTCATCCATAACTTACGAGTTATTTAGAACTCGTGACTTACAAGGAAGAGAAACTGGTTAATTTGTCACATAGATGCACGTAGTAATGAAAATTTACAGTTACATTAGGTGCAAAATGTCATCCATAACTTACGAGTTATTTAGAACTCGTGACTTACAAGGAAGAGAAACTGGTTAATTTGTCACATATGTTCACGTAGTAATGAACATTTACAGGTACATTAGGTGCAAAATGTCATCCATAACTTACGAGTTATTTATAACTCGTGACTTACCAATAGGAAGTGGCTGATTTGCCTCAACGGTGCATGTGTTAGAGTAATGAAAGCATTTTGTTAATGTGTTTATATTAAAAACCAAACATTACAGGGACATGTTCAAACGTTATTCTACCTATCAACAATTTGGAAGCTTTTTTTTTAAAAAAAAAAAAAAAAAAAAAAAACGGGAACTTTGAGAAGGAGAAATAAGAGTTAAAGAGAATCGGTTAGTTGAACATCGAGCAAGCTACTTTCGTCGTTCTGAGGTCTTTTGTACAAGTTGAAGCAATCTTGAACTTCAAAGGGCCAGAGATTGCGG
This sequence comes from Homalodisca vitripennis, assembly GCF_021130785.1. Classification (NCBI taxonomy): domain Eukaryota; kingdom Metazoa; phylum Arthropoda; class Insecta; order Hemiptera; family Cicadellidae; genus Homalodisca; species Homalodisca vitripennis. The sequence continues at coordinate 24,082,762 of NC_060210.1, forward strand.
TATCGGAGTATACAGTAAATCGGTTGTTCTTGAGTAGGCGTCAAAACTCGTTCGTCTCTGCAAGTGAAACATGGCAAATACAGAGATGCTTTGAGAGTTATATCTGTAATACATTTTTAGATCGAAAGATAAATATAGACAATGTACAACAATTGTGAGAAAGTAAAAACCAGTTATATGATCAAGCCATCCTATAAAAGGTCCTGTCACTCAAACAACGCTGTATTAAAAAGAATAACAGAGTCTCGAGAAAATAGTTATATCTTAAGAACTACAAGACACATTCTACACCTTTTACCTAGTATTTATACAGTCTAAAATGGGCTTCCAGTATACATATCTTTTACTTGAAATTATTAGCGTGTATTTGTATTACTTAAATGATACGTATTTTACATTTAAATATTTTTTAATTGCCTTGCCGTTCCTGATAAAAATATTGGGATATAAATAGATATGTATTTCTATAGAGGACATATTTACCCTATATAGACCTATACAAATTTTTTGACATGAAGTTATTAATTGTGTTTTATTTTACCGCGGCTGATCGGTTGACGTCCACTGCGAGCATTGCTCATAGAAGTGGCAGACTCTCGGCGATAAAAAATACAAATACAGGCATAAAAAATATGAACTTCAAGTTAATGCAAAATATTGGTTACTTTGGTCGCATAATTTTGAGTTTTAACGCAAAAAGTGTGACATAAACATGTCACATCGGTCGGTATGTAACCATAGTAATAAAATGAACGTATACGAATATAAATAGACGAAATATAACTCTATTTTGTTTGTTGGCGGTTTTAATAACCACGGTATTTCTTTACTTTGGTTTAGGATTTATAGTTTTTGTGAACATTTTATTAAAATCTATATCTAAATACTTATACAGCCGCATGTGAAACTGACTCACATCACTGACTGATTGATATATAGATACAAATCTCTAACATACTTCTAGAAGTGCTGAAACTTGAAATTTGGCACGCAGGTACCTTTCACAATATGACCCGGAGGAAAAGTCTGAAAACCGACTTTTTTACTTCTAAACCCCTCAAAAAAATTCCCAAAAAATCGCGCATTCTTTACCCCTGCAGGCATTTTTTGTAAGCCCGATAGCGGGCGAACCGTTGGAGCTAGCTCGGATCTGACGAAAAATTCATGGTCAGGAATGAAGTAAACTACAAAAAAAGGTCCAGTGACTTTTTTGCTCTATCTTCCCTGGTTAAGCGACAAAAACACTCTAATATTTGACATTCCAGAGAATTTTTTCGATAAAAATAGTGTTTCGATCCCGAATAGCGGCCGAACCGTTGGTCGTAGCTCAAATAAGATTGACCCATCAAAATTAGCAAATTGCGCGATCTACAGAAAAGGTCCAGTGACTTTTTGCCCTATCTGCATTGGTTTTGGCCGAAAAACGTGATTAAGTTAAATTTTTTTGTAATTTTCACGTGAAAACTTTGTTTTTGGAGTCCATAGAGCGGCGAAAAAATTGGTCGGAGGTCAAAATAAAACAAAGGTTTGGATTTAGGAAATAATATTATCTACAATAAAGGTTAAGTGACTTTTTACTATATCTCCATTAGTTTGACCGCAAAACACGATTAAGTGAAAATATTTTGAAAATTTTCGCCTACAAATTTACATTCCGGACTTGATAGTGGCTAAACGGCTGTTCGTAAGGTCAAACCAATTTTTCAATAAAATTTATAAAACCGCGCGATCAACAATAAAGGTCTTGTGACATTTTGCCCTATCCCAATGGTTTTGGCCGCATTAACGCGTTTTAAAGTATCGATTTTACAAGTTTTACGTGAGATATGGTTTTCTGGCTCCGTTGCAGACAAAACCTTAGGTATAGGCCAAATTAAAAATTATATTTTAATACAAAATAATGCGATCTACAAAAAAGGTCTAGTGGTCCGTTACCCTATCTTCCATGGTTTAGCCGTAAAACGTGATTATGTTTGAAAATTTCACTTAAAAACTTACCTTCCGGGCTTGATTATGGCCGAACCGTTGGCCCTAGCTTAAATTGTAAAATTTTTTTTGTAACTAGCTATTGATAGGATCCTACAAATAAGGTTCAGCAGCTTTATATCGTTTATCTTTCCGTAAGCCTGGTAAATGCTCTAAAAGGCAAATTCTTTGTCGTCAATTTTAGGGGTTTTAAATCTTGCAACTATAATTAGTGCGATTCAATGCTGGTTCCAGATTGACCTTGTATTAATACGTTAACGAGTGACTAAAACCCCCCTCCACATCGGGAGTTGGCTGAGCGTTAGTGAAGCTTCTAAAGTTAGAATAGGGACAGAGTTTTTTTTATTACGTTCACAGACACAACACCCTCTAAAATAGGCCCAACGTGTGCCATTAACCCCTTGTAACATTAACCCCCCCGGGAATTTGTTCATATGACCAGGCAATTAATCCTGACTAAATTAAACCCCCTGATGTCTTAACCCCCTTTAACATTCTGCCTGGTCGTAGATCAAATCTGAGGGCACAATCGAAAGATAAAATTAAATTTCCGACAGGAAAGGTCCAGTTACTTTTTCTCGTATCTCTAACGGTTAACCCGTAAAAACGCCATTAAAAGTCAAAACTTTGATTAAAACTGAAAAATTTAAATAACATAGGTCCAAGATAATTCCGAATTCCCGCTTATCCCCGAATTTGGCCAACACCCGAAAGGGAGCCTGGCCTGGGGTGTGTCGTTAACCCCCGGTAACATTAACCCCCCCCGCGCAATTTCCTGTTATGACCAAATAAACCAACTGAGTAAATTAAACCCCCTGATGGTAATTAACCCCCCGGTAGCATTACCACCACCCCCCCCCCAGGGAATTTCCTGGCATGACCTCAATGTCCGAATTTTACCAAATCACCTAATCTCCTTAACCCCCCCCCCCCCCCCTGGAAAGTTTCCTGGTATGACCAGATAACCCCCTGACCGTCTTATCCCCAGGTAACGTTAACCCCCTCCCTGCGAATTTCCTGGCATGACATCATGTCCGAATTTTACCTATCACCAAATCAATCATATTCCCCCAAATTTAAGGCACTCACTTTGGGGGCCCTAATATATCAGGGTGATTCATGAAGTTCTCCCCCCACTTCTACAGCACATTGTACTAGTAAAAATAATGAAAAAATGTTATATAAACATAGGTCCGAAAACGCTTCGTTAGCGAGTTACAGCTAGCGAAAGATTTCGCCTGAATTCCTGGGTAAAGAGTAAAATAAAGCCATACTGAACTTTTGGAAAGGTTAATTAAGTAAGAAATATCATGGATTCTTATGTATTTTTACCTGATAAAAAGCTAATAAAATAGGTTTCAGAACTGTACCATGTAGTAGTTTTTTTGAGGGATTCAGGGTTTAAATGCAAAAACTTGGGCACGAAACAATGTTTATTTTAATTTGATGTACAATAACTTTGTTAAATTGGTAATAAAATACATAAAAATCAACAAACAATAATTGTAGAGAATTTAATTCTGAGAAAATTGATATAAATCAAAGTCTAAAATAAAACAGAAATAAGTACCAAAAAATCGATTTTATTCAGTATAATACATTATACTAGTTTTAAGCAGAATTAATCAGGTTGGGCCAACCGTACGCACCTTTTTATAATAGATGTTCGAAAATGGAGGCCGTCATTATCAATATACATTTTGCAGCACTGTTTGTGTATTGTTTTTTTGTTGCGTTTCTTAATTTTTCAGGACTTCCCTGTATCTGCACAACGCAACGAATCCATAATACGGGCAATTAATTCATCACGAGAATTCACTTTTGTCTTGTATACAATGTCTTTCATCCATCCCCAGATGCAATAATCCAATGGAGATAGATCTGGTGATCTTGGTGGCCAAAGGGTGAGGCCCTCCACGACCAATCCAGTGTCCAGGAAATTGATGATTTAAGTAAGCAGAAACGGTACGTGAAAAGTGGGGAGGTGCTCTGTCATGCTGGAAGATACAAAACTTTGTCTGAGATGTAAAGGAACATCCTCTAACAGCTGCGGCAACTCTTCTTGAAGGAAATGCAAATAGAACTCAGCATTTAGGCTCCAGGTAATATGAAAGGTCCAATCAGCCGATTGTGCAAAAGGCCACACCAGACATTGACGCTAAATCGGTGTTGAAAGTTCTGTTTCACTACCTCATGTGGATTTTTCCTTCTGCCCATGAGTGTTCATTGTGCAAGTTATTGACACCATCCCGAGTGAATTGTGCCTCATCCGTAAACAAAATACGCTTGTAGAGTTGATTATTAATATTCAAAAAAGTTGCAAAACTCCAAGCGAAGCGGACCATCCCCTACCTGTAGATGTTGAACCTTTTGATTATGAAACGGATAAAATTTGTTTTCGATTAAGTGACCTCCACAAACCGTTGACTGCGAAACTCCTATCCGCCTAGAAATACGTCGTGTACTTACACCTGGACTGCGATGAACAGCATTATAACAATATCATCATCAAGTTGGACAGCTCGTTCATAATTGGTTCTAGTACTTGGTAGTGATCCTGTTTACCGAAGAGTACGAAAAGTTCCCTGAAATTGTTTTGGTATCTGGAATCCTCCTATTAGGGTAACGTAGTTCATATTCTTCTACAGCAGCTCTATAGCATTACCATTACAGTAACCCAAAAATAAAAAACCATATCAGCGTATTCCTCTGATGTAAATAAGTAAGGCATTTTTCGCTGAATAAACAATCGAATTATAACTCACAGAAAAATTGCATTTAATAACACGATTCACAGAACCCGATCTCCTGCTGTAGCTTGCAAAACACCACTAATACACAGTTCTAACGTAACAGTACAGAATACCATTGTTGATCAAGCTGTTATTCGTGCGTTTACCAACTTAGAAATTAATAAAACAAAAAACTGCATTTCGAATGATTAGTAAACAATAATGGGAAAATGTTTGCTTCATTTATTTTCGAACATTTGATTAAAATTTTTTATTTAAAAAAAACAACGCAATAAAACATGATATTTTTATTTACAAACAAATTTTATTTAACAGTTAATCTTGTTTTCTCAATTTATCTCATCATTAAGGAACAAACATTATGTTTTTTGTTTTATTTTAACTAAATACCGTACGGTATTTCTTTACAGCTAGTAATGTATTGTACTGAATAAAATCGATTTTTTGGTACTTATTTCTGTTTTATTTTAGACTTTGATTATATCAATTTTCTCAGAATTAAATTCTCTACAATTATTGTTTGTTGATTTTATGTATTTATTACCAATTTAACAAAAGTTATTGTACATCAAACTTAAAAAAAAACATTGTTTCGTGCCCCAAGTTTTTGCATTTAAACCCTGAATCCCTCAAAAACTACTACAGGTACAGTTTCTGAAACCTATTTTATTAGCTTTAATTCAGGTAAAAATACATAAGAATCCATGATATTTCTACTTAATTAACCTTTCCAAAAGTTCAGTATGGCTTTAATTTTACTCTTTACCCCAGGAAATTCAGGCGAAATCTTTCGCTAGCTGTAACTCGCTAACGAAGCGTTTTTTCGGACCTATGTTTATATAACATTTTTTCATTATTTTTACTAGATACAATGTGCTGTAGAAGTGGGGGAGAAACTTCATGAATCACCCTGTTAATATACAACCGCATGTGTAACTGACCTGACTGACTGACATCACTCACTCACGTATACTAATTCTAACCTACTTCCAGATGAGTTTATAGACTTGAAATTTGGTACACAGATAGCTTTCCACGTGTAACCACCAGTAAAAAATCCCGAAAAGTGAGAATTTTTTCATTTTCAAACCCCTCAAAAAAATTCCCAAAAAATCGCGCATTCTTCACCCCTGCAGGCATTTTTTTGTAAGCCCGATAGCGGGCGAACCGTTGGAAGCTAGCTCGGATCTGACGGAAAATTCATGCATTTGTCAGGGAATGAAGTGAACTACAAAAAAGGTCTAATGACTTTTTGCTCTATCTTCCATGGTTAAGCGACAAAACGCTCGAACATTTGAAATTCCAGAGATTTTTTCGATAAAAATAATGTTTTCAAGCCCGATAGCGGCCGAACCGTTGGTCGTAGCTCAAAATCTGATTGAACCATCAAATTAGCAAATTGCGGAGCGATCTACAGAAAAGGTCCAGTAATCTTTTGCCCTATCTCGATTGGTTTGGCCGAAAAACGTGATTATGTACAATTTTGTTGTAACTTTACGCGAAACTTTTGTTTTTGGGGTCGATAGCGGCGAAACCATTCGGTCCGGAGGTCAAAATAAGACTAACGTTTTATTTAGGAAATAAGATGACCTACAAAAAAGGTCCAGTGACATTTTACTATATTTCCCTTAGTTTTGACCGCAAAACGCGATTAAGTGAAAATATTGGACATTTTCGCCTTAAAAATTTACATTCCGGGCTTGATAGCGGCTAAACGGTTGGTCGTAACTCAAAACAAATTTTAAACGGGATTTAGGGAAATCACGTGATCTACAGAAAAGGTTCAGTGACTTCGGGAGTTGGCTGAGCGTTAGCTAAGCGTCAATAGTAGATAGGGACAGAGAATATTTATTATGTTTCACAGACACAATACCCTCTAAAAAAAAGGCCCAAGTGTGTCCATTAACCGCCCCGGTAATATTAACCCCCCCCCCCGGGGATTTCCTGGTATGACCTGATAACCTCCTGTACATTCAACCCCCTGATGTGTTAAACACCCCCTGGTAACATTAAAACCCCCCCAGGGAATTTCCTGCCCATGACCTCATGTCCGAATTTTACCAGTCACCAAATCTCTTAACCCCCCCCCCCTGGGAATAGATCCTGGTATGACCAGATAACCCCCTGGAGACTTATCCCCCGGTAAACGTTAACCCCCCCCTGGGAATTTTGTTCATATGACCAGACAATATCCTGACGAAATTAAAACACCCCTCTTGTCTTAACCTCCTTAACATTAATCACCCACCCAGGGAATTTCTCGCCTTGACTAGATAGTCTCCTGGTGATATTAAACCCCCTGTTCGACTTAAAATACTGCCTTGAGGTCGGTTTTTTATTATGTTTATACTAAACAATTCAAGATAGCTAACCCGTGCAGACTTTTCTCCCGAGCTCATTTCTGGCTAAAACCATAGTCCGTAGATCAGATCTGAGGGCACAATCGAAAGACAAAATTAAATTTCCAACAAGAAAGGTCCATCACTTTTTGGTCGTATCTCTAACGGTTTAACCGCAAAATTGCCCTCAAAGTCAAAAGTTTTTAACGAATCCGGAAAAAAATCTATGAAAAAGGTCAATTTTTAAATCCCTTGTCATTTACTTAATGTCCGGACTTAACCAGTCACCGAATTCCGCTTATCCCCGAATTTTCAAGCGTTTACTTTTAGGGGGCCTGGGGGCGTAGCCCCCAGCGAGCCGAAGGCGAGTATATATATATATATATATATATATATATATATATATAAATGAATGTTTGTGTGTATGTCCTTTGTAGACTCAGAAACTATTTGACCGTTCGTTATGAAAATCTGTATGTTTATGTATTTTTACACGGGGAAGGTTTATATGCTATGCCCATTGATGTAACTTACCACAAGGCAGCGCTGCAAAATATAAAGTTTTTCAAAGCACCTGCACATTATAAACTGCAATTACAAGACAGTTACGTATATTAAATTGCCAAACACTATTTGAAGGCGCTAATTTATTATGTATATTATATAATATTGTATAATAAATTTCTAGCTGAACTTTAAAGCTTGAGTGTTTAGATCACTTTTTAATAAAGTACATGACGTGCGTTGTGCGTGTACAATGGCTATAGACATACACTTCTGACAGATATTCTTGATCGTGGCAACAAGGTGAAACTCTACATCGCCGTTGGAAATATAATTCACTTGAACCAGAAGCGTGCGAAGCCGTGGCAAACAGCTAGTACTTTATAAAATAAATCAAACGGATTATCCCATAACATCCGATATATCAGAAGTTCACCATCAAAGAATTGAAAGTTTATTCTTTAATTTTCTAGGTAGGTCAAGTATAAAACAAGTTTTAATCAGCATCTAATATATATTGTATGTCGTTCACGATGCCCATTACGCGTTGTAGCGCGGGAGGTGTGTGACTGTGTTACATCTGTCAACACTTGCAGGCAGACTCGTCCTTGCGAAACATTATAAAGCTCGAGTCTTGTGTTTTATTATGTCGTTGACAATGCCCATTACGCGTTGTAGCGCGGGAGGTGTGTGTCTGTGTTACATCTGTCAACACTTGCAGGCAGACTCGTCCTTGCGAAACATTATAAAGCTCGAGTCTTGTGTTTTATTATGTCGTTGACAATGCCCATTACGCGTTGTAGTGCGGGAGGTGTGTGTCTGTGTTACATCTGTCAACACTTGCAGGCAGACTCGTCCTTGCGAAACATTATAAAGCTCGAGTCTTGTGTTTTATTATGTCGTTGACAATACCCATTACGCGTTGTAGCGCGGGAGGTGTGTGTCTGTGTTACATCTGTCAACACTTGCAGACAGACTCGTCCTTGCGAAACATTATAAAGCTCGAGTCTTGTGTTTTATTATGTCGTTGACAATGCCCATTACGCGTTGTAACGCGGGAGGTGTGTGTCTGTGTTACATCTGTCAACACTTGCAGACAGACTCGTCCTTGCGAAAAATTATAAAGCTCGAGTCTTGTGTTTTATTATGTCGTTGACAATGCCCATTACGCGTTGTAGCGCGGGAGGTGTGTGTCTGTGTTACATCTGTCAACACTTGCAGACAGACTCGTCCTTGCGAAAAATTATAAAGCTCGAGTCTTGTGTTTTATTATGTCGTTGACAATGCCCATTACGCGTTGTAGCGCGGGAGGTGTGTGTCTGTGTTACATCTGTCAACACTTCCAGACAGACTCGTCCTTGCGAAACATTATAAAGCTCGAGTATATAATTATAATATATTGTTTGTTTACGAGTTTATTTTTCAGTTCAACGCAAATTAAACTATAGTTTAAAAATTTATATCATGGTGGGGGGGGGGGTGGTTAATACGCCCTGGATACGCCAGTTTGGGTTACTGTCAGCAGACAGTCACGATATTTGAGTTATTTTAGAATCAGATTAGTTAAATGACAATGCAGTATTTATTTTATTAATGTTATCATTATGGCTAGTGATAGTAATAACCACTAGACATTCCGAGTGGAAAACAGAACGTACTGAAGGCTGGTAAGAGTTATTATTTTTAAAATGATTTATTCTATTGTTACTATAAGAATAAAATAACAATATTAATATTGCAGTCTCTAACCTCAATGAGAGCAAACACAGGCTGTGTTAGCTACACAAAGTGTATACATAAAAGGCAGATGAAGTTGTGAACAGTTAATGAAAGTGGTGGTCACGGAAGCTCATAGTTCTTTAGATATAATTTAAAAAACAAAGGACGACAAACAATTTTATTTATCTATACTTAGTTTGTAATTTTATACATTAAACTCGCAACTATTTTCTAATGATCCCTAAATGTGAATATACAGACACATAATTGAATATTGCTAAACCTAAAATACTTTTATACCTTTATTTTACTCTTATTTCCCCATATTTTATTTATTATTAAATAATTTAAATTAAATCTGGTCATATTAAATTAAAACTTTCATGAATTTTATTATTTAAACATTCAAAAGTTAACAGCTTTAAAATAAAAAGTAAAAAACACAAGTAGCCTAAAGTCACAGCGTCATCATTTGCTTTGGTTCGCAAAATGCGGGGGTAATGTGGGGGTTGGTGAACACAGCACACAAACAAGAGCCTGGAGGGGTGCAACACTTCATCCTTGAGGGTTGGTAGCAAAGCAGAAGAATACTCGATGGATCAGCTATTTAGTTAACACAATATTTGGAAATATTGTGTTAACCATTATAAAAGGAAAGTTTTAATATCAAATTTTAATTTTTTCTTGGGAAAATAGCACTTTAGTTTTAATACAAAATATTGATTATAACAATAGTAACAGCAATGTAGGTTTAGAAGCCTAATGATAGGAAGAGAAGACAAGAGTAGTTATTTGTAATAAGTCTAAACTAATTCCGAATGGCTGACAACCACATAAAGAACCACAGGCTGCCGTACAAAGGCATCTTCTTCTTTGTAATTCTAATTCAGATATTTTGGAAATTGTTTTAATCACTTAAAATGATTATTATTATGATCACAATAATTTTCTTTTTTATAATAGTGCAACGCTTCAACCTGTTGCACTATAAAAAATATGTTTGGCGATAATAATATTTCATCCTTATTTCAATTAAGTGATTTAAAAACGATTTCGAAATTATTAAATTGAACATGTCTTTACACAGCAACTTGTGGCTATTTACCATAACATGCAGATATTTATCTTTGGAGGCTACCCTATGTAAGCAAAGTAGGCAAAGAACTATTCTAATAATGTTAATTTAATATTCAGCAACATTCACATAAAGGTTTCACAGTCTTAACATCAAAGTATTAATGATAATGAAGCATTAGAAGAATTAGTTATACAATACAATACAATATACTTTTATTGCCAGAAACAATTTTAACATTGCATAGCATGCGTCACATAATAATAATTGTATATTCATTAAAATAATGAAATGTCTTATGCTAACGATTCAATTTTTAAAATATCGTAAACAATATCGATTTTAGTTAACAATAAAAGTTGTCAAGCAGTAAAATTAATATATAATAAAAATAACTTTGGATGTCAGCGCCCCTGTATTACCGCACATTGAAGCTAGTGAGATGGTCCATGAATTCACCAACTGTATAAAAAGAATGAGACACTAAAAAGTGTCGCAATGTAATTTTGAACCGATTTAGATCATTTATTGATTTTATTTCTTCAGGGAGCCCATTTAGAAACTTTATGCCGGATTGAGAAGGAAGTTGCTCGTATCTTCTCAATCTATGCTGAGCAGGTCTGACATTTTCTCGATACCTCGTATCGTAGTTGTGAATGTCACGACCTCGAACCATTTGGCTCTTAAACCGACAATGTACAGTAGTCTCCAGTATATACAAACATGGCAATGTTAGTATTTTGAGCTCCCTAAATGAATTTCTACACGACTCTCTAAAGTTTAATTTAACAATAATTCTAATAGCTCTCTTCTGTAAGAAAAAAAAGTCTGTGGAAGTCGCCATTTGAACAGCCACCCCACAATATAATACCGTAGGATAAATGTGGGTGGACCAAACCGTAATATGCAATTTTCATTATTTGATCTGAACAGTAATCGGCAAGACCTTTCAAGAGATAAATATTACTTGATAGTTTCGCACAAACACTGTCCACATGGTTCCTCCAAGTCAACCCTCTATCGAGGTATATTCCCAGGAGTTTCGTACAGTCAACTTCATCCAGGACCTTGTCGTCCAACATCACAGTAGGTCTGTACTGAAATGGTGCAGTACTTCCACCAAAAACCATGTAATTTGTTTTCGAACAATTAAGTTTCAAGTTTATGTTTTCAAAGTATTGTGTACATACATTTAATTCTTCGTAAGCTTGAATTTCAACTTGAAATTTTGATTTGCATGTGAAAGAGAGAGTCGTGTCATCTGCATATTGGACTATGTGTCCTTTATGAATCTTTGAATTCAAATTGTTTGGTGGGTAGCACCAGGATTGTAAGTTTTATACTTCCATTAGGACGGTCTTCAGGGGATGAATGGTGATGAACCCAAGTACACGTGATGTGATTCATGAACGTTGGGAGAAATTTCATATTCTGATGACCTTTTAATGTTGTGAGAAATCCAAGAAATCTCAAACTCGAGAGCACACGAATTTTTAACATAAGATTCCGTTACGCATGGGATACCAACCAAATTTTTCAGAATAGGCATCCAGTACTAAAGGATAACCCACTAAAACGCTTCAGGATCTATTATTATACATTTTTGCCCTTTAGGAGAGGTGGGTTAGTTATAAAGCACTTCTCCACTGAACTAGAAAATTAGTTTAAATAGATTAAAGTAGATTTTAAATCAAGTGAAAAATAAAAAAAAGAGTGTTCGTAAATTCTTATAAACGTATAACTTAATACAACCCTTGTAAGTACAATATAAGCAGTTGCTCCAAGCTGCTCTGGAAGTGCAAGATTCCTCTAGGCCAGACGAGCTAAAATTCTCGGTTATGAGAAAATATAGCCTTTGTACAGACCTTAAAAGTGGAAACAATATTGAACCTTCAAAGAACTCAAGTTAGCGCTCCACTAGAGTGGAAATTGCTTGCACTAGAGTGAACATTGAGTCTAGTCGTCAGCCGAGTTTTTACATATTATATGATCATGTTATGCTAACATAATATGAAAATAACACAATTTCCAAAACATGATTAAGTCGGGGAAAACATTTAGAACACTCCTTGTTCTCATGACGTATATCGTATAGTTTAATGAATTTGTTTAGTATTCTTCTAGTTGGGTTCTATATAGAAGATACTTTATTATAATGTTAAAATGGGTTGTCTCATGAAATATCAAACTATACCTAAATTTGGAATGGTTAGAAGATGTAGAAAGAGTTTGAAGGGTTCCTTACGAATAGCGTAGGAGCCGAGGACTAACTTGCATTGCATCAGTATACAACTTGGGTTCCTTATAATCGGTAAAGGAATGTCTTACTGCTTAGTTTAGGTGGAATGGCATCGAAAAGGTTAAAAATATCAAACGATAATTTGTTCTCAGATAATGTTTTCTTAGCTTCACACACTTACAACAATACTCCAGACTCCAGAGTAGACGCTCCTCGCACCCACGCTCTCTCCTCATCCGCAACCCACTGCTCTACTTGATTCCGTAATGGTCGTAATCAGTTGAGTGAAATCGAAATATAATCGACTTTTAATTTCATCATTTTTCATGCAGAGCACTCTTTACAAAACCGCAAATTAGTTAAGTGGTTATACATGTAATCTATGAGTAGCCGCAAACACAATAGTCAGCTGCGCCGACTATCTGGACAGGTTCTGGTAGGATCATTACCTTGCTTAGGTTAGCCAGCGAAGAGCGGAGGTTGTGTCGGAGTCGTTGTGTGGCTATCGGGTAGAGTAGGCCGGGTAGAAGTGTATGTACATGTGTCTAGGCTTAAGTGTTATAGTTAGGGAACTTGCGGAAGCGTATCTAAATGATTAGTTTATTATTTCCTCATCAATGCTGGTTAGGCTTGGATAGGGGAAATGTAGTGGCGGATCCACGGGAGATAATTGGTCCTCTGGACAGGTGCCCTCTGCCGGTCGTGACGACACGAGGTTGTAACACTTGAAAATCATATTCAAATAATAAAGAACTTGACAATTAAAATCCAACTGTTACAAATGTACTATATGCTGACGTCTATACGAACTCGTGTGCCACATGAGGCATGCTTGATGTTGAAACTCTGAGGACAAAGCAATAAGTGTGTACTTTCTGCATTACGAGTACTTCCATGTCTCCGACCCATACACCTTACCAAATACAGGTAGGCAGTACTCAAATACGGATAACTGAAACATAAACACTGAAGCTTGGAAGAATGGGAAAATAAATGTTTGTACTTCCTCAATCGAGCCATGGTCTTCTGAAACATCTTATTTAATAACCGAAGAAACTCATTCCAATGCATACATACAGACCAAGCATGTTTATCTTCCAAAATCAGAGTTTGGACACTAATCTGTGTGTTATGTGTTTGCGTGTTTACGTAACCACCTAAACACCTCGGGACGCTCAATTTTATCAATAAATAACCACACATAATAGTAGTAGAGAACTTCAGTAATATGTGTACAGATACAAAGCAGATAAAACATTGTTCATGCATTACTTTTTAGAAACAAATCCTATTTGTTTCGATTAATGCAGTATATTTCAAATCATCATTAATATAATTTTAGTGCACAGTGAAATAGAGTATCCTTGAACTTTAATTTGGATTTGCTCTGCATACAACACTAATTCAGATACATATTGTATAATCTTCTGGCCTGTGAGATGAGATATCGAACAGAGTAAAGGGAAGAATCGATTCAGTACAAGGTTGATGGTTCAGATAATAACTGCTACGGTCACAGACTAGTGCTGCGCAGATCATGAGCGAACCGGCTCACTGATCCGGGTCAGAAAATGATCGGAGATCCGTCAGAACATGTGATGAACGAAAATATCGCGTTGCGACCCGTCAGCTTAGAGTCATCAGCCAGTTTAACACTGTTTATGGTATGAGTGATCTGCTAGACACAGAAGAAAACTGTTTAAAATCCGAATTTATTATGGACGACAGTTACACCTCGTTGAAAACTATTGTATTTCACTTACAAAGCCTTTGAACCATTACAATTTATTGTACTGTACATATAATACTAACGTTGATTTGTGCAGTTACATTTCATGGTACACAGGACGAAAAAGAATGAAATTAATTTTTTACATTATATTTTTAATAATAAAACCAAAATTGATTATTTCAACTAATATAATTGGTTGCATCAAGATGAAATAATTTTTCAAATTAACTGTTTATTTTTAATCGGTTTATTCCATGATCTGATCGAGCAAACAGACTTGAGTGAGATCAGTGATCTGAATGACCTAAAGATCCGGCTCTAAAGTAAGTCGGTTCATTTCGGTGATCTGATCCGAATGAACCGGATCATTCCAAAGACCGGTTCTTCCATCACTATCACATGCAGGATTCGAACCTGTGCTACCTCTGACTCAGACCCGATATCGGCACTCCAAATACTAATCGTGTAAAACTTTAAATCTGCGTATCTTCATTGCAGACTCCAACAACAGTGATATTCCCATAACGTTACAGTAGCTTCGTATTTTCCTTAGGTGAAGAAATAAACTCGTGTTCGGCCTTTATGTTTGGTATCGGATAAAACCATAAATCATAATCGACTTCTCGACCGACCTGCGAGGGAAGCTCCTATTTCAATATCGAGCGGCGGCTTATTTGAAATGGAATAAACATATAAAGTCTAAAGTTTTCAAAATGTTCATACTAATATTAAAATCTATAAAAAAGTTTCAAAAGACTCAAATTAGGTTTCAACACACAAAACACAAATACTCACAAATTAAACAAAATTTAAATAAAGATTATATCGGCAAAACTGTACAGGTATCTACTGCATTCAAACAAATTTCATAACAATTGTACAGATTGTCGAAAATACGCAGGTAATTTGAGCTGTTAATTGTAATAGTCAGTTTCTCATTAAACAGCACTTAAACAACACAAATGACACGCTTATTGTATTTAAATTCGCAACAGCGGTCAGTAAAAAATGTACTATTTCGTTATTACCTTGTCTTAGAAAATGTAAATTGACATAAAAGTTTTAATATGAAAGTTACCTATATTATAGTATTCTAGTAAACTTGACATAAAATCTCGCGTTTTTTAGTTATTACAGTTTCGAAGTTGTGTACGGCCACCATATTCTGAATTAGACTAAACATTTAGCATAGTTTGAACTTTATAGGCTATATTTATTCAATTTTAAAATAAAAAAAATTACAGACAGATGGTAAACTAGGAAAAATAGGACAATAGTTTTTATAGGGTTTTTTTACTTATTTTTACCTGACCAATGTAATGGTAAGCTTGATAGAGTGATTTGCGGACACCCCGCATGTAGATTCTGCAACATAGCTGTTAAACCCAGCCATACATTTTCAGAAAAAAAAAAAACTAGTTTTGAGAATAGTAATTCTCCCATATCCGCACAACGTCTCATACTTCTCATGCGTACAAACATATCACAAGTACGCTATGTATTTAACCTAGACATAAAATCTTTATTTAGGTATCAGGCGTTTTTAGCGATCGATCAGCCAAATCATAACGGAGTTTAAACCTATTTTCATACGAAGGGTGTTTAATCAGCCAAATTTGACTCGATTGTATATCGAGTTGCCCTTAATAAGTTAAGCTAATCCAATCAATCCTGCGGTTGGTTCTAAGATATCGGTTTCAGGCCCTGCTAATTAGTTAATCACATTTCAGACCGAGTGGGAGCTTGTTATTGACTTCTCCCATCTCAGACGTACGACTTAGTTAACACTTTCTTGTACAAAACAGAGTAAAATAATGTGCTCTATCCCTAGAACTGGCGGTCATTTCATCCTGTAGTGTCGGGCTGTTTTGGAGCTTCGCGCAAGGTTTTTTTAAAAAAATTATTAAAAATATAAAATAAAAAGCAATATAAATAAGAGTATATATTTTTGTGTTCAGAATTAAACGTAGAATTGCACTATATTGTAAAATTAACCATCAAAAATTTTCTAATAAACACTTTTTTTAATCAAATATAAAATTTACAAAAAATATTTCTTAAATTTGGGGGGGACCATACCTAGCAAATGAAGTTATAGTGAGAAATATTTATAAGTGAGATAGCCATTCTGTGTCAAATTTTATCTAGTTTCAGAAAAACATAAACATTATACACATTTATGAAAGCATCATAAAGCTATAGAACAAAAAGCAGCGATGCGTATAAATTCTGAAAATCGGGTGTACACGTAAGACTTTGGTAAAACAAGTTTTGCTAATACATTTATCTATGAATACATGTTATTTTGCATATTTTATTACTTAGAATAAAATAGAATATACAGTAGTAATGAAATAATTACCATAAATTATTTTTTGAAAAGTAAAAAAAGTTAAATTTTGCCATTATTCAAAAATTTTGCGAAAAATTTTCATTCAGCAAAATATAAAATAGTTTCTAAAGCTTGTACTATATCAAAATTTATAAATTTATGGTTTATAAGTAATAGGAAATATTATGTAGTTAGAAAACTATAAATATAACTAAAGATATTGAAAAAAATATAGAATAACCCAAACAGTTATTATATATAACCAAAGAAATTACAGGAAATATATATTTTATTGTGAAAACTATCTATTTACCAAAAATAAATAGTTACTTCAGAGCTAAAAGAGTGCTATAAATAACGTTTAGTAAGTGAAAAGAATAACAAACTATGTGAAATGAATTTTAGCCAAGTCATTTTGCCATAGCCTACACAAAGCCGGTATTTTCTCAAACATATTTCAGTAAATAGAAATTGATTTATTCTAAAATATATATGTTTACACTACTACGACATCAAACAACACACTACACATTAAATACGACACTAAAACACGCATAAAACTATTAAAACTTACAAATATCCACAGCTCGGCACGAAAGTGATACAGAACGGCAGCGGCAATATGACGGTCACAACAAACGGCGTCGCGTTTTCTTTTACGTTCAAAATAACAAGCTTGCTACGTCATAACCATAATACAAAGAGGAATAAAACTCATCTGTTCCTTAGCATTTTTCTTCCCGAATCCAATGGTGCATGAATTATATCGATACGTTACCGGAGTATATTATAAAAAGTAATTATACGAGGGAATGTTTGATCGACAAAATTTTGACGGTTAACACCACAAAAGCGGCATTAACCGACATAATTATGTCGATTAACAGTTCTAGGGCTATTTATACACTTATTGTTCCAATAACTGATCAATCGACATCATTCAAAGTACTAATATTCCAGCTCGATCTTCTCATAAATTAATGGTTTTTATACGATCACAAATTGGAAGAGAGTATCTAATATCAACTGGACAGATTCCCCTCAAAATCACGTCGTTATCTGTCCATCCTTCCTACCGAATATCCGCCTGTGTGATAACCGTCGATAAAAATATATTCAGTTGGTGTTGATGTTCCATTATCGTAAACAACAGATTATTGTATAAAACTATCCTAGGCCACAAACAAAATCCTTTCTTCTTCGAATTCATACTCAAAAAATTGTTCTTCTTTTGAATTATTATTATAATATACAATATATATATATATAATATAATGTATAATAATTATTATGGTTACATTTCCAAATTAAAAAACAAAACTTTATTCAGAATACCAGTCATATGTGATTAGATTTGATATACTGTATATAATATGTTTTTGTAATTATTTGACAATATAAGAAGTAGTAATTTTTTAACTCATACAGATCTTTTATAAATATACCTTGGAATTTAAATAATTTTATAACCAATATCAAGTAATTTTATAAGAATGACACATATTTAATCATAGTTTCTGTTGCTATCAAATAAAGGCATTTTTCAAGATATCCAAAAGTTTAAAATGGTTAATAACAGAATTATAATAGGATAAAAAAAACCATGACAGTATTAAAGAAAGCTCCAAGAATTACTTTTGGAATAATCATTAGTAAATTACACGACCTTAAATCCATGTAATAAGTTTAGTTATACGGTTTTATCTTTTTAAATTTATTTCTGTTCCTTAAAATATTCATCTGACCCAGGCAAGATAAATAGACGTTAAAAATAAGTAATTTGCCTATTGTAATGTGATTCTAATGATTTTAATTTGGAATAAAAACGTAATAATTATTCGAGGTTGAGAGGAAGAGAGGGATAAAACAGCCATACTCCGTCTCAAAATAAAGTGATTTTTTATTTAATTTAAGTAGGTTAATTAGAGCCGTTACGACAATCGGACCCGAGGTCCTAATTGTTGTGGGTCACACTAAGGCCCTCTGGTGCCAGTGGCTGAGGGTCACAACTGCGGACCTTACAGTCGCCTTTAGTTACAAAGTGGACACATCAAACTGAACTTACTAGTAAGATGTGGTGCAAGTGAGTTTGTCTTTACTAACTTTATGTGATTATAAATGCCAGGTACGTCTCCAGTAAACTTTAAATTCTACGCATCAAAATATGATCTTAAAACTACTTTTTATACCATCAAAGACTTAAAAATGTAAGTAATTTAATTAAGTCATTTTATTTAAATTTGTTTGATTTAACTAAACGCAGGTTAAATCTGTGTGCAATAGGTGCACACAGATTTAAATATATTAATGAACACTATCAATATTTCAATAATATAAAATGTGAACAATCAGAACCAAATGATAGCTTTCAAAATGTCAAAATTGCAAACAAAATAAAATCACTCAGTAAAATCTGATACTAATTTAGTAGGAAAAAGGGGCCATAGAGTTGTTGACGTTTGTCACATTTATTTTTCACTTACTAAAACTAAATGCTGATGTTTTGATGTCAATAAGACCTTTAAAATAATATGTAAAATAATCTATTTTTAAATTTTAAAAGCGTTTACGTTTTTCGTCTGCTACGTTTCTCTAAGGTGGTGAAAAGTCATTGAAGTTATAAAAGTAGTTATAAAAAGTAGTTCTTTTAGTTTTTATATTGAGGTACAGATTTTGTTTGTTTCAATGTTTAAGGTCATCTCTTAACAGACTAAAAATGAATCATCTATTAAATATTCAATTAGATTACCAAATTATAGACATACAATTTTAATATTTAATTGAAAAATAGGCAATTTATATAATACAGTATTTTTAATGCAATAGGTATATAATAATCCTTATGAAACTTTGTGAATCCGAATGTCACGTAAATGTTAGACGTTTTAGGAGAGAATTCAATGTACAGTACACATGCAGATAATGATTTGTTTGAAGTCTGTTTTTGTCGATGGAAGGATTTGATTATGAAGTGAACACGAGTCCTCGGGACATTTACCATCGTCAGTGATACAATACAATCAGTAACACTACGTTTCGAGATCTACAATTTGAACTCATCTTCAGGTGAATGACTAAACTAATGCATGATTATAGGTTAAAGCTTAGAGTCAGAGTGCATGGAACTGATACACAACATGACTGTGGTTCCGTGTAACAGCGCTCTATTATGTTTTTTTTAGTATATGCATTCACCTGAAGAAGAGATCAGACTGTTGATCTCGAAACGTAGTGTTACTGATTGTATTGTAGCACTGAACGATAGAAAATGTCTGGAAAAATACTGTTTACTTTACAGATGGTTTTAAATAATTAATAAATGTTCACCAATTAATGCAATCGATAAACAGAACATTAAGTAAAATAAATGGTAAAATTAATTCCATTAATGACATAAAGTAGATTCTATTAGTACAATGTTGTGGTACAGCCCAAAACAAGAGAAGCATAAAGAATCTTTTGTAGTAGGGGAGTTAACGTCTAGTTCTACTCTGCCGTAAATATAACGGTAGCCTTTGTACTGGTCTTACAAGTGGAAGCAATATTGAGCCCTCAAAGAGCTCAAGTTACCGCTCCACTAGAGTGGAAATCGCTTGTTTTGGTCAAAATAGTAATTTAGTTCTAAAATAGTAACTATTATTTGGTAAGTAATTAAAATAAAGATAACTCAAAATAAATAAAACTGTTAAAACTCCATTAATTACCAATTAATAAAATATGAATAAATTAATTATATACATCAAAGAACATTTCACATAAAACTAGATTGTGCCAACAAAATAATGGGATAACTTACCTACTGTAATGCATTGAACAGTCTACGGCTAATAGAGATTGTACGGTAAACAAACCCCTTCTGACAATAACACAAATATCAAAAACGATATGGCTCTTGGTTGAACAGTCAAATCCATGTCGCTACGGGTAAACTCCCTTCTTATCCTTTTTAGAATAATATTTACGAATTGAGTGATTAGTGAATGAAATTTAGTCAGTAAAGAAAGGTACATATACTTTGATTACGATGACGAATCAAACATGCTGTAAAAGTTATTGTTTTCGAAAAAGAAGCTTTAAAAAAATAGACTATTACCACACTGATGAAAAAAATTAAATAAAACTACATGTATCGTATGTTTTAAATTGTTGTAGTTCTAAAATTAAGAACGTCGTTAACAAAATATTGGAAATTGAATAATCTAAAACATGATTATGTTCGGATAATCATGTTTACTCGTAGTATATCCGTCCTTTGACTTACCAAGAAAAGATTATACAAAACTATTGATGTTGCTTCGTAAATAAATTTGTACTCTCAGACAACTTAAGAACATAAAAAATCAAATATTTAGAACTCCTTTCCAACTTCTGAATATCAAGGCACAAAGAATCCAAGATTTATTCGACCAGCTCAAACATATATATTTTAAGTCATTGATAAAAACTTTAAATCAATAAATCCAAACTCTGGATGTCCAAGAGCCGCCAACTGAAGTTCTCTAGAGGCGACCCCATTAAAACTTCCAGACAAACTTTGAGTGGCTTCAAGTTTTGTCTGTGCTCTTACGTTGGATCCGCTGTAATTTTCTGTCTGTACAAAAACAACAAGTTTAACATCAAGGCTGCGGGCTTTATATTTACTTATATCTTGACCCTGATATTTCTATTCTACACAGTGTATGCTTATTTATTTATTTTCCAACGGCAGCAGCCAATTTACAAATACAAACATAGATAGTAGATACAGCGGAACCTACTTATAACCTACTTTCATGTATCGATACCGATCCACCACCTCGTAGTGTTTTTGAACATGAATTCGGTGTTGCGAAACACGGTTTCGGCCTTCTGTCGCAGAACTTTTCCACGTTTGTATTTGATTGATTGTTTGTCCAGTTTATGCTACTCTTGGGAATTTATTTGTTTAAAAAAGGCAATAATGTGACCGAACTCTGCTGCAAGATACAGAATATTATAATGTAAAACGATAAGAAATTGTAGCTGTTATTTTTTAATACTCTTTGCGAGTTAAAGTGGACGGGAGTGTAGCTAGAGGCATGAATATTGTACAGTGAAAGAGCGCAAATATTCTTATGTTTCAGAGTTAAAATCATTTTAAGATGTACCATAATTTTTTTAACAATTCTATTTAATGTTCTTTAAGATTTAATTGAGCTTAATACGAGGTTCATTTAATAATTAAAGAGACAAATTGATATGGAAAAAAACTGTTGGTAGGGAAAGTTTGGTACTTTTATGGCTTTTAGTTCGCACCGCTGGGATATTTCCTAATCAGCTGATGTCTCAAAATTGTTTTGTTTATAAATCTTGTTTTGTTTATAATCTTAATCTTAAAAATGTCCTCCTCCGTAGACCAGTGGATATAGTCACGGCTCTCTAACTGAGAGACCACGAGTTCAAATCCCGGGGAAGTCCAATCATACAGGAATAGCAGCCACAGTGTATTAAAACAAGCCAGCATAGCCGAGAGCTGAAGCTTTAAAAGAGATAAGAAAAAATCTTAAAAATACATTTCGAGATGGCGAGTCCACAAGAAAATTCCACATTAGTTATAGAACGTTCTTTTATTCATTTTTTACTTTATAAAGGCGAGAAACCAGTGAATATACTATAATGTAGAAGTGTATGTTGAAGGTTGTATGAATCGTGCACATTTGTTCAAGTGGTTTATTTTTTGATGTTGTTCTCTTAGGACAAGAAGCTTAAAAATTGCACTTAGTCCTATATGGACCTTAGCGCTGCTTCCGGAGTGCCAGGATATTCAGGATGGGTAAGGTTAGGGGGTAGGAGGTAGGGGCCGCCTCCTATCGAGATCCATGAGGAAGAATTAGGGCACTACATCTCAAAGTCATGTCCCCCCGGAAGAAGGAGCAGTGGTTAGAGCAGTTAAAAAATAGTCGCGACTCAGTGACTGAAGAATACTGCTCTAGCCAACCAGTTGCAGTTGCAACTCACTCACTTGAAAGACGCACTGATGACATTATTCGCGCCGACCACAGTATGGCTGTGGAAATGATAGTTGACAAGGTTCAACTTAGCACTAGTATAGTACCGCAAAACATGTGCATGTCTCAAAGCACGGTTCCAAAGGAGTTGACGCGGTTACACAAAGAAACAAGGTTGAGAGTGTGCACAGAGAGCTAAAGGAACGTTACGCAGGAGAAGAAGGACTCTTAATCAACCAAATTTTAACTTGTGATGAAGCTTGGGTTCACTATTATGAACCGGAATCAAACAGACAAAGTATAGAGTGGAAGCACACCAACTCACATGTAAAGAAAAGATTCAAAACACAATAATCAGTAGTAAAAGTCATGTTGAAGATGTTTTGGGACGCTGAAGGTCTAGGTTTTTATGAATTTCTGTTTATCTTAAAGAGCAGCGTAAAATGAACAGCCAATACTACTGGGATTTGCTTTTAAACAAGGTGAAGGCAGCTATAAGAGAGAACGTCGTGGATCTCATGGGAGATGTGTGATTCTCTAGGAAGACAACGCACGCGGGCAAGTATTGTACAGTCACTCCTCATACAGTCCTGATTTGGTACCGACTGATTTCCACTTGGTTTGGTGCACTGAAGAAGGGATTATGTGGGAAGAGGTTCCAGGGCAATGAGGACGTGAAAAGGTTTGTAGGAGTTCAAACAAAAATATAGAGTTTTTACAGCTGGAATAAAAACGTGTAGAAACAGGTGCATACATGTTTAAGGATGTTGTTGAAGTGTAGAAAACGTATTCTTTACGTATTCTTTTACAGACCAATTGAGTGTACCCTTGTAACTTGATAAATGGCAATTTAGGTCAGATATATAAAAATAAAATGTCGGAAATACGCAGCAGCCGAGTGGGTTTATGTGACAAGATAAAGTTGTTGTTCGGAAGACAGTCGCGTCAGCGTCACCGCGAATTATTGACGATGCCATTACTTTCACGGCTAACTACTCTCTGAAACACTGTTGTTTTACTGCCGCACACCGGTCGCTCTATTAGTGCATGTTCATTATATATACATAGCCACAGAGTGGGCGACCAAAAATAAATCTATATCTTGTATTATGTATAATTATTTTAAAACTCTTAGTTTGTACGCTTACACGGCCCTTGCAATAACAAACACTTCAAGTTTCTCGTTCACGTCACTTTACAACATTGATAGCACAGTTTTGAAACATTCTGGCGTCATTGTGGGGACCGTTTTAAATCGACAGATGATAAACTAATAATATGTATCAGCATGTATAGAATGTGGAAATATATCTTGATTAGTGTAGGCTTAATCGATCTATGGTCAATATGACCAACATTGATCAATATGACATTTTTCAGCCCCAAGAGTGAAAAGCTCAGCCTCAGCTAAGTAAGGGAGGCGCATACACATTTTGGAAAAGCCATCTATTGCCGAGAAGCGTACAAGAATCCGCTTGAATTCCATGATAGTTTGTATGATTTAAGCGGAGTTACAATTCAATTTCAAAGTATGCAGTAAATAAATGATGATTTTTGGAACTAACTGTAGTAATTCTCATAGTTTGATAGAGACAGTTGCATTATGCAGATGCAAAAAGTGACTGCAAGCTGTTGAAGCGCTAGTCAATATTGACCAGACTGTCCCGCAGCGACACTTCTTTGTTTGGCGGTCAAGGGTTTGCTGTCTACTTGAACTTGAAGATTCATTATACACCGTGTTGTTTAACGATTTTTATCTACAGTACGACTATTGTTAGCTAAGCGTTAGCGAAATCTATCACTGATGGGACTGGGAAATTTGTATTTCTGTCTGTATGTATGTCTGACCACACCATGTCTCAAAATGAACTGACCTATGGACTTGAAATGTTGCAAGAAACTTCATTTATATGTAGGAAACACAGTGCGTTGATGGGACTGGGACATTTGTACTTCTGTCTGTATGTATGTCTGACCACAAAATATCTCAAAATGAACTGACCTATGGACTTGAAATGTTGCAAGAAACTTCATTTATATGTAGGAAACACAGTGCGTTGATGGGACTGGGACATTTGTACTTCTGTCTGTATGTATGTCTGACCACAAAATATCTCAAAATGAACTGACCTATGGACTTGAAATGTTGCAAGAAACTTCATTTATATGTAGGAAACACAGTGCGTTGATGGGACTGGGACATTTGTACTTCTGTCTGTATGTATGTCTGACCACAAAATATCTCAAAATGAACTGACCTATGGACTTGAAATGTTGCAAGAAACTTCATTTATATGTAGGAAACACAGTGCGTTGATGGGACTGGGACATTTGTATTTCTGTCTGTATGTATGTCTGACCACACAATGTCTCAAAATGAACTGACCTATGGACTTGAAATGTTGCAAGAAACTTCATTTATATGTAGGAAACACAGTGCGTTGATGGGACTGGGACATTTGTATTTCTGTCTGTATGTATGTCTGACCACACAATGTCTCAAAATGAACTGACCTATGGACTTGAAATGTTGCAAGAAACTTCATTTATATGTAGGAAACACAATGCGTTGATGGGACTGGGACATTTGTACTTCTGTCTGTATGTATGTCTGACCACACAATGTCTCAAAATGAACTGACCTATGGACTTGAAATGTTGCAAGAAACTTCATTTATATGTAGGAAACACAATGCGTTGATGGGACTGGGACATTTGTACTTCTGTCTGTATGTATGTCTGACCACACAATGTCTCAAAATGAACTGACCTATGGACTTGAAATGTTGCAAGAAACTTCATTTATATGTAGGAAACACAATGCGTTGATGGTGCATGTCGCTTCATGGAATTTGTTTGAGCGTTAACAAATAACTTTACATTGGTCTTATGGTTAGCTATAATGGCAATAAGAAAATAGCAGAGATTAAATTTGTATACAAGATTTTTTCTTTTGATTTCCTTTTGGCTGGCCTCGATGTAGACTTGCTTTACTTTTCTTTCGTCTATATACTTGTATTTATCAATATTATTCATTAATTACATGACTTGTGGTTACCTGTAACTTTAACTGTAATTACTAAATTATTGCTATGTTATAGACACATATATAGTGGATTAAGTTGTTGATAGTTACACACTACTGGTTGTACAAATGTAATCGAAGTGTACCCTATACGGAATTATATGGTTCTTTTGCTCTGGTTAAAAATGTATTTATTTTTCTGTATAGATTGAGTGTCTGTTTTTCTCAGCAAGCCGACGAGGATGCTTTCCAAAGTCTGTAGATTGACTAAATTTACTGTGATGGACCCTATTGAAGCTAAGTTTTCTGGCATAACAATACTTTTGCATTTTTTTTCTGGCATTTGCCGATGATGTTGTACTGTTTTACAATGATAAGCAATTAACACTGTTAGATAATTACATAAATAATGATTTAAAAATTATTAAGGGATTGGTGCAATTTTAATAAAATGCAAGTAAATGTTAATAAAACGAAATCGATACTTTTTGATCCAGGTGGTGGCGATTTACCTTTTGAGATAAAGTTTCCATTCCACTAATTGTGATTTACTTGTTTGTAACTGTGGAACAATCCAATGTGTGAAAAGCATTAAATATTTGGGAATTATTTTTGATAACAAACTTAAATGGGACGAACATATATTATCTCTACACAGGAAAATAAAGTCATCTATTCGAACTTTTTATTTTTTAAGAAATTTCTGTGAAACTTCATTGTTAATAAGATCGTTGTATTTTGCTTTAATTCACTCACGTATACAATATGGTATCGTCTGCTTTGGAGGCACATTTTAAACTCTGATCGATAAAGTACGAATCTCTAAAAATTATTTTTTACGTATTATTTTAAAAAAGCAGAAAAGGGAAACCTCCTTTCCATTATACCAAACGTTAAATATACTACCTTTCCGTCATATTTTCGTGTTTAAAGTTTTAAGTCTGTTCTACAGGAGAAGTGGCAATAAAGAAAATAATTTAATATATCACTATAATACTAGGAGCTGTTCTGCAGGTGATGTTAGACTAATTAAAGTAAACAAATCCATTTTTAGGCATTCCTATAGTTACCTTGCACCTAAATATTTTAATCAAGTCCCTTATTATATAAGACAGAGCATTAGACTTAGGGAATTTTGTTCACTGTTGAAAAGTTGGCTAATGACTAAACAAGATGTAGAATTTTTGAATCTTATAATTAGTTAATATAGTTTAATTATTTCCATAGCATACAATATATGTCATAAATTAATGTTAACGCACATTTGAAAAAACCTTTTCACAGTTCTAATTATTGAATAGTTATGACAATATTTAAGTAGTCTAGTTTAGAGTTTGAAAGCATAAACATTGCAGAGAGTGTCTTTCCTGAATATTTAAACTTTATGTGCTAGACTGAAAAAAAAAATATTATTGTATTTTTATCTTTGCCTTATAAAAACTGGCCACACTACTGGTTACGTGGCCAGTCAATTTCCAGGTTTTGTATTTGCAATTTCTGTTGTATGATGCTGATGGAAATAAATCATTTATTCATTTATTCACTTGGGACATTCTAGCAAAGCATGACCATGGCCCGACCTAAATCTTGCGTACCACTAACCACCATACGTATTTTGAAATCTACCACTGTATTTGTTGAAATCTCCTAGCACTTGTAGAATGTTGTAAGATGTTTGATAGTTGGTCACCATAACAGTTTTTCTGATAGATTTAAAAATATTCAATATGAGATGGAGAACACTATGATAGTACACAGTCTTTACAATAATAAAATGACTTTTAACATGTTACATATTAACACAAGTAGTATATTTTAAATTTTCCATAAAGCTTTATTTCTACATAGACAACAATGAGTTCTATGATGGTTCATGTCCAACTTTGGGATTCGGCTGAGCACCACTCAGTGAGGTGACGTAATTTGTTTGTCAGGAATTTGTAAAAACTTATATTCAGTATCTGTCTGCAAGATATCTCGAAAATGAAATGAGCTAGACTTGAAATTTGGCTTCCAACCTGAGCGTAGCTTGTTACGCGTCGTGTGGTATGGCGTACTCCACCTTTTGTCATTATAATAGTGAAGTAACTTCATTCGCGGTGAATTGTACTTACACTGCTGCCATTTTAACAATATTGAAATTCGGACGATAAACGTTTTGTGGACGATAAATTATTGTGAATTTCGAAGCGGTTACTTTTAAATAGGTTGACTAATTCGATCAGAGCAGTTCTTCTCTCAATTTCCCGCATAATATATTTCTTGGTAACTGTTACGTATTTGTTACATATATTTTTATAATTAACAATAAATAAAACGTTAGTTTTTGTTTTTGCTTGCTCTTTTTTTATACAGTTTATTAAATATCTAACTACAATGTTTTTATTATTTAAAACTATTTATAGAATATTACATACGTATTTTAAACTGTTATAAAAATTAATGGTATTCACCTTACTCTAACAGCCCAACAAGCTCTGGGAGGATAAATGTTTTTATATTTTCTTTAAAAGTAAACAATGTCAAGGACAACTAACCCTGGTTTGAATGACACCTGTGAAGGGATATTTCTCGTATGTAAGGGAAAGGGCAGTACAGCCTACGTATAACTGGCCATTCACAGAGAATGGTGCCTCCGCTCTCTTACATTTTGAAATAAAATAAAAGTTTTGAGGGTTTATATTTATTTGATTTAAGCTTTAAATAGTTTATATAATAAAATGGCCCTTTCAATATAACTGTACACACCAGTTTAGGTCACTGTGACATGTTGTATACAATTCTTGAATCCCAAGAATACAATAATGCTGGCAGAATTAAGAAATATTTATAAATAAATTTGCGCATTGATTAAGGTGAAATTTATTATCAGTCTTTAGTATTGCACTTATGTTACTATTGCAGGTATAAAAACCTCACTATAACTTCAGTGTTCGTACATTACCTGATTTAAGGTCAATCCTGCGAGCCACTATTACACAGTCTTCACTATAAAGCAAGGTAATTATAAATATTAAACTTCAATACCTACTTTTTGGATAAAAGTTTATTTACGTATCAGGGTTTAATTGTTCCAACGGTTAAAGGAATCGAAGCAGTTACAAATATGTGACATGTATTTGATCAATTACAAAACCAACCTCAAGACAATATGTATATCCTTATTAATCACTCCTATTATAGAAGGTTTCCTTGTCTGCTTTAACAACTAACGCTTTAATTGTGTGAAATTAAATCATTACATCAACAATTATTGTAGCAATACTAACTTCAGATAAGTCTGGTTATCCAATATTTGTCTCGTAGATTCATTGTAGAAGTTGGTTATGCAGAAACTAATGGCACCAAGTTTCACTTCAAATTAAACATCTGTCACTGTCCCTTCACGAATCCACGAAGTGTCAATGTACTCGTAGAAGGAGCGACTTAATGTATTTAATTTTTTTGTGTGTTATTTTGTGTTGAAATTGTGTTCTACATAATTGTTATCTTCAAATTTACGGCACTGTTGAACTCATGATTTTATCAGGACAGAGTGTTTCAGGAGGAAAGAGAGAAGACTTGCAGGTGTTACTGATTATAGCTTGGTATTTAAAGTTAAACAAATACCTTATCTGTGTTCTAGTTTTATACGTTCTCATTTACTTTCTCTGACTAGATGTCGATAATCATTTCTAAACAAAGATAAGGCTAAGTTGCTCTGTTCTGCATTTATTCTATTATCTCTTAATGATTTGACCGAGTGCAAACTAAGATAAATAAACATTTTAGCTCGACAACAACAAAATCGTAACTTTTACACCCTAATTTTTCCATAATTTTCATTCCAACGTTATGGTTGTATGAATGTTTATAAAAATGAATTAATCACGTAAATTGCTTTAATTCAGAGTTCCGAGTGATTTTGTGTGTGTAGTCTTATTCTGATACTTATCATCTCATCAAAAAATAATTTATTTTAGTTTTGAATAAGAAAACAATTAATGATACCATAGGCAATCCTTGGAAGATAATTTTAGTTGAAATTGGAGTGCAAGGTTTATATAACGTGTTTTTTTTAGACAGTGTAATACAATGAAGGTTCTATCTGTGACATAATGTTACCGCTATGTTGTAAATGAATTTATCTCCATACACGTGTCTGCAGCTTTTGCCTACTGTTAGTTACAATGACTAACTGATTTAAAATGAATTCTCTAACTTGAGTTTCATGACACAGTGCACAATTCTTAAGCGCCGTTCTGATCGATTAGACCTTTCCTTAGAATGTTATTTTCTCCCTTCATTATCCCAGTACAATTATAAAATATGGATAGGACAGATAGGATCGCCAAAAGTAATACATATATTGTGGCTGCGTAAGTGTTATTTAATGTCACTATGACAATGTCCCGCAGATAATGAAGAGCGGCGTTGCTGAGGGCTGAACAAACACAGTCTGCTGATACCACCGCGCGCCTGCACCTAACCTCAGCTTGCCAAACATTGACACACGCGCCTCACAGTCAATAGGCTGAACAATTGACACGCCCATCTCCACCACATTAGGCTGGTCACATACTGTTCATTTCAACAGCATGTAATATTTTACGCTTGTATGGTAAAGAGCCTCTGATTGAACCGTTGCCTTTAATTGAATGAAACTGTTTGTCGACTCACTAAATTTTCTTGGCTACAAACAATTCTTTGGTAATATAATTAGGATGACTTATCCTATATTATGTTACTAGAAAGGACATATGTGTGAGGCCCAGAAATATATTTATGCCATTGTAAAATATGATCTCAGATCGGTTTTAAAAATCTGGAATACATGATCTCGGAATGCAGAATAAAACTAGAAGAGTATGCGGACAAGGGCAAATTACGGACACTTGTTACTTTCAAAACATGCCGGCACTTGTTTGTTCCATTTGGTGTGTTCCATCCCGAGTTTGTTCAAGTTTCTCAGTTGTGAATTGGAAAGAGGCTGTTTAAGAAGTTTTCACTTTACAAATACAATTAAAAAAAGGAAAAAAAAACATGATCAAACTCCAACTACGAAGAGTAACGATCCACAAAGAGTATGAATTCGTGTTTATAATTTAAAGCGTTAAGATGGAAAAGGAACATGACTTTTTGTAGTAAAACTCATTGATAAAAAAATCAGTTTAGTTTAGTTAGTTAAAAATTATACTTAGTAAAATATACATTGACAAGCAGTTACCAGCAGCGTTGTACGCGATTAGTTGTTGAATAACAAAGTCTTAGGAATATATTTTTTTAAACAGCATAATAAAAACACCTACAAATAAGTGGTGGTCACTAGAAGATATTCCAATCTACTGATCCATTTTAGATTTAATTTAGAGAGTAGTATTTTGAGACCCTAAAATTGGAGCGCAAAATATTTCTATAAATGCCAATTAAAAACGAAAATCCCTCTGAAACATAATATTTGATTGAATAGCCTAAACAAATACAGTAACATAAGTATTAAGGACAGTGTAAAGACACGAGGAACACTAAAAAGTCCATAGAAATCTTAGTGAAAGCACTAGTCAACGTGTCAAACGCCAGGTGCAATAACCACGGCACACAAGTGGAATTGGCTACATTGTAAGCCGACATGGTTCAAATAAACCTGTTCTATCAACATGTCAAACACCAGGT
The DNA here is from genome assembly GCF_021130785.1 of Homalodisca vitripennis. Lineage (NCBI taxonomy): Eukaryota > Metazoa > Arthropoda > Insecta > Hemiptera > Cicadellidae > Homalodisca > Homalodisca vitripennis. The sequence goes on from NC_060210.1 coordinate 24,114,084, forward strand.
GCAGTAGCAACAACACATAACTGGAATTGGCTAAACTGTTAGCCGACTTTGTTCACAAAAAGTTATTCTGTCAACATGTCAAACGCCAGTTGCAGTAACAACGGTACTCAACTAGAATTGGCTACACTATAAGCCGACATGGTTCACAAACAGCTATTCTGACAACATGTCAAACGCCAGTTCAGTAGCCACAGCACATAACAGGCATTGGCTATACTGTAAGCCGACATTGTTCACATAAAGTTATTCTGTCAACCTGTCAAACGCCAGGTGCAGTAACCACGGCACTCAACTGGAATTGGCTGCACTGTAAGACGACATGGTTCACATAAACCTGTTTTATCAACATGTCAAACGACAGGTGCAGTAGCTACAGGACATAACTGGAATTGGCTAATCTGTAAGCTGACTTTGTTCATAAAAAGTTATTCTGTCAACATGTCAGACGCTAGGTGCAGTAGCTCCGACAAAACCAGAATTCGCTACACTGTAAGCTGACATAGTTCACAAAAAGCAATTCTGTCAACATCCCAAACGCCAGGTGCAGCAGCCACGGCGCTTAACTGGAATTGGCTGTACTGTAAGCCGACATAGTTAATAAAAAGCTATTCTGTCAACATGTCAAACGCCAGGTGCAGTAGCCACAGGACATAACTGGAATTGGCTGAACTGTAAGCCGACTTTGTTCATAAAAAGTTATTCCGCCAACATGTCGGACGCCACTTGCAGTAACCATGGTACTTAACTAGAATTGGCTGTACTTTAAGCCGACATAGTTAATAACAAGCAATTCTGTCAACATGACATACGCCAGGTGCAGTAGTCACGGCACTCAACTAGAATTGGCTACACTGTAATCCGACATGGTTCACATAAACCTGTTCTATCAACATGTCAAACGACAGGTGCAGTAGCTACAGGACATAACTGGAATTGGCTAATCTGTAAGCCGACTTTGTTCATAAATAGTTATTCTGTCAACATGTCAGACGCTAGGTGCAGTAGCTCTGACACAACCAGAATTGGCTGCACTGTAAGCTGAAATGGTTCACAGAAAGCTATTCTGTCAACATCACAAACGCCAGGTGCAGGATCCACGGCACTCAACTGGAATTGGCTGTACTGTAAGCCGACATAGTTAATAAAAAGCTATTCTGTCAACATGTCAAACGCCAGATGCAGTAACCACGGTACTCAACTAGAATTGGCTGCACTGTAAGACGATATGGTTCACATAAACCTGTTTTATCAACATGTCAAAACGCCAGGTTCAGTAGCCACAGCACATAACTGGAATTGGCTAAAGTGTAAGCCGACTTTGTTTACAAAAAATTATTCTGTCAACATGTCAGACGCCAGGTGCAGTAACCATGGTACTAAACTAGAATTGGCTGTACTGTAAGCCGACATAGTTAATAAAAAGCTATTCTGTCCACATGACATACGCCAGATGCAGAAGTCACGGCACTCAACTGGAATTGGCTACACTATAATCCGACATGGTTCACATAAACCTGTTCTATCAACATGTCAAACGACAGGTGCAGTAGCTACAGGACATAACTGGAATTGGCTAATCTGTAAGCTGACTTTGTTCATAAAAGTTATTCTGTCAGCATGTCAGACGTCAGGTGCAGTAGCTTCGACATAACTGGAATTAGCTAAACTGTAAGCCGACATGGTTCACAAAAAGCTATTCTGTCAACATCTCAAACGACAGGTGCAGTAGCCACAGCACATAAATGGCATTGGCTAAACTGTAAGACGACATTGTTCATATAAAGTTATTCTGTCATCATCTCAAACGTCAGGTGCAGTAGCTTCGACATAACTGGAATTGGCTAAACTGTAAGCCGACATGGTTCACAAAAAGCTATTCTATCAACATGTCAGACGCCAGGTGCAATAGTTACGGCACTCAACTGGAAATGGCTACACTGTAATCCGAAATGGTTCACATAAACCTGTTCTGTCAACATGTCAGACGCCAGGTGCAGTAGCCACAGCACATAACTGGCATGGCTAAACTGTAACCCGACATTGTTCATATAAAGTTATTCTGTCATCATCTCTAACGCCAGGTGCAGTAGCTGTACTGTAAGCCGACATAGTTAATACAAAGCTATTCTGTCCACATGACATACGCCAGATGCAGAAGTCACGGCACTCAACTGGAATTGGCTACACTATAATCCGACATGGTTCACATAAACCTGTTCTATCAACATGTCAAACGACAGGTGCAGTAACTACAGGACATAACTGGAATTGGCTAATCTGTAAGCCGACATTGTTCATATAAAGTTATTCTGTCATCATCTCAAACGCCAGGTGCAGTAGCTTCGACACAATTGGTATTGCCTACACTGTAAGCCGACATGGTTCACATAAACCTATTCTACCAACATGTCAAACACCAGGTGCAGTAGCTACAGGACATAACTGGAATTGGCTGAACTGTAAGTCGACTTTGTTCATAAAAAGTTATTCCGCCAACATGTCGGACGCAACTTGCAGTAACCATGGTACTGAACTAGAATTGGCTGTACTTTAAGCCGACATAGTTAATAACAAGCAATTCTGTCAACATGACATACGCCAGGTGCAGTAGTCACGGCACTGAACTAGAATTGGCTACACTGTAATCCGACATGGTTCACATAAACCTGTTCTATCAACATGTCAAACGACAGGTGCAGTAGCTACAGGACATAACTGGAATTGGCTAATCTGTAAGCCGACTTTGTTCATAAATAGTTATTCTGTCAACATGTCAGACGCTAGGTGCAGTAGCTCTGACACAACCAGAATTGGCTGCACTGTAAGCTGAAATGGTTCACAAAAAGCTATTCTGTCAACATCACAAACGCCAGGTGCAGGATCCACGGCGCTCAACTGGAATTGGCTGTACTGTAAGCCGACATAGTTAATAAAAAGCTATTCTGTCAACATGTCAAACGCCAGGTGCAGTAACCACGGTACTCAACTAGAATTGGCTGCACTGTAAGACGACATGGTTCACATAAAGTTATTCTGTCAACATGTCAAACGCCAGTTGCAGTAACAACGGTACTCAACTAGAATTGGCTACACTATAAGCCGACATGGTTCACAAACAGCTATTCTGACAACATGTCAAACGCCAGTTGCAGTAGCCACAGCACATAACAGGCATTGGCTATACTGTAAGCCGACATTGTTCACATAAAGTTATTCTGTCATCATCTCAAACGCCAGGTGCAGTAGTCACGGCACTCAACTGGTATTGCCTACACTGTAAGCCGACATGGTGCACATAAACCTATTCTACCAACATGCCAAACACCAGGTGCAGTAGCTACAGGACATAACTGGAATTGGCTGAACTGTAAGCCGACTTTGTTCATAAAAAGTTATTCCGCCAACATGTCGGACGCCACTTGCAGTAACCATGGTACTTAACTAGAATTGGCTGTACTTTAAGCCGACATAGTTAATAACAAGCAATTCTGGCAACATGACATACGCCAGGTGCAGTAGTCACGGCACTCAACTAGAATTGGTTACACTGTAATCCGACATGGTTCACATACCCACCCCCCCCCCCCCCCACCCCCCCCCCCCCCCACCCCCCCCCCCCCCCACCCCCCCCCCCCCCCACCCCCCCCCCCCCCCACCCCCCCCCCCCCCCAATGTAATTATGTAGTAGGTAAGTTACTTAACCTGGAAGAAGAGATCAGATTGCAGATCTCGAAACGTAGTGTTACTGATTTTTTGTTTCATCTGAACAATGTCAAATGTCCGGAAAAAAAAAATCCCTGTTTCCTCCAACTTGTGATTTTAGGGCGTCGCAACTTTGCGTTGTAATAATCCACCATTAGGACCCAGTCGGAACTTTTATTATTAATAATTACCGCTAATAATTACCGTGTACGTTCTATTTTACTCAATTGGGCCCAGAAAAACAAACTGTACTTGTCATTATTGGAGGCGTAGTGTATTTCGATGTATTTCTATCTTCCATCAGCAAATTGTTATGAAAAAGTATCCTTTCTTATCTATTGGGTGCACAAGAGGGAAGTTTTGAAGGAAAAAGTTGGGTACAACGTCTTTCTTACAACAAAGTTGTCCACATAGAATGAGATTTGACTTTTCAGAATAAAAAATGGGGAAAAAGTTTGGGTCAGGATTTAAGAATAAATGTTCACAACAGGAGTTTTTGTTTTTCTCTCTATCTTCACAACTTCTCCACCGCTCCCTTCAGTTGAATAAGAGGTTTTATGAAACTGCTAACAAGCAACTTATTTCCGATTTATAATGAACATAAGATTAAGGTTTATCCGTGGAATACGCTAACTGTTACAACACGGATTGTCGTAGCTTTTAAACGACAAGTAATCTCAGAGAAATACACGTTGTAATTTTGGGTAGAGATACGGTACATTTCCGGTAATTATTTCCTAATCATAATATTTTATCTAATATTTACAGGTTATTGGGGTGGGATCTTCTAAAATTGGGGTAACTAAAACCGCTTGATTACTGAACACTCATGTTATGTAACATGTAATCCAAAATTTACATTGGTCAGTTTTAGTGGACAGAGAAAGTGATGCAAACTTTCTTTTCAATTGATTATGAGAATGTGAGTGTGTACATTTATAATTATTTGTATTTTAGTGTATAATATAAAATATATAATTATATATATAGTACTATAATGTTTACATATTATACATAAATATAACATATATACATTGTTTAAATTGCGCCACGTTTAAAATATATTCCCAAATGACAATTATCAGTTTTTAGTGGACAGAGAAGTGATGTAAAATTTCTTGTCAATTATATGAGATGTGTGTACAGTTATATTGTATTTTATGTATATAACTATATATATATTATATATATATATATAATGTTTACATATTATACATCAATATACATATATACATTGGTATAGCGGACGTTTAAAATATTCTATCGAAATAACTCAACCGACTAATATCCGCCATTTTGAAAGGGGTAAAAGGATTGTGTTAATATTTTATTTTCAAAAATGTCTACCAAAGATTAATACAATTCTCAAGTTTCATAACTTTATCTCTGGTTCAAAAGATGTAATTTTGTTATAAAAAACACATATAGACAGATAAATGGAAAACTAAAGGTTTTGGGCATACCTTCATATGAATGTTTTGCTCATTTGTATGTGTAACAAAATCTTAAAGTATTGGAACTCTTACTGAACACCCTGTATAAATACATTCGCAACCCTGGTACTCGTTACTGGTTTTTATCATTATTTTCCGATGCTCTTGGAACTGAATTCTTGGCGGAATGATGATCTAATGTCCACGCGTCGTATTCAATTGTTATCTAATGCATTTCGTAGTGAACAACCTGCTTGCCGGATAGGATTTCGTGGGACTTATCCCATTAGATAAATTCGTATTGTTTGTATCATAGTCAGCCCTTCATGAGACACATATACCTTAAATGTATTATAAAATCAATTAATAATGTAAATTAAACTGTGATGACGTTTTATTAGCCAGATTTTTAATGAATAAATTTGCAGTGATGTCCTCCTGACGAGACCACGTTATCGTGGTTGTAAGTTGTCTCTATAAATGGCGATTCTGTTTTAGGCGAGTTCGAGTCTGACATTCTGAGAAGAAAAGTCACTGCAACTTCTATTCTTTTGGGACTACAAAACTGTTGAGCCAGGGCTCATCAGAATCTATAAAGTTAATGTCGAGAAGAGCTACCGACTTCGCAGATTGTTAGTCTCCGACTTTATTTAAGGGAAGTCAGTTCTAGTGTTTTGTTAATGGTTAAGTTTCGTAGTCAATACTTTGGCAGCAAGGTAGCACAGTTCTATTTTTATTTAATATTTAGAAGTAGTACGTGTACAATTAAAGTTGCATGTAAACTTTGCGATTTCTACTACGTTTTTATTACTACGACTTCAGACATATCTCCCATCCCCATGTGTTTTGTTCATTCGGTACAAGTTTTAAAGCAATCTTTAAAAAAGTTCATAAAAAAGGTTGAAAATACAGTCAATTTTAATTATTTACATCGTGTATATTCAAGATGCCGGGAATTGAATAGCATTTGGTTATTTAGAAAAACTAAAATATTATTAAAAAATAAAATAAAAAATTTAACTTAAAGTCGAGTCGTTGTTGTTTGAATTGAGTTTAATTGTTTTGAATAAAGTTTTTTACTCAGAGAAATTATTTTTTGAAGTAATAAGAAGTGTCATTCGTTCCCTCTAGCCATATATATGTACATACTACAAACGTTTATATCCTTATCTCCAGTCAATTTTTAGGATCAGATTATAGCATTGCTCCTGAACACTAAATAAACTCCTATAATTTATATATTCAGGAAATATACTATAAAGGACTGAACATTAGTTTTTTAATTAATAATTGTGAGACGGTCCTTTTCACTTGAACCCATCCTTCCTCATCTGTTTCAGAATCAATTGGCACTGCCCCACAATGTGTCTAACATATTATATTTTATTTCTAAGCTACTTTTTTGTGGTCTATCAGTGCTCTTGGGTACTTTAATTCATTATACCCACAAATTAATACAAAATGGCCGTCCCAAAGAGAATAATTGGATAACAATTATAAATTGCAGTGCTTATTGGCTTATTGATCGAATCCGTAATTGAACTCTGATTAATTCAAGCGAGAATGAAATTGGCACGCTCAGCGTATTGGCCGATGAAGTTGGTGTGGTGAGGACTCAATGTGGTTTATCGGGCATTGGCTTCCCCCAGTTCAATAACTGTATATCTACTCTACTTGTATTGGTTTGAAATTGTATATTTACACAGGTTATTAGAAGTTCCCTTAGAGTTAAAATTACTAGTACTCATAGTAAAATAAATTATAGAGCAGCCCGCATTAAAGCAGTCCGATGGCGTTTGTAGCAGTGTTGCCAAGTCGCTGGTGACCGTCAGCTGTTTTCGCTATGACGTAGCTACGGTCACATGTTTTGTGTAAAACAGATGAATGAAATCAAATGTAGGTTTATTTGTTTGCAGAAATAGCTGATGATATTTGTTTATGGCAGCAGCTGTTGAGAGGGATTAATAATTTCCCAAACACATCAAACAATACAAAGGACCATACCACCACCTTACTATTTTCACCTTATTGTAAAATGGTCTGTACCGTTGGAATAAATAAACTGGCAACAGTGTTAGGGCGCGGACTATTATCGTGAGGGTTGCTTTACCTGTATAAAGTGTAACTGTAAACGCACGCACACACACACGCACACACACACACACGCACCGCACGCACGCACACACACACACACACACACCTCAGAGAGGCCTACTTTTGTGAAAAGACAACTTAGATTGGTTTCATAACAGTCGTCTCTTACACCTGCACTGCTATCCGTTATCCGCTAATTTACACGCAGTTTAGTAGGCGTTGCACGTTTATGACCACTGCTGGTTCGAGTGAATTATATTTCCGGCGCTCATGTAGAATTTACCTTGTTTCCAAGATCAAGAAACACATTATGAAATTTATAGCTATGTTCAATGTAATTTACTTCGTTCTTAGTATATGGTGTTGCATAGCTGATTTTGTTTTTTCCCGATCAAGAAAATATATAACACGGATCAGAGAAGCCCTACTTCTGACAAAAGAGAACTAAGATGGGTTTTATATCAGTCTTTAAATTAATAGTTTTTTTTAATATTTTTTGAGCTGGAGTTGGTACATTAGTTCAAAAGAACAGTCCGGAGAATTTCCATCTAACATAACAGTTCTTGTCAATCGCTTCAAAGGGAGTGTTTGGAGTCAAATCCTGACCTTCTTATGATTTAGGACAATTTTCTAAGGTAGATTAATCGCTGAAATCTAAAACGCTGTTATAAATTGATGTTACTTAAATTAAAACTTACTATAAAATATCGTATCGTATCACTATAAAAGTCGTAGACGGTTAGTCGGCTGACGTATTGTGTGACCTGTATTCTGTATTTCAGTTTTAATAATTAGTGTTGTGTTTCCTTTTTTATTAAGTTCATGTTTTTGAGTTAGTGAAGTTGACACACCACACGGTGGTTGTGATTCCTGACTTACGCTTGTCACAACGCTCTAGTATGATTTGTTTATTTTAACCTAGTTTGTAATTATGTGTTTGATTGATTAGTTGTTCACCTGAAGAAGAGATCAGATTGCAGACTCGAAACGTTGTGTTACTGATGTTTTGTATCACTGAACGATGGCAAATGTTCGGATAAAATCAGGTTTCCCTCACAACCCTTCCATCGTCCAAAAACAAACTTTAAACAAAGTACTCACTATAAATGTAAACAAATTGAAAATAATATTCTATGTTTACACAGTTGATTACATTTGACAGGCTCATTCAATTAATATTAATTTCACAACTTTAATACCAAGATGGGGCTTTTACGGTACTTTAAAGACCAGTGGGGAGTAACCCGGAGGGATTCTTGAAATAAAAATAGTCCTATATTCATTTCTAGGAACCGCAAGAATGTCCAGTAAACTTTCAGTGCAATCGGCTGAGTAGTTTACGCATGAAAACAAAATAAACAAAGGCACTTTCGCATTTATAATATAATTAGGATTACTCTCGTAATTAATGTACAAATTTTCAACCTGATTATAAGGGCGTTACTGATCAACCCTTTTTATTTCCTTATTGAAACAAAACGTTTTGTTTAATTACAGTAATTTTCCTAATTAACAAGCTACTTATTCCAATTTCAATAGCATGATTCTTAACATTTATATAAACATTGTAGTTTATAATTAAATATTACGAGTTGCTAAGTAAACGATATACAAATAGATTTAAATGGCCTTTACTTTAACAGAGGCTTTTTATGTAGTTACCACATTTTGTCAAAGTTTAATATAAGGCAGGTATATAATGTCAGTGGTATACTGATACTTATAAGGTGATCGAAACATATCGTTCACGAGTATCACACTTCGCACAAGATTGCCTCATCTGCTGCTGCCTTTCTTTACATTTTAGAGTCCTAGGGGCACGTAATTTGTGTGTGAACCAATCACCTTTTGTTCCTCTTTTACAGTCGAATTTGACAGCGGTCGCCACTCCCCACATAAGCCACATCTTGTCACAGAGGCACATCAGAAACTTAAGAGCAACTCAACACTCCTACAGATGCAAAATTGTTGTCAGGAAATTTCCGGAGGGTAAAAACAGTTTTTTTCTTGCATGAACAGATACACCACCCCTTGGAGGCTGTCGCCCCCAAATGCGTCCATAGTAATAATACACATTAAAAGTAGTTATAATAAAAAATTTCTGTGATCTAAGTAATTTCATTTTAGTGAAAAAAAATTAATTCTTTTAGAGGTAATTTTATAAATAAATATTTTCGGATTGTTAAAAATAAATACTGCATTGTTAGCGCTATCGAATGCGTGGGCTTTTATTTCAATTTTAATTCAAAATTATTTAAACATTCAAAGACATAACTAGAGTATACAATGTTTAATCCATACATCTTAAATTTTACATACTAAATTTGTCCTCGCTAGGGCAGAAATAGGAGGGTGATTATTATCAATTACTTTGTAAAACAATCTAATCTAATTGGGGAGTGACGATGGCCGAGTGGTCTAAGACGTTGGACTTGGAGTCTGTTTTAGAGATAGCGCAGGTCCAAATACTGCCTGTGACCGTTGCACTTTTATCAGTTCCATCTCAACCGTGTAGTGTGTATATGGGCCACAGCGAATGTTAATAAATAACCAAAACAACAACGCGCTATTAATATTCTGCCGGTTCATTGTCATTTCCGGAGGACATAGAGCTGTAATTAATTGGTTGTAATCGCTATGCAACAATTCCATGCAATGTTATAGCGATTACAGTGGTAGAATACTAATTTGAATTAATCATAATTGGCTTGCCTTCTTGTACACAGAAATACATTTACTCGATAGTTTCCAAACGCAAATAAACAACAGGAAGTAAGAAGCAATTTGCATTGTATGAGCAAGCAAACTAGTTTTCGTAAAGACAAACAGTGTTGCTGCGGATCAAAACGAGATATTGAATGGGTCTAGAATAAGAAACAGTAGAGCTTTAAATGTCACAATTTCTTTAACACACTTCTCAGTAATAAGTTACAATTAACACTCAAGGCTTTTGGACACAGTCCTGAAACACCTACTGATTAGCGAATTCAAACTTTTTACTTCGTTGGTTTACGCTGATAAAACACTGTGTTTTAGGATTCGATGCCCCGTGCCTAGACCATAATAATAATAATATTTTATTGCGGTAACAATTATAAAATTGCATACAAACGTCATAAATAAATAGCTGAAGATAAGAAGACATCAGCTATTTTTTTAAATAATAAAAAGGTAGACCTAAACTTCATTCACTCACGCACACAGTCACATGGTTCTCTCATTCACTCTCATCTTCATTCTCACCAGACAATCCTGCCACTGCCACACCAGAACCAGAGGATTGGCTCTCCATAAACTCGTCAACTGAGTAAAACACCCCCGACAGCAAAAGATGTCTTAGTCTGTCGAGTTTTAAATTTTTTTGGTCATTCAATTGTTTGATCTCTTCAGGGAGCTTATTGATTAGCTTGACACCAACCTCAGACGGCAAACGTTCGAATGCTTGCAGTTCTGTGTTGTTGAACGCGGAAGTTGTCCCTGCCTCTAGTCCCATACTGGTGAACTTCCCTGCCTTGAACCAAGTTACAACTAGAACGGCAGTACAGGACAACCTCTAGGATATAGAGACAGGGCAAAGTCAGCACTCCAAGCTCCCTGAAGGTGTTTTTGCATGAATCTCTGAAGTTCAATTTTGAAATGATTCGTCAGCATTCTTTTGACTTCTAAATACACGTTCGAATTTGTATTTAGAACAGCTGCCCCACAGTCTCAAACCGTATGTCAGATGTGGATATACCAAGCCAAAGTAGGCCGTTCTTAGTATATCCAAAGAGCAGAATTTTGCAAGGTTCCGTAAGGCATAAATGCCTGAGGAAATCTTTGAACAAATGCCGTCAATGTGATCGTCCCAAGTCAGCCCTCGATCTAGGTGCATTCCGAGGAACTTGGTGGAATCAGTTTTTCTTCTATTAGAACATCATCCGCCATCACGGCAGCGAAGCTGTCAGGTTCTTGCTGCCGGAGAAACAAAATTGACGACGCTTGATTTGGAACTGTTGGCCCTCAGATTTAATGTTGAAAAATACTGAATACATGAATTCAGTTCTAAAAATGAGTTGATTTCTAATTCATCTTTTGTTTTTGCTCTGATGCAGAGAGTTTTTATCGTCAGCATACTGAACCATCTTCCCCGTAAGGATCGATGAGTTCAATCTGTTGACGTACACAAGGAAAAGGACAGGTCCAAGGATAGATTCCCTGTGGGACACCATAAGTCATTTGAACCTTTCCTGACAGGGTATTCGCAATCTGCACACACTGGCTTATATCCCTGAGGTAAGACGAGATCCATTCGTGCGGCAGACCTAACACCATAAAATAACACAGTGCAAACCACCACTAACTAATGTTTTTATTATTCATTTACGTAACCTTTTGGCTTTCGAGTGTTTAGCACGTTACTTCAAAGATGTCATTTCACTTCATATGGATAATTAACATATCAAAGTTGCTCTAACCTAACGTGGTTTTTTAGAAATAAAAAGACTAATATCACAGTTGAAAGGTTACTTCTTTCCATTTCGACTGATAGAAACGTGGAGAAATCCCCCCACCCCCCCCCCCCCCCACCCCCCCCCCCCCCCACCCCCCCCCCCCCCCACCCCCCCCCCCCCCCACCCCCCCCCCCCCCCACCCCCCCCCCCCCAATAGCCGGGCCTACTGACGGCCATCTTGGTTTTCCATCAACACACAGAACTCTATTACACCTCAGACTCACTAACGTTTCCGATGTGTAGCGGCTTTGATAGATGTCTCACGTTTAAGTCATAAATAATACGCATCCACAAGGTTTTTTTTACAGTTTTAAGAAAAACTCATTCTGTACTTCGTGACATTAAATTTTTCAAAAACTTTGCATGAAACAGTTTTCAAAGAAACATTGTTCTTATGGGTAAAAACCAAAATGCATATAGGAATGATTGATCATGGATAAATGTAAGAATGTGGGCTATAAGCAGCTAGCGCATAGTTTTTTGCCAACGCATGGCACTTGAAATGTATTTTCAAAAAAACTGTTAAACACGAAAAAATTATTGAATATGGGTTTTAAGACATTTATTTGAGTAGCTAAAAAATTAGGTTAAAATGTTTCATGGCCTATTAAATATAAATAACTGTTTTTACCTCCTAATGATTATCATTGGAGTTAACATCACTAATTGGTTTGGCCGAGTAGCTCAGACCAAACTTTTGTACAAAACCTATCTTGACAGGTAAATACATTTTAAGGACTATGGAATTCCTTTTTCTCATAAACAATTATGCTTTACTTAGTTATTTTAACTGTTCTGTATCAAAAGTAAACTAGAGAGTTTAAAATAAAACTTTACATGGTTTAAATTTACACCAACACTGTTATAGGTCAAAAATCACTAATAATGTTCCATGAATATCGGAAAATTATATTTTAATTATACGTACCGTAAACTGGGATAGTAAATGATAAAATTGAACAAAACAGGTATAGTGGTAAACTTTGTTCATCAAGTGAAGACGCAGGTACGATAATTTGGTATCATTATGAAAAACTCCTTTTTTTTCTTCATGCTTAATTTGGTGTTTGTGCCACTTAAACCATTATTATTTTACAAACCATTAAAATCTGTTAATGAAAACTTTAGGATTTTTAACAGAAACCTATTGATGTTCATAAATACATTAGTATTGATATAGATAAAACGTTACTGCGTCGGAGATATAACTTGTATCTGTTAGTACAGATCTACATAAAGGCTGCAGATCAGGCTTCTATGTGCTCGTAGATAAAAGAGCTTAGCGTACACGGCAACTGACGCCTCCGGCATTCTTTCAGCGTGTGCAGAGCATAAAACAGAACCATAACAAAGTTTACTGTCAACAGTGATCCTCCAGGCACCTAAAATCAAGAATCCTGCTTGCTATTTTGCCCATAATAACAGCAGCACTGTTAGATTTAAATTTAAATGTTGCATTTAAGTGTGATTGGTGGTACCTGAATCAAAATTCAGTAGAGTTTAGCTCAATCTTGGAAATGCCACCACAATTTGTACTCACCTATATATAAATACTCCTAAACTAATGTCAACATAGGTATATTTATCTGTGACAGCCTGAGCGTAACAGAAACTTAATTACTGGAAATCAATATAATTCCAACAAACTAGTGAACCATAGTAATGTGTTATTTTGACATTGTATTATGTCCTGCATGAATTATTGCTGCGTCAGTTTGGAGTTACATTTGACTATTATAATGCCAGCCTGAAAACAAAGCACCATTTTTAAATTATACAACATTTTTACTTTACCGATTTTATAACGGCCTTATGAGGCGAAAAAATCTGTTACACAGTTGCTATTTAGCAACGTTAACCAATGCGAATGTGAGTTTTACTCCAGTTTTGATTCCTCTTAGTGCAACGTTTTGGTATCTGACTCTTTTACAGACTTGATTCCTGGAATCTGAAGTCACGTTCGTCTGAAGGAGATCCAAACAAAGTTGGGATCCGATCGATGCGCCCTCAAGATGAACTGTTTTAGCATCGTTTCGATCTAGACTACAAAATATAGCTTAATCTAGGATGACGAGGTAGTCTCATTGTGTTTCAAACTGCACCAGTTGAGTGCAGAACGATGTTGTAGACACTATCCCCAAGCACGGCGGTTTGCAACCAAGTTTACTACCACCATCACTGGAGCTAAAATCATCATTCACATAAAATCAACCCTACCCGCAATTGCTACGTTATGTGCAAACAACTTAAACCATCGAGGAAAAAGGTAATAGCTCGACAGACAGTCAGTTACATAGGCATACCGAATCCAGAGTCATGTGACGTATGTGCTTACTTCGATTGAAATAAAAAACCCTCAAAAAAATACACAAGAGATGATTTAGATATACCTCCTATGAAAATTTTATAACGACATAAATTAGGATACTTTAAAGAATGTATTTTCTTCAAAGTTATTGCTAATTGATTTGATGGATGATTGGGTACATCTCTCCGGCAATGTTAGGAGTTTAAACACACTGGATTAAGTATAATATTGTAAATTTTTATTCTCCAAAATGATTGGAACTGAATTTATAGTTGATTGGGTTAATCTTTCTGGCAATTTTTGGAGTTTAAAACAAAGTATGATAATGTGAATTGTTATATCTAAACTGAGCGATGATAATGAATTTTATAAGTTTGATTGGGTAAATCTTTTTTCGAGGAATGATAGGAGTTTAAAACAAAGTAAGAGAATTTGAATTGATATTATCCAAAATGAATTATAATGAATTTAATAGTTGATTGGGTAAATCTTTCCGAGTTAGGAGTTTAAAACAAAGTATGAGAATTTTGAATTGTTATTAATCCAAAATTTAATTATAATGAATTTTTATAATCTGACTTGGGTAAATCTTTTTCCGGGAATGTTTTTCGGAGTTGGAAAGAAACGATAAGTTAATAACATCTGTAGCAGGTCACTGAGGCGAGATGAGACGCGGAGATATGAATATTTCCACTGACTGACAGGAAAAAAAAAAAAACAAAAAAAATGCTTGCCCAAGTATTGGCAGGAATCTAGAGAACTTTGCCCCAAAAGTAGTGGTAATAGCGATCCGTATTGACAGTTTCCTAGTGATCGTTAATGGTTTTACATCACCTTGCGGCATCGCAGGTGTCTCAAAATGATGACTTATGCTTATATTATTTTCGTCAGCCATACATTAAATCTCCCCAATACATGATATCGATGAAAAGAGATTGTTTGAGAAATCCTATGACCGCTTCGGCAAGCAAGCTTGAAGAACCAAATTGACAGTAATATTGAGCAGAAAATGAGTAAGACTGAAAGGTTATTTCTACCTATAGAGTACATCTCCCACCCCAACTGTTTTAATCTATACGTGATTAAAATCTCTATTAAATATGGTTTTACAAACGGCGACATTACAATTTTACCAGCAGCTTTGTGGTCGGTATTCGTAATGCTACAGAATTCACCGTGCGAGGTTAAATTTAATAACAAAATAAGTATAAACCCTTATTTTCCTTTTAAACACAATCTAAATAAATGGTTCACCATTGTTCATGACATATTGAATGGTGTGCCTGAATGTAAAAAGTCCAGTTCATCGCGAAAAATAATTGAAAAACTCCGATTATATTATTGGTATATACGGTTACGACATTGTCTTCTCATTCTTATTATTATTACTATTCACTCACCAAAGTCTTGGATTTTAAAATATCTTCATATTAAAAGTTGGAAGATTTAGTGCAGATGAGAATAACGGTAAATGAGCTCTCAGCAAAACCCTGGCCAGTTTGTAAAGATTTTAATTAAAACTGTCTGTGCTCGCTCTGAGGGGACGTTAACGACATTTCTTGTCATTGTTCTTATTATTAATGTCCACTCACCAAAGTCTTAGGATTTAAAATATTTTCATATTAAAGTTGGACGATTTAGTGCAGATGAGAATAACGGTAATGAGCTCTCAGCAAACCCTGGCCAGTTTGTAAAGATTTTAATTAAAACTGTCTGTGATCGCTCTGAGGACGTTACGACATTTTGCTCATGTTATTATTATTAATGTCCACTCACCAAGTCTTGGATAAAATATCTTCATATAAAGTGGAGATTTAGTGCAGATGAAAATTTAACGGTAATGAGCATCTCAGCAAACCCCTGGCCGTAGTTTGTAAAGATTTTAATTAAAACTGTCTGCAGGTCGCTCTAGGAACTGTAACATCATTCCAACTTCTACTCGGTCATTTCTGGTATAAACACGACAGTGAGCGCATGCAACAATTTCCGTACAATCAAGACATGTAATTATTTTATTCTAAAACTCTGCTCGCGTTGCATTGATGATTTGTTTTCAATGCAGTCAATCTAAAATATATTTCAACTCAAATAAAATAAATATTTTGCTGTAATGGTCACCGAACACTAATATATGTGAATATTACATTAATACAATCAGTTGTTAGCTTTTCTGTTTCCCCAACATGCAATTTCATTCATAATAATGACCATATTTGTAGGTAATACTTGTAATTTTCGTTTTTTAAATTACACAGTTTTTTAATTATTCGCTTCATCAAACGTAATTAATATGTCAAAGGTAATCAGGTCAACTTCATGTGCTGCACTAGCAAGGTGTAAGTGAAAACAGGTACAACGGTGTGTAGGCCTTCAATTGAGGATGCCGTGACATTTGATGACGTACGGTCATGTCAAAGGTAATCAGGTCAACTTCATGTGCTGTCACTAGCAAGGTGTAAGTGAAAACAGGTACAACGGTGTGTAGGCCTTCAATTGAGGATGCCGTTGACATTTGATGACGTACGGTCATGTCAAAGGTAATCAGGTCAACTTCATGTGCTGCACTAGCAAGGTGTAAGTGAAAACAGGTACAACGGTGTGTAGGCCTTAAATTTGAGGATGCCGTGACATTTTGGGATTGTGACGTACGGTCATGTCAAAGGTAACTTTTGCGCTGTACTAACAAGCCGTGTACGATAAGGTTCCCAAAACCCCATGTAGTGATACTATTATCGAATAATTGTTTGGAAGCATTAAATTGGAAACGTTTGCGTGAGAGATACAAGGAAGATACGACAACGGTAAGCCCATTAACAAACGCTATCATTCCTAATATAGAATGTTGAGTGAAAACTGTATATCATAAAATACACGATGTTTCTATGAGCTATAATTTTTCTCATCTAGCAGGTTTTTTCTATTAAGATTTATAGTTTTATTTATTCGCTAAAACTATCTTAAACCGCGTCTTTTGCCTTTTTAAAATACAGTACAATTAGAACCTGAAATCAAAATATTCATGAAAGTCGGTGCCGTGATGCATAAATACACAGAAAAATGGGTCATTGTCTGAACTATGGTATTTCATTAAATAATTTATTATTAAGAACTGCATAGAATATTATGTTATTTAATATAATGAATCTTGCGTTAAACGCAATTACTTTAAAAATAATAAATGTCAAGCGGAATGAAGTGAGTTGTAATCGTATTATGAAAAAGTGAACTCAACAATAGTTATATAACTTGGAAAATTATAATTAACATAAATTTAATTTTTAGTTGTACTTTTTCTAATTAGGGTCTGTCCATTTGGTTTGATTTTAGAGACAAATATTTACAATAATAATGGATAGAGTCAGTGAGAAAGTACGGAGCTACTCAATATACCAGGTTTTAATCTTACTACTATCATTAAATATGTTTTTGAAGTTAAAACTATTATTATAAGCATAAATATATATTCTAAGTACTTTATTCAGTTTAAAAATGCACTGTACTGATTTAATGGTCATCTAAAATTTGGTATGACATGTTTCAATTCACTTTAAAAACCCGTAAGACTTTAGAGCCACATGTGAGCATCTAGTTGTAAATTGTTTCCAATCCCGCTATCAATACTCACCTCCGATCATAAATTGATTAACAAGCCATGAACAGCCAATAATAACAAAAAATATATAATTGGCAGGTTTTTTTACATTGAATATGGTGTAATTGAGGGCGCTAAATACTCAAGGCGGGTGACAACTTTCTAGATTAATTCGGACTAAATCAATAATTCAAGAGATTGTTAAATTGATGTTTGATCTGGAAACCGGTCGTGCACCTTTTGCAAAACCAACTACGAGGGTCATTTAACAACTTTTACTCCACTTGTCAAGATAATTCCTCTGAACATCTTTATGCACTTTTTCCAACAGACCACAAAGCCTTTTTTATATTAAGCTGCAAAGAACTCATTATCTTGGTGTTATAGTAAATCCACAAACTTCTTGACGTCCTTGTTATCCTGGAACCTCTTTCCACGCAAATGCCTTTCTTCTAGTCGACCAAACAAGTGGATTCCACTTGCTGCTACAAAATTCGGGACTGTAAGGGCGATGAGGCAGTAGTAGTCCAAAAGCCCATTTTTTTCTTAATGGTTTCTCGGGAATAGTTGAGCAAGTTTGAGGACGTGGCATTGTCTTGTTTGGAGAAATCGAATCACCTCTCCCTGCTGAGATCACACAAACGTCTCTCATCTCATAGGCTGGCTTTACTTTTTGTTTCCAAAGCATTTCCGAATAATAGTATTGTTTGTTAATAGTACGCTCGGTTCTTCCAGATAATAAATATAAACCGGACCTTTAGCATCACGAAGAAAAACACCGTTAACAAGACGTTTCCCCTGCTTGGATGCTTGGGTTTTGGAATTATTTCTCGACAGGGTGAACTGGTGTGCTTGCACCCCGTGTTTTGGCTTTCTGATTCTGGCTGCATAATAGTAAATCCAAGGTTCATAAAATGTTAAAATTTCTGTTGAAGAAGTGCTCACCTTCTGTTTCATAATGTATCTGTATGCTCAGTGCGACACTCGCAACCTTTTTTTCTTGTGTAGCCACGGATCACACATCTTTGATGTGGAACCCATCTTGGCACTTGGTTTTTACTGTACTTCAACTATGTTCTTGAAACTCTAACCCATACTCACATGAACTTTTTTCAACTAACATTTTCTACATGTGACCTCGGCGGTCCGTATGAATTACGTCATCAATTCGACTTTCCAGTAAGGGAGTTTAAACTTCAACTACTGGTCGGCCAGGACGGTGGTTCGTCAGTCACTGAGTCTCGGCCATTTTTGAACTGTTTAAAAACCACTTGTAAAAATGGTGCAGGATTCAAACAATTTTCACCGTTACAACTTTAGTCGTTCTTGAATATATATTCACAATTATTTTTCACCTTCAGCACGTAAAAACTAATAAACAGAACGTTGTTTAACTAAGAGTGGAATTTCCAAGTGGAACTTTGACCCATAATTTAAACTTTATTTTAGAGGTTTATAAAAAATAGAGGTTAAAATAAAATCCAATGCAAATGATAATCAATCATTCTGATCAGGTCTTAATCCCAGTGATGCCATCTTTAAGCTATAAAAGTACCAAAATCACCCTACCAACAACAGTCTCACCAGACCTGCTTGTCATCTTTAATTAATTAAATGACCTTCGCATCTTCTATTCTATGAGAAATTCTTACTTTAAAATTATTGATTATTTTGGAAAAATTCAGAATACATCAATATTGGACTCCTCTACAAACACGGTGGAGGTAATAGGCACTTCTGTATGAAAACACTCTGCAGAATCCATGTCAGACTTGAAAAAAACCCATTATGATTACATAATTACTATGCAAATATTCGATATCAAAACATACACTTTAGCCTTTTCAGGCTGGACCTCCTCTCTTCCTTTAGATACGTATCGACTACAGCTAGCCTTACTGTTATTACATATAACTCTTGCAAAATGCAAAATTAACTCTGCCATCCAGAGCTCAAAATATAATATAGGGCCAGATAAGACCAGGCGGTTTTTATTATGAGCAATTCTTCCTCCACAGGATTTTGGCCGACAAATGTTGAGGCTCCTCCAGTCAAGTCTCACAAATGAGAAGGACCGGTTTGATGTTGTTAAAGGCTAAACTTGAACCACTTTTCACATTGGTGTCCAACAGACTTTTCAGCACAAGTTTCATCTATCATTTTCTGAGAGACCCGGCATTTTACTCAAGTGGAGAAATGGTTTCACAAAAGACAAAGTTTCCTAGTCCTCATTGTCAGTAAGCGAGATTCTTTAGTAAATATCTGAAGAGAACCCTCGTCACATTTTACACAAGGACAGTTTACTAAGACGCGTTGTGTGCAACATTAGTTTGTCAACATAAGGCAAAATGAAATTAAAAATTCAGGTTAGAATACTTTATTTTCATCCAAATTTATTCCTCAAGTTTTTTAGATTTAAAACAATTCCCGGTACTATGAACCGTGTTCTGAAAACGGATACACAATCTTCATTTTCGAATAATAACCTCAAATGTCTTAGTGAGATTTTTTTGCAACAGTCTTTACCAGAACAAAAATAAATATTTATAACATTCCCTGTCTAATCTTAATTCCATCTTTTTTTTCAGAAAATTAATTTCATATGTACAATATTTTCCAAAGAAAAAAAAGTAAACATATCTTAACAATCAGTACTGTTTTTAGCTCTTCCTTTTAACCCCACCCGCCCCAACCATTCTTTCTCTTTGAGTCTTCCTATCTCAGTCCAATCAATTGTAGAGTCCCTGAACATTTCTTGTAATCTTCGTGCTCTTAGCTTATTCCAAAATTAAATTTGGCATTGAGAGTAATTTCTAGTACATTTTTATTTTTACACATTGTATTTAAATTCTCCCGTAAATTTAAATTGTTCAAGGCTTAAAATGGTTCTCAAATTATTCATCACTAGAATGCAAGTAAGTAAAAGATTCTATTCTCGATCTGGTCCCGGGAATGGCAGATAAAAAACATGTTATTATCCTACTCACAAGACTTGAAGCAGTTCATTTCATTCTTATGTGTGGACAACGTACATTCCGCATCGATTCACGGCAATATCAAGCACGCACACTTACAAATAAAATAAAAAAAAGGAATATTTATTATCCATATGAAAATACATATGGAAACACACATAACACAAAAATAAATTAATTACAAGTTTCGTCTAGTTGGGTCAGCCAAAAAGGTACGGCCGTGAGTTGTACCATTAAGTAAAGTAAACCTTTAATGTAATACACTGTCATTTGTACTTGATCATGTTCTTTGCTGCATCATGTTTTCATAAAAAAACGTTTGTTCACTGAGCTCTTTCGCTTTCGCTCAGCGATAACTTCATTAAGGCAAAGAATATAATGAAAAAATAATTAACGATTTGTGAAAAATTTAGATGAGAAGTACTCGATTCCAGTTTCCATATATGCTGTCATACAGTGTAATGTAAGAAGGTTTTTTTAACTTACTTAAGAAATTTGGATGGCTATATACAACAACCTTTAGCAAATTGTTCCAAAATACATATATTATGTTTAAATCGAGTACGAACATGTGGCCATTAGGAAGGGACATTAAAAAATAAAATAAGTTTTATGAGTCGCAATTTCTCTTCTCGTTCTCTCATCTTAAAGGCCGTTAACCTTTTTTCCTACTACTTGTAAACGTAACTAAACCAACCACAAAGCTTATCTGGAAACACAAGTTATTATCACAACGGTTCCAGAACATGTTTAAAATAAATAATAGCATATATAAATTAACAGTCACCAGTATAACAAATTTGAGGTTTCAATATACAGTTACTAAGCCTACTAATCAACTGCTTGTACTTAGAAGATGAAAAATAACCCATGAAAGTACCATCTACAACCATTTGGAGACGAGAAAAATAAATAAATATTTGGCCCCGCCTGGTATGGCGACCAATCAACTGAGCTATATTACCAAGAAGAAGGGCTTGCGAGGACTATTGCAGAGGGCGAAGAAAGAGATCTAGAAGTCAGTTATTCGAGCGATGAACCCAAGCCCACAAGAAGCCATGTTAGCGATGTAGACCAGTTATTCGAGCGATGAACCCAAGCCCAAAGAAGCCATGTTAGCGATGTAGACAGTTATTCTAGCGAATGAATCCCAAGCACACAAGAAGCCATTGGTTAGCGAAGAAGACGAGTTATAGTCGAGCGATGAACCCAAGCCCAACAAGAAGCCATATGTAGCGATGTAGAATCAGTTAAATAATCGAGCGAGTGAACCCAATCCCTAGAATGTAGCCATGTTAGCGGATGTAGACAGTTATTTCGAGCGATGAACCCAAGCCCAATAAAACCATTTAGTTAGCGAGATGTAGACAGTTATTCGAACACGCGAATGAACCAAGAAGCCACTAAGAAGCCATGTTAGCGATGTTAGACAAGGTTATTCCGAAGCGTATTGAAACCAAGCCCATAAAGAAGCCATGCTATGCGATTGTAGCCAGCTTTTAGTTCGAAGTCGATGAACCCAAGCCCACAAGAAGCACCAAGTATGAGCGATGTAGACTATTATTCAGAGCGATGAACGCAAGCCCACAAAAAGCCAATGTTAGCGAATGTAGACAGTTATTCGAGCGATGACCACAAGCCCAGTAATAAGCCATGCGAGCTAGTGTAGCCAGTTATTCGAGCAGATGAACCCAAGCCCACAAATGAAGCTATGTATGGTACGCGCAATGTAGACAGTTAGTAATATCGAGCGATGAAACGCAAGCCCACAAGAAGCCATCGTTTACGCGATGTAGACAGTATATTCGAGCGATCGAACCACAAGCCCACACAAGAAAAGCCACTGTTAGCGATGTAGACAGTTATATTTCGAGCGATGAACCCAAGCCACACCAAGAAGCCATGTTAGCGATGTAATGACAGTTATTCGAGCGATTATAACCCAATAAGCCTCCACAAGAAGCCATTGTTAGCGATGTAGACAGTTATTCGAGCGATGAACCCAAGCCCACAAGAGCCATGTTAGCGATGTAGCCAGTTATTCGAGCGATGAACCCAAGCCCAGAAGTAGCCATGTTAGCGATGTAGACAGTTATTCGAGCGATGAACCCAAGCCCACAAGAGGCCATGTTAGCGATGTAGACAGTTATTCGAGCGATGAACCCAAGCCCACAAGAAGCCATGTTAGCGATGTAGCCAGTTATTCGAGCGATGAATCCAAGCCCACAAGAAGCCATGTTAGCGATGTAGACAGTTATTCGAGCGATGAACCCAAGCCCACAAGAAGCCATGTTAGCGATGTAGACAGTTATTCGAGCGATGAACCCAAGCCCACAAGAAGCCATGTTAGCGATGTAGACTAAGTGTTGAGAGGTCCCAGATTCTGTCAACGCCTAAAGAATGTTCCATTAATAGCGTAGTCAAAAGTACTGATAGTGTTGCTCGGGGTGTAGGTAATCGCAATACATTTGGATATATTAAGTTCTACAACATTCATAAAGTTTTAAAATTCATATAAAACTATACATTTTTATTAAACAAACAGATTCGGATTCTTTGATGACCTGCATACATATAGACATTTTATAATATGATCTATTATTACAGTTCGATAAGAAATTTCTGTTATTTTCAAATGAAATCCGAAAAATACAATGAACAAAACATACAATTCTAGAATGACTATGAATGAAATTTTAATACTTTGCGGTGACAAGATTCTAGAACGTGTCAAGATCAGGGGATTGAGGTCTAGGGATTTGGATTCAAGGGTCTCTAAGCTGATTGGCAAACACCTTAAGAAATCCTTATTGGTGAAATAGAATTTCGAATAAAGCTGCTGTGTATAATGGACTCAACAAATGATTAATATTTTTCCGTCGTGTTTGATAACTCACGCTGATTGTACTATTAACAGTATCGAAACGTGTAATTCTGATACTTTACCAATAAGTATTACTGTATGATTTAATGATATCTACCAACTATATATTGAAGTTTCTAAATAATTACATTTATTATTTATATCACTCTATTGATATAAATGATTTTCAAATGAGATTTTTAAACTACTAAACTGCTTAGTGTAGAATGAAAGTTCATTTTTCGACCCTGGCGGATTCGGTCTTATCGGACCCACCCTGCTTAGTAATAAGGATTTTGTATTTTACTTAAAAAAACATATTTTAATCAATGTTGCAAATTTATCCTTATTATGAAATATTAGATTAAAAAATTATTGTTATTACATTTTATATTTATATTTATTAATATTATAGTTATTATTCTATCTTGTAAATTTATCCTTACTCTTGAGTATTACTGAATTATTGTTATTTGTTGTTTATTTATTCTTTTCAGCAAAATTTCCTTAGAAACTATCGGATATTACGAACAATTTGTATTGGATATTACAAAATAATTTGTTTTACCCCCCCCCCCCCCCACCCCCCCCCCCCCCCACCCCCCCCCCCCCCCACCCCCCCCCCCCCCCACCCCCCCCCCCCCCCACCCCCCCCCCCCCCCACCCATATCAGCAACATTAATAGCGACACCATACCTGTAAGCTATGGTGTAGTTCAAGGAAGTACCCTAGGACCACTTCTGTTTAGTGGCTTTACATAAACATCATTGTCAAAATTGATTTAAAAGGGAAATTATTCCTATTTGCGGACGATACGGCCTTAGTTTCAACTGGTGACACTTGGGAGGAGGCATATGACCCACGCGTCCTTGGATCTCATGAGAATTAAGAATTGGTTTGACCACAATGTGCTGAGCGTAAACGTTGACCAAAACAAAATACCTACCGATTTTCATGAAGAACGATCCAGGACCGAGGCAACTGAGGATGCACTCCTGCGGTGACCACCGTGCGATAGCTTGCGGCTGTGGCACTATTGAGCGTGTGGAACAATACAAGTACTTGGGAGTAATTATCGATCGGAAGCTTAAGTTGGGTTCCACACGTCCAGTATGTAAAAAAGAGGCTAAAGAAAAAAAAGGATTTGCTTAAATCTACCAATTTTTTTGCTGATGCGCCTGAAACGAAAGTTTACATCACTGAAACATCTGACTGCATACAATAAAGAACTCTTGTACTATACTAAGAACCTAAAAAGATGTTGGATATCAATATGTATGGTTTAAGGAAGGAAAGGTTCTGATTAGAAAATCTGGCAATGAAAAAATTGTTCATATCCGCTCCCGTGCTGATCTAGATAAATTATTGCAGAAGATAAATTAAGATTGTTTACAGATAGACGAACGAATTTTTGTTTTTCAAACTAATATAGAAACCATATATGCCTACACAAAAATTTTTGAACAGTTTAAAAATATTCCATATAAACATAAGAAGTGTCCGTAAAAACTTTAATGAATTTCTGGTGTTTCTGGCTTCAGCGGGTATAAGCTATAATGTGATTATTTTAACTGAAATATGGGCTAAGTCTGGTGAAGAGGAAAAGTATTACATCCCAGGTTACAACATGATCGTGGAACCGAGACAAGATAACCCGGCTGGAGGAGTACTAGTGTACATTGATTCTCAACTCAACCTTTGACCACCAGCTTTTGTCTCCGCCTGGGCTGCCTACTGCTGAAATCATAAAACTAGAACTGTCTGTCTGTAGTAGGTTTAGACTAACAATTTTGGCAATTTATAGGTCCTGTAAGTTCCCATTTTCCAAGTTAAAAAGAAAATTTTGAAAAACTTCTGGATATGCCAAATGATCCAATGTTAATTATAGGAGATATCAACATTTGTACTTTAAAGGACTCTGGGTCTGGGCAAAACTATATTGATATGTATTCCGTCGTATGGTTTTGAGAATTATGTTAATGAACCAACCAGAGTATTTAAAAATAGTTACTCATGTCTTGATCATGTATTGGTTCGTAATTCTAAGCCGATTGATATTAATTGCCATGTTTTGAAGACAACTATTACTGACCCATTATGCTTTAAAAAATAGAAAATTATTAAATACAAACATACAAATAAATAATTGCAACCAAAATAGATTTTGTAGGGTAGTTGATTACAACCTGCTGCGGAAGAAATTGATTCAGGTGGATTGGCAGTCTGTTTATGAACATACTGATATAAATGCTGCTGTTGCTTCATTCTATGATATTTATAATTTGTGTTACAAATGATTCATGTAAATTAAAAAAATTAAATAGCAAAAACAAAAAGCGTAGTCCTTGGATAAATGATTACTTGATTGGCTTAGTTAACAGAAAGAATGACCTATATAAATTGTGTTCTGGTAACGGGAATGATAATAATGTTTTACTACAATATAAAGAATTTTCAAAATTTGTCCGTAATAAATTAAGAAAAGCCAAATTAGATTATTATTCATCTTTGATTGACGGGAAACACAGGTAACACAAAGAAATAATTGGCAAATTGTTAGAAATATTATGAAGAAAAAATAAATCCAGTATAAACATGTGTACAATGTGGAAGATTCAATGGTTAGGGTAAATGGTAATGAGAGATTTGTGGCTGAAAGTTTCAATGATTTATTATGTGAATGTTACTACACATTTGAGGGAGCAGAATTTTGGCTGTGATATGTTTGTATGTGATAAGCCTGATAATTGTGATGATAATATAGTACTGCAATCGTTTTCTGTAACTTATGACGGCATTCTTGAAGTTATAAATAAAATGCAGAATAAAAAAAGTTGTGGCGTGGATGGAATAAGTTATAACTAACTATTAAAAAAAATATAGATATATTTCTCCCACTTCTTTTTAATATTTACAGCAAGTCACTAGAACAGAGTGTATTTCCAGAAGTATTTAAAATTGCTTGTGTTATTCCCATTTTTTAAATCAGGGAATCCCTCCCAAATTTCCTCGTATAGACCGATCTCATTGATTAATACAGTAGCAAAGATTTTTGAAGTAATAGTTAAAGACCAGATTCTGGATTATTTTTTATGTAGAAATTTTGTTTTCGAGTCAACAATTTGGATTTTTTACCAGGCAGAGGAAACAGACTTAGCCATTGAAAATCATGTTAAATGTATAGCGGATTCAATTAATAAAAATAAAAAGGTTTTATCTATTTATTTAGATTTTCAGAAGGCTTTTGACTTAGTGGATATTTGATATACTGTTAAATAAAATTAAAGTGTAATGGAATCGGTGGCGATGCATTCAAGTGGCTTAAATCTTTTTTGTAAATGTAGGGCGCAGGTAGTGAAAGTTGGTGGGTGTGCATAGTGGTAAATTAAATTTAAAAGACACGGAATTGCACAGGGGGAGTATTGGGCCCCCTCATGTTTATTATATTTATAAATGAGTTACTATGTATTCCGCTAAACTCCTCAATATTTGCATATGCTGATGACACGGCCATAGTTTGCTCTGCTTATGACAGAAGCACCCTGAAACATAAAGTATTCTCAGGACTTGTCTGTTATTTCCAGGTGGCTAAGCTCAGAATAAGTTAATTATAAACAGTAGCAAGTCCAAGTGTTTATTATTTTTATGACAGAGATACAAAGTGTGAGGAATTGCAAACAGAGAATGATTTTTGTTGTCATAAGGCATTTGTGTCTGTATGGGTGTGTGTGTGAGAGGATTGAAGTTGTAAATAGTGTGAAATACCTAGGATTAGTAATTGATAGAAATTTTAAAATGGGACTGTTATGCAAATTATCTTATCGGCAAACTAAGAAAAATTAAATTTACTCACTGTATCATATGAGGGGATTTCTAAAACCACAGCATTTGAAGAATCTATACTTCTCATGGTTTGAAAGTACGATGAAATACGGGATTATCCATTATGGTGCTACTTATGAAACAATTTTGAAACAGGTACTATTATTATAGTCCGGTAAAATAAGGATGCAACCTCGGAATGAAAAGATAATAAGCTAAAAATTTGCATACGTCTTTATTTTGATGGTATAAAACTTACCTCAAAAGTCTCATATAATCACGTGTACGCGTCTTTAGATATTTAAGGTCAAAGTTCATGAAAATCAGTTTTTTGCAAAATATCTCGTTTACCTTACGCTAAATGACTTTGAAGGTGGTTAGAGAAATTGTAGAACGGAAAAGGACTCATTTTTGAATGTGCTAACATCACTGAGTATTAACTGGAAACGTTGGGGGCAGAAAAGAAGAAGTGAAATGGAAATGTAAAGACTGCCAGGTAAAGCCAGGATCAACTGGGTCAAGGTAACACCGTTGATTTCCAATCTTATCACTAAGCTACATGAGGAAATATTTGACTAAAATGGAGAGTACTATTAAGGAACAATTGGCCATTCATGCTAAGGAGGTATCAAATGAGATAAACATTTTCAAACAATCCTTGGACTTTTTTTCTAACAAAATTGATGCATATGAAGAAAATTTTAAAACCTTTCTGCACAAATTAAAGACTGTAGATGATTCTCATGCTGAAATAAATGTAACCCTTTCTAAAGAAGTCCCGTTTTCTGAAGCAGAGACTTTAACATTTAGACCAATACAATAGGAATTGTAATATTCAAATTGATGGTGTGCCAGAATTGGAGACAGAAAAAATGCCTGAGATCTTGAATAAGGTAGCTGAAATTATTCAAGAGCCTTTAGATTTTAATAAGGATATCCAGGCGTGTCATAGAGTTCCTACATAAGAACAAATCAGGCATAAAACCAATTGTTGTTCAATTTGTTAATAGGCAAAAAGGAAACACTGTGTTAGCTAAGGCGAAGGTAAATAGAGAGCATCTGAAGTCTACTGCTTTTGTAAGGAATGTGCCGCAAGCTAAGGTGTTTATAGGCGAACAACTTACTGCCTATAACAAGGACTTATTGTACAAAACTAAAAAACTTAGAGACATTGGTTATCAATATGTCTGGTTCAGGGAAGGTAAAGTATTTGCTAGATTGGACAATACTCGTAAAGCTGTAGTTTGTGACCTGTGAAGAAGACGTGGAAAAATTGTTAAAAGAATAAAGTGTTAGGTAACTCGTTTTTCAAATTGTAAAAAACGGACCATACAGACATTTGTGTATTTTCAATGACTGCTCAAAATGGTTTGGACATAAATATATTTCACTTAAACATACGTAGTGTTCGTAAAAACATTTTGATGAGACTTTGATATTTTTGCAAACATTAAAAATCAAATTCAAAAATTATAATTTTAAAGTGGAAGTGTGGATTAAGGCTGGTGAAGAGTACAAGTTCCAGATACCGGGTTTCGACTTGTTGCTGCAACCCAGAGCTGAAAACCAGTCTGGAGGAGTGATTGTCTACGTAGACTCCGACCTTGACTACTCGCATAGACTTATCTCTTCTTCAAACAGCTGATATCATTAATGTCATACTCACTGTTACATTAGGAAATGGCACTAAGCTGGATTTGTCCATATATGGTATTTATAGATCATGTAAATTTATATTTTCGAAATTTAAGGATGAATTTGAAGACATATTAAAAAATTACACACATGACCCAACTTTCATAAATTGGCGATTTAAACATATGTAACTCTTAAAAATGTAGGTTCCGGTCCCAAGTATATTGATTTATTGTCTTCTTATGGTTATATAAATTATGTCCAGTCGCCTACTAGAATAGTCCAATAATTCTGTTTCATGTTTGGATCATGTATTGATTCGAAATACAAAGGCTTTAAGTTTTGATTGTAGAGTAATTCAGACAGGTTATTACTGATCATTACGCAAACATATTATGTATTAAAAATAATTTACCTAATATAAATAAATATCCAAAATGTAATTTTTGTAAAGTAGTAGATTATAGTAAACTTCAAGCTAGGCTTTCTGCTGCTGATTGGTCTCATGTTTATGAATGTAATGATGTAAATGAAAGTGTTTAAACGTTTTTACAATGTTTATTATTTATGTTATGATGCATCTTGTAGATTAAAAAGATTAAATAGCAATAATAGGAGGCGAAATCCATGGATAACGGATGAATTAGTGCAATTAGTAAATAGAAAAAATTATTTATTTAAATTATACGCCAGAGATAGAAGTAATATGTTTCATAAGACACGCTATAATAATTTGTCTAGAATGGTATGTAATCAAATAAAGCAGGCTAAATTTGAATATTATTCCTCATTGGTAGAGCAAAGCAATGGAGATACAAAAAAATATTGGAAAATTGTTAAAAGTAGTATATGCGTCAGAAAACAAGTAAAATAAATAAAGTTCTTTGCAATGGGGTTTTGACAGAGGTAAAAAAGCAATGAGATTGCCATTGCTGAGAATTTTTAATGAATATTTTGTAAATGTTACAGCTAAGTTAAGGGAAGAATCTTTTGGTTGTGATCTGTTTAATGAACTACATTTCCCGCAGTTAAATTGTTATTTAGAAAACTTCTGGGTATCAGAAAATTGCATCCAACAAATAATAACACAAATGAAAAACAAAAAAAGCTGTGGAATAGATGGGATTAGTAATAATGACTATAAAAAAAAATTTAAATATTTTTGTTCCTGTATTGTTTCATATATTTTCGCAATCGTTAATGCAGGGTGTGTTCCCTGATGCTTTTAAGGTTGCAACCGTTGTACCTATTTTTAAGTCTGGAAGCCCACATGAGTTGTCATCGTATCGTCCCATATCTTTGATTAACACAATAGCTAAAATCTTTGAGTCCGTCATCAAGTGTCAGTTATTAGAATATTTTTTAAAAAATTCTATAATAGCTGATAATCAGTTTGGATTTTTACCTAAAAGGGGTACTGACATCGCCTTAGAAAGTCATATTCAACATATTGCTGAGTCGTTGGATAAAAACAAGTTTACTGCTGCAATTTACCTTGATTTTCAGAGAGCGTTTGATTTGGTGGATATTGACATTTTGCTGAAGCAGATGATTAGTTATGGAATTAGAAATAATGCATTATCCTGGATATGGTCATTTATGTAAACACCGAAAACAAGCAGTTAAAATTGAGGATCACATAAGCGGAACTTTACAGTTGCAATATGGAGTGGCACAGGGAGGTGTTCTTGGACCCCTCCTGTTTATTATATATATCAATGAATTATTGAAATTAAGACTAAACTCTCAGATATTTGCATATGCTGATGATACAGCTCTGGTGTATTCATCGTATAATAAAAATAGGTTAAGGATATCAATATCAGATGATTTGAGTGCAATATCAAAATGGCTTGTAGACCACAGGCTGTTAATTAATGTTAGTAAAACAAAATACATATTTTACTCAGAAAGAGATAGGACATGCAAAGATTTGCAGGTTAGATTTTAAATTCTATTGCCATAAGCATCTCTGTTTATATGAATGTGTGTGTGAACCTGTTGAAATTGTTGAGTGACATAAAGTATTTGGGATTGATCAGAGATAGGATGTTAAAATGGGATGTTTACAGTAATCACTTAGTAAAAAAATTAAGAAAGATTAATTATGCACTATTCTACATGAGAGAATTCCTTGATATAAATTACCTATTAAAGCTGTATTTTTCGTGGTTTGAGGGTGTCTTAAGATATGGCATAATTCATTATGGGGGCAGCAGTGCTACTGTTTTAAATCCAATTGTTATGGCCCAGCGATATGCTATAAGGAATGTTTTTTTTAGTTTGAAGAAATTTGAAAGAGTATCACACGTATTTAAAGATAACAATATTTTAACTTTAAGTAAGCTCTATATAATGTGTTCGGCGATTCATATGCACAAGAATATCGATAGATACGAAATAAAAAGATATAACATCAATACAAGACTATCGCATATAATTTCTATAAAAGTTCCTTGTTATTCCAAAGAAATTGCACGAAAACAGTTCAGCTATATGGGTCCTAAGATAATAAACAAATGCATATTAAATATGGGTAATGATCTAATTTTTGAAACCAAACCGAAATTTAAAATGAAAGTAGGGGGGTATGTTGTAAACAGTGAAGAAAATTATAGTTTTTATTGAGAGTCTTTATTTATTTATATATTATAATTTATTTTATTGTTACACATCTACTGTTGTATATTTATTGTTAGATATTTATTGTTATATGTTTACTGTTATATATTTACTGTTTATTATATATTGTTTGTTATTTGTTATCTTTTATATATTTATGCTTGTTGATATTTTGAAATTATAATACCCTATTGCTGTTTTTGATAATTATTTGTTTGTTAAATCTATCTATAAATTTATGCTTGTTGATATTTTGAATATTGTTTGTTGATCTTACTGTTTTTGGGCTGTTCATGGAGATGGAAGGTGTTTCTGGCCAAAAAATTGAAAAATTGAAAATTGATATTTAGCATTTTGATTATTTATATGTTTATTTATTTGTTAAAACTGAATATATATATGCTTGTCAATTTTTTTACCCTCGTTTTTTGTGAGAAGGTTCTTGTTGAAATCTGGATTGTAAATTAAGTATATGTTATGGACTGAGTATAGTATTTGTGCACCATGGTGGAAGAAAACATAAAAAACATAAAAAATAAGAAAAAAAAAACATTGAGTTGCCAACTGCATGTATATTTTGTCTTAATGTATTGCATAATATTGTAAAAATAAGTCACACGTGCTTCCAAGCACCTGACTCTGTAAATTTATGTAAGTTTTGGAAATAAAGGTTTTTGTAAACTCTGTAAACTCTGTAAACACACACACACACACACACACACACACACACACACACACACACACACGCACGCACGCACGCACGCACGCACGCACACACACACACACACACACACACACACACACACCACACACACACACACACACACACACACACACACACACACACACACACACAGTTTTTGTCTGGCATTTGAGTAGAGCGGACGTATTGTTGTGGTCTTATCTGTTAGCGTTATTGTTATCATGAGTGACTGTGTTTCTTGTGGTGACCTGCTCCCTGATGCAAAACGACTTTGCAATTTGTTCTGAGTGTGATTCTAAATTACATTTCGAGTGTGCTGAAATTTTACCTACTACTTGGAATCGTATGGGGCAGAGTAGGAGAGATAGCTGGAAGTGCAAGAGCTGCTTGGGTAAGAGCAAAACACTCACGAAAGGAGCAAGCTGATAAAGAGGTACTTAGTAAATTGCATAAAGATTATTTATCGAAAATGGAAGAAAACTATCAGGGAACAATTTTCCAAATATGAAAAAACCTTTTCCGCTCAAATAGCAGAACTTAAATCTTCTGTGGAGTTTTGTTCAGCTAAGATTGACGAGTACGAAAAACAGGTTGGTAGTTTTAACAGTAAGGTAAATGACCTTCAGAAGATACAAAATGACTTGCAGCAGGAGAATATTAAGCTTAAGAAGGAAGTTGTGGCTTGTCGGTTGCAGTTAGAAGAATTGGATCAATACAATAGAAATAAAAACATTATAGTTGATGGTGTACCGGAGAAAACTAACGAGAACTTAAGAGATATTGTGTGTAAACTTAGTGATCTAGTTGATGTACCTATAGAGGTGTCCAGGGACATTCAGGCGTTTCACAGGCTCCCTACAAAGCGTAAGAACGTGCCGAAACCAATTATCCTGCAATTTACTAATAGACAAGTAAGAGACACTTTTTTTGAGTAAAGGTAAGAAGGCTCGCATTGAATCTTCAGATGTTATCCGCGGGGTCTCGACTACAAGAGTCTATGTTAATGAGCATCTCACACCTAACAACGGAGCTTTATTGTATCACGCAAAGAAGCTGAAGAAGTGTGGGTACAAGTACGTCTGGGCTGTGGACGGCAAGATTTTCACAAGACAGTCGGATGATAGTGAGAAAATACGAGTGTCCACCCTAGAGAAGATCAACGAGCTGGCAGGTACGGATGTGGTCGGAGACAGAGATGGAGTCGGAAACTGAATGTTATCTGGAGTTAGGGAAACATTTACTTGTGTACTATATTTTTTGTATGGTAACAAATAAGTTAGACAATTTTTAATGTTTTTTGTTTAAATATTCGTAGTTTGAGGAAACACTTCAGTGAGCTTGTTATTTACTTGAACTCGTGTGCAGACACGTATAAGATAATAGTACTAACCGAGGTATGGGTGAAGAGTGGAGAGGAAGACAGATATCAACTACCAGGTTATAATATGGTTTTTCAGCCCAGGCCTGATAACGCTGATGGTGGTGTTCTTGTCTATTTGTCTGATGACGTTGTTTATTCGTACAACTTAATATTGTTTCCTACAGCAGAGATTGTTAATGTTGTTTTTTTCGATTACTCATAATAGTACTAGTTTTTAAGGTATCTCTTTTTGGAATTTATCGCCAATGTAAATACACATATACACAATTTAAAAATGATTTTAAAAATATATTAGAAAAATCAATTGACCCAACAATAATTGTGGGTGATATTAATATATGCTTAAAAAAAGACAACAACTCCAGCAAAGAATATTTAAGTTTAATATCATCCTATGGATTTGAGAGCTGTGTAAATTCTTTCACTAGGGTGACGGAAATCTCAAAATCTTGCATAGATCACGCATTAATTAGAAATTCTAAAAGTTTAAATATTGATTGTAGTGTGTTAATGCTGGATATAACAGATCACTATGCTATAAAAATTGTTTTATCCGGGACTTTAGTTAATAACAGAAGTAAGCCAAGTTTTTATAAAGTGTTAGACAGTAACATGTTACACAGACAGTTGAGAATAGCTAACTGGGACTTGGTTTATAATAGCGGCGATGTTGACTCCTGTGTGAATCAATTTTATAATATATATAATAATTGTCACACTAACTCTTGTACTCTAAAAAAGATAAATAGTAGGAATAGGAGACGATCTGAATGGATTAATGATGGTCTTATTTTGCTTATAAACAGGAAGAATGCCTTGTACAAATTATACTGTACTGATAGAAATAATGAAGTTATAAAAAATAAATATAAACGTTTATCTAATGCGGCTACTGGGAGAATTAGGCAAACTAAGCTTCAGTATTATTCTGCTCTGGTTGACAAATGTAATGGTGACTCAAAAAAATATTGGAATGTTATTAAGAAAATTGTAAAGACTAAAAGTAAGTCAATTAGCAGTATTTTAGTAGACGGTAAGTTGGTCGAGGTTACTGGCAATGAAAAACTTATAGCAGATGCATTTAACACGTACTACACTAATATCATTTCAACTCTTAGAGTAGAAGCTTTTGGTAGCGACATGTTTCTAATGGATAATTTACAGCATAATGTTTTTTTCAGCAAGTTTGCATGTGATTATAATGACATTATTAAAACTATTACTTTGTTAAAGAATAAACCTAGTTGCGGCATTGATGGCATTAGTATAACTATTATTAAGGAAAATATTGAAGTGTTTACTCCCTTGTTGTTTGATATTTTTAGTAAGTCTTTTGCTCAAGGTGTGGTTCCAGATCAATTTAAAGTTGCCTCGGTTGTACCCATTTTTAAGGCAGGAGATGACACTCTGGTCTCTTCATACCGTCCTGTTTCAGTAATTAACGTTGCAAAGATTTTTGAAACTTATGTTAAAAGTCAATTAATGTCATATTTCAACTCAATATTATTTTTTTCTCCTAATCAGTTTGGGTTTTTGCCTGATAAATGCACAGATTTAGCTGTAAGAAGGCATGTTAGTAGTATAGCTGCGGGTGTAGATAAGCACAAATATACTGTATCGGTGTATCTAGATTTTAAAAAGGCTTTCGACACTCTGGACATCGATATTTTAATTCAAAATTTTAAAAATGCTGGCATAGGTAGTGATGCTTTAAAATGGTTAAGCTCCTTTTGTAAGGGGAGGAAACAAGTTGTTAAAATCAATAGGGTTTTAAGTGGCACCCAGGAGTTACAATATGGTACAGCGCAAGGAGGAGTTTTGGGGCCCTTGATGTTCCTGGTTTACATTAATGATTTATTAAATACTGATTTGTGTTCTTCTATATATGCGTATGCTGATGACACTGCCTTAGTGTGTTCATCGTATAACAAAGAGACCCTAAAATTACAAATAAATACTGATCTTGAAAAAGTCCTCACAATGGTTAATTAGAAACAAATTATTGATTAATTCATCAAAATCTAAGTGCTTATTGTTTTTTGAACATAATACGCCAAATGAGGTTTTAACGCATGAATTTAAATTGTTGTGTCATACGCATCAGTGCGTGTATCAATGTCGGTGTTTGCCTATAGAAGTAGTTGATGCTGTAAAGTACCTGGGCCTTTATATTGATAAGTATCTCAAATGGGATCACCATGTCAAATTTTTGGTGCAGAAATTAAGGAAAATTAACTATGCATTGTACCACATGAAAGGTTATTTAGTTGGTGATTATTTAAAAAATGTTTACTTGTCTTGGTTTGAGAGTACGTTAAGGTATGGTATTGCTCATTTTGGGGGGGCGTATCCTACAATTGTTTCACCTTTAGTAATGTGTCAGAGACAGGCTGTACGTATAATTTATAATGTAAAAAAAATGGAAAGAATGAGTTATTTGTTTTCTCAGAAAAAGTATTCTTACTTTTAAAACAGTTATACCAGTATTCTCTATTAATGCATGTTCATAAATATTTGCCAGAATTTAAAATAAAAAGTGTAATGAGAACAACTCGTTCTGCACAAAGCATTCTCTTAGAAGTTCCATTTTGTCATAAAGAAATAAGTCGGCATCAGTTTTATTACCTAGGCCCCAAGATATTTAATGATCTCATTGTTTGCTGTGGTAATGATATTCTGTTTGAAAAGAAACATAAAGTTAAAAATGAAGGTTATAAATTTTATATGTGAGCATGTTTTTTTTATAATTGTATTGATTAATTAATTTATTTGTTTAAAAAAAGAAAAGTATAAATGCATTGTGAATTATTGTTCCCTGTTTATTTAGGCTAAGGATTCGAATTATAATAGTTTTTACTGCCATAATTATTAGCTAGCTATTAAATGATACAGTTTGAAATTTCTTTATATGTAGTTGTTGATTGAATGTTTAGTTGTTAGGTATATTTACAATATTTCTATTTGTGTTAATTACATTATTTTTTTTACTTATTTAATATTTTTTGTAATTGTTAAGACTAAATAATTTATTTACTTGTACCATAGTATAAATGTATTGTGAATATCTGTTTTTGTATATGACGTAGTTTAAGGGCCTGAATGGAATAAATTTAATTGTCATATCACGTATTTGGTATCAGATATTTTATTAAATGGTAAATTTTTGTTATTCTTTTATATGGCTACTGTTAAAATATTTATTTGTTTGTAGTTATATCTTGTCATATTTTAAACTATATATTTATTAAATTAACTATTTAAACCTTTTCTATATTGTAGATGTTTGATACTAGATAGTTTTATTATTAGCTTGTAATATTTAGTAATCGCAGAGATTTATTTAACGCTAATTTGTAGAACTTTTGTGATTTTTTTTCTAAAACAATTTAGGTTTAGAAGTGCCTAAAGTAATTATAAGTTAAAAATAGCTGGGACTCGCAACACTGCAAATCTGTAAAAGGCATATTGTTAAAAACAAAAACGAGTTCCCGCACGCGCTCGTTTTAGTGGTGCATGGGATGTATATTTGTAAAACTTGCATGTTTACTGAATAAAGATTTTTTGTAAACTTTGTAAACTTTGTAAACACACAGACACACACACACACACACACACACGCACGCACGCACGCACGGCACGCACGCACGCACGCGCGCGCGCGCGCGCGCGCGCATCACACACACACAACACACACACACACATTTTGAAATTGGTATAGCACTGTAATGGATGTTTATTTATTTAACATAATGATTATTTAATGAATTTCTGATGAGACTTTTGACTGCCTACGGAATGTTGTGTATCTGTGAAAATTATTTAGAAATGGTTTAAGTGACACTGTTTGGACTGCCAATATTAATATAAAGCGATATTTACGATGTGCAATGTGATATCCCCGCCACGCGTCCTACGCGACGCTTGGGAATTTAAATAATGTAAAAATGCAAACCATTACTGAATAAAGTGTTTCTGACTTTCTGACTTCTGACTTCTGACACACACACACACACACACACACACACACCACACACACACGCACGCACGCACTGCACGCACGCACGCGCACACACACACACACACACACACACACACAACACTACACACACACACACACACACAACCAAAAAGTACGGTAAACGCGCGTCCTTGCACCTG
Organism: Homalodisca vitripennis; assembly: GCF_021130785.1. Lineage (NCBI taxonomy): Eukaryota > Metazoa > Arthropoda > Insecta > Hemiptera > Cicadellidae > Homalodisca > Homalodisca vitripennis. The sequence goes on from NC_060210.1 coordinate 24,151,865, forward strand.
TTCTGTGTCATAATATATGATTGGCTTGACTAGCTCCGATTATTCTGACAGTAACGTATATAACTTTCTCTTAGTTCTTTGGATTAACTCTCTCCTTAGCTTTATTAATTAATAGAATATCGTAGATTGTCGTGTTTACTTTTTTTTTACTTATATATTATGTTGGATGTATACAATGTTTTAGTTTAAAAATTATACCACATTTAGAAGTTCATTTATTTAATGTTAATGTAAGCTAGCAAAGTTCAATTAAATAAGTTTATTAGTGCTGCTGGACTGACTTAAGAACTCTAATCCTGCACACAGACGTGGAGTCTCTGCACGTATTATTCCAATTTTCGTTTTACTATTTTTATAAGTCAATTTTGTATTCATGAATTGTTTTGGAAATAAATAAATGAAATGAAATGAAATTCTACATATATCATTACGTTTCTAAACAGTTCCACAACATCCGGTTACTCCATAAACATGCGCAGTATTTTGGTTATTATAATACTCCAACACTATGATAGTTATAACCGCAGACCACAATACAGGCAGTAACGGTAACACTACACCGAGCACGGGTTATTCTACATATATCATTACGTTTCTAAACAGTTCCACAACATCCGGTTACTCCATAAGATGCGCAGTATTTTGGTTATTATAATACTCCCAACACTATGATAGTTATAACCGCAGACCACAATACAGGCAGTACGTAACACTACACCGAGCACGGGGTTATTCTACATATATCATTACGTTTCTAAACCAGTTTCCACAACATGGTTATTAATAATACTCCAACACTATGATAGTTATAACCGCAGACCACAATACAGGCAGTACGGTAACACTACACGCACGGGGTTATTCTACATATATCAATTACGTTCTAAACAGTTCCACAACATCCGGTTTACTCCATAAAAATGCGCAGTATTTTGGTTATTATAATACTCCAACACTATGATAGTTATAACCGCAGACCACAATACAGGGCACGGGGTTATTCTACATATATCATTACGTTTGTCTAAAACAGTTCCACAACATCCGGTTACTCCATAAAAATGCGCAGTATTTTGGTTATTATAATACTCTCCAACACTATGATAGTTATAACCGCAGACCACAATACAGGCAGTACGGTAACACTACACCGAGCACGGGGTTATTCTACATATATCATTACGTTTCTAAACAGTTCCACAACATCCGGTTACTCCATAAAAAATGCGCAGTATTTTGGTTATTATAATACTCCAACACTATGATAGTTATAACCGCAGACCACAATACAGGCAGTACGGTAACACTACACCGAGCACGGGGTTATTCTACATATATCATTACGTTTCTAAACAGTTCCACAACATCCGGTTACTCCATAAATAATGCGCAGTATTTTGGTTATTATAATACTCCAACACTATGATAGTTATAACCGCAGACCACAATACAGGCAGTAACGGTAACACTACACCGAGCACGGGGTTATTCTACATATATCATTACGTTTCTAAACAGTTCCACAACATCCGGTTACTCCATAATAATGCGCAGTAATTTTGGTTATTATAATACTCCAACACTATGATAGTTATAACCGCAGACCACAATACAGGCAGTACGGGTAACACTACACCGAGCACGGGGTTATTCTACATATATCATTACGTTTCTAAACAGTTCCACAACATCCGGTTACTCCATAAAAATGCGCAGTATTTTTGGTTATTATAATACTCCAACACTATGATAGTTATAACCGCAGACCACAATACAGGCAGTACGGTAAACACTACAACCGAGCACGGGGTTTATTCTACATATATCATTACGTTTCTAAACAGTTCCACAAACATCCGGTTACTCCATAAAAAATGCGCAGTATTTTGGTTATTATAATACTCCAACACTATGATAGTTATAACCGCAGACCACAATACAGGCAGTACGGTAATACTACACCGAGCACGGGGTTATTTCTACATATATCATTACGTTTCTAAACAGTTCCACAAACATCCGGTTACTCCATAAAAATGCGCAGTATTTTTGGTTATTATAATACTTCCAACACTATGATAGTTATAACCGCAGACCACAATACAGGCAGTACGGTAACACTACAACCGAGCACGGGGGTTATTCTACATATATCATTACGTTTCTAAAACAGTTCCACAACATCCGGTTACTCCATAAAAATGCGCAGTATTTTGGTTATTATAATACTCCAACACTATGATAGTTATAACCGCAGACCACAATACAGGCAGTACGGTAATACTACACCGAGCACGGGGTTATTCTACATATATCATTACGTTTCTAAACAGTTCCACAACATCCGGTTACTCCATAATAATGCGCAGTATTTTGGTTATTATAATACTCCAACACTATGATAGTTATAACCGCAGACCCACAATACAGGCAGTACGGTAATACTACACCGAGCACGGGGTTATTCTACATATATCATTACGTTTCTAAACAGTTCCACAACATCCGGTTACTCCATAAAAATGCGCAGTATTTTGGTTATTATAATACTCCAACACTATGATAGTTATAACCGCAGACCACAATACAGGCAGTACGGTAACACTACACCGAGCACGGGGTTATTCTACATATATCATTACGTTTCTAAACAGTTTCCACAACATCCGGTTACTCCATAAAAATGCGCAGTATTTTGGTTATTATAATACTCCAACACTATGATAGTTATAACCGCAGACCACAATCTAAGAATATTTCTGTTTAATGAAACTTGTTTATTCAGACAAAACACACTCTTGTGAAAGTTACAATAACATTTGTAACAGCTATAAACTGCAGTCTACAATGTAGGAATACTTCTTTTTAATAAAACTAACTCTAAGTTGATTAAAATACGAATGAATTCTCGCGAATGTTACAATAAGATTATAACAGCTATAATTGTAGTCCACAATCTAAGAATATTTCTATTTAATGAAACTTTAAGTTGATTAAGATAACGCTTCTATAAATTATAACAGCCATAATTGCAGTCCACAATCTAAGAATTATTCTGTTTAATGAAACTTGTAAGTTGATTAACATATAAACGAACTTTTTCTAACGCTACTATAAATTATAACGGCTGTAACTATAACCCAGAATCTAATAAATCTGTGATCAATCTTATTTTATAACTAACTTATTCTATATCAGCAGCAATTAGTTGAATTAAACGTCAGTAAATAAAACAATAAAACATAATACCTAACTTTCCGTATTAAATTCTATAAACTAACTTGATAAACAGAATTTACTGGTGAAAGCGCCAGTAAACGGCCACTACGAGTTCCGACTGTGCGTGAGATGTAAGAACACTAAGAACACAATTAATTGCTGATAAATTATATTTTACTCGTATAACATGTTATTGATGCAATACAGCGTTTGTATGTCCAGTTGTTGTAATAGTGCGACTTGGGTATCACAAGTTAAGCTATAATTATCTGTAATGTCGGTCACAAGAATGTCACCGGTTGCGGTATTAGCACCAGTGAATGACGTTTGTCATTTAGTACTTCATTTAATTTATTTTCTGTGGCTCATCTTGTTACAAAAAACACTTGCCACTAAACAACTGTTGACAATTTCAGCTGAATCGCTGAAACATCTGTTTACGTATAATGTGTTTTATTGTATTTGGGCTTGGTATTTATATCATGAAGCCATGCGTATTTTACCTTAAAATATGTATCATTGATTCCAATTAGTGGCACATGTTTTGACTTTAACTACTATTTCATAATTAATGTGTTAAAAAAGTGTTATTTACTGGCGATATTAATGTCTATACTATATATTTGTATTGACGTGACAACGTCTTAAATTAGGTTGCGGCTCGGAGTCACTCATGAAAAAGTGTAACGCCCGGTAACGTTACGATGCCCGTCCGGTGGGTCCGCCGCACGGGATCCGCACGGGATAAAGCAGATAACTGTGGGTCCGCCGCACGGGATAAAAGCAGATAACTATGTTTATTCGTGAAAATGTGGAGTGCTTAGATTCGTCATTTACAACAACTACAACAATAAAGGTAAATAATTGTACACTGATATTTCATTATCGTAAACTATGATTGATTGATTAATTGTTAGATTGACACAAAAGTTGAGAAACTGAGTTTATAGGTTATGTCATACTATTGACAAATGTTGATAGTGTTAAGTAAATTATTAGTTTAAATCACTCTGCAATCAATCGTAATTCAGTCGATTGAGAAGAAACAGCGCGTATTGCTAGTCAAACATTTAAAAATAACAAATTATAACCTCTAACCTGTCATAACAGTGCGACCAAACAAACGAACTAAACCGACCAATCACCACGCGCGGAGTTAGAATTTAACTGTGTTTAGCAAGAATTTCAAATTCCAATTTTAGTAAATGTTTTATTCAACTTTACCATTTACAATAACAAATTTTAATTAATTTCAAATTATGTACAATGTTTTAGTAAACAAAATATATTTCTATAGTTAAAATTTGTGCAATTCTTATTTTCATTCAATTCCTTGTTCCTATTGTGCAATTTAATAATATTCATATCAATAAATATTCTACCGAGAAAAAGACGTTGTCACGTAAAATCTTCGCCCGTAAAACCGACTTTACAGGCAACCATAATTTTTTTATATCTATATTTTTTCGTCTGTTAGAAATTTGAAGATGTACCTGTATTCCCAGAGAGATGGCAATGATCCGTTTAAAGAAGGGTGGCAAATGTTCTTTCCTCGAGTTTTTAAACATACCTTTACATTCCTTAACATAACCAATACACTAATAGAATTGAATATATGATCAATCGGTTCCCCAACATCATTCCTACACTTTTATAATTAAAACTCTCCAACAACTTCCCCTGATGTACATTTTGCGTTTTAAGGTGTCCAAATCCTAACCATAAACATCATAATTATAAATTGTCTGCATCAAGTGCTCGTCCCTATCAACGACATCTCAGATCAATTCGGTTGCACTTGCTAAGTTATCTGTACCCTTTACGTGTATACGAGAATGCATATAATGTTTACAAAATATTTAGTGTACAGCGCTTGATCAGTAGTGCAAAGAGGAAAGCAAAGACAAAGTTAATTTTTTAATTTTACTCCAGATTGCGCCAGTAACGAATTAAAAACATCTAAGGCATGTAAAATACTATTTAAAAACTGTTATAAAACAACGATAATAAACAAAATTGTGAATGTTTTCACGAAATTTAAAAAGGTATTTCATACTGGTGAGCGTCCTTTACATTATGTTAAGGCATTTTAACAGTGACTTAAGGAAAACTGCGAAATGAATAACAACGTGCTTCAAAGATCCACTCTTCACAGACTACAGTCAACAAAACAACTTCTACAATGCAAAACCTTATTCACGATTATTTGGAAACGTTGCATGAACTTAGGAATTTCCCCCTTATACCGAACATAGATAGGAGTTAGGTACGATTTCCCTTTAGAACGCGATATACTTTTCATGACTACGTATGTATGTATATTTCCTTCATTGGGATAATAAGACAAACTGTAATATAGCACTGGAAATATCTCATACCGGAAGAACATGACAAGGGCTAGAAGTAAAATCTTTTTTACCAAGTAAGTTTCCTAAACCTATGTATTTCTATTTTCTTGAACGGGGCAATAAGACAGATTCAGATACGGTGACGAAAATATAATACAAGGTTATTCAAAAAGAATACCACAACTTTAGAAATTTATAACTCTGGAGAGAATTAAAGGAGAGCTAAGCACTATATGTCGGCGAATTAAGTAAGCTCTAATGTTTAATTTAGTTATTCATTTGTTCACTTGAGGCGCTTTTGACAAGGCGTCAGCATCAGCTGATGCCAAGATGGCGACTGCTAAACAGAAAGCTTTTTTTGTTATTGAGTACGGTAGAAGTGAATCGACGACACTTGTTCAGCGTGCATTTCGAACGAAGTATGGTGTTTAACCTCCTGATAGGTGGTGTATCAAACGTTGGTATAAACAGTTTTATAGAGAATGGATGTTTGTGCAAAGGGAAAAGTTATGGAAAGCCGCGCACGAGTGAGAAAATGCAGCACGCATACAGCAAGCATTTGTTCGCAGCCCAGGTAAACCGACTCGAAAAGCTAGCAGAGAGCTGCAACTTCCACAAAAAACTAAACGTAGAGTCCTACGAAAAAAGTTAGTAATGAAACCTTATCATCTGCAATTGGTTAAAGCCCTTTCTGCAGCTGATAAGATCAAAAGAATCGATTTATATGAGTTTATCCTTGCTCAAATGTAAGCAGATGAATCTTTCGTTTTAAAGATTGTGTTTAGTGATGAAACTACTTTCCACACTAACGGGAAAGTCAACCAGGACAATGTCCGTATATGGGGCACTCATAATCCGCGGGAAAAGATTGAGGATGAACGTGAGTCGCCTAAGGTGAACGTTTTCTGTGCAATTTCATCCAATGAAGTTTTAGGTCCTTTTTTCTTCGAAGGTGCTACTGGACTACAGTATCTAGAGATGTTGGAAAATTGGCTGTTCCCTCAGTTCGAAGAAGAAGCACAACAATTTCACATTTCAGCAGGATGGAGCGCCAACACATTGGCACTTATCTGTCCGTGACTACCTGAACGTCAACTACCCGAAGCGATGGATCGGCTGCCAGACAGCTCGCGACAGAGCACTTCATCACTGGTCTCCAAGTAGCCCTGACCTTACCTCCTGCGATTTTGTTCTTATAGTGGTATGTTATGGATATGGTGTTTTGGCAACCTCTCCCAGCCACCATTGATGATGAAACAAGAAATAACAACAGCTATCCAAACTGTTACGCCTGATATGCTACTGAGAGTGTGGAATGAGTTTGAGTCTCGGGTTTTTTGCTCGAGTGTTTGGTGGGGGCTAACTGAGAACTAAGGATTTCCATCTTGTAAACTGTATGCGGAGTCTCGGGTACCAACTAACTTAGCATAAATAAAAACAAACTAAAATTTTTAATGATGAAAATGAAAGCTCTATCGAAAAATCTATTCAACTGCCATACCAGTTTATAAACAAACTGAACTGGCTAAGCTAGTTCATATCAGTACTTACTCCATACAGTACTTTAACATTATTTGTAACATCCGCACTGTATTTATATTGTTCTACGGAAATGCCTGACGATGTAACAATATTTTAAAAAATATTAGCTACTTCAGAACAAATTCAATATTAGTAATATTATATTATGAGCGATATATATGTCACTGTGCGGTTGATGTCGAGAACATCATAATATTGTTCAGAAATATATCGAAGTGGTTTAAGTATGAGGTCGCATGGAGCAACCAAGTAACTCGAGTTCCTAATGACTCGTTAATTTAATTCATTGTATCAAAACACACACGAATTTCTTGTAACACAGCATGGATTTAAAATATTGTAATAGGAATAGAGGAATAAGTATAAAAAATGTAGAATACGCCACAAAACCCGTTATGTGTACATTAAAATTAATTTCACACATATAGCTGTGGCTTACCGGCATTCGCACCTCCTCAACCTTCTACAAAAGAACATTTTTGTACAAAAATATAATTTTTAGTGTCAAAATTTTTGTTTTTTTGTATTTTTAAAACAGATCTAAAAATTGAAATACGTTGAAAAATAAAATTTTCTCTTAAGATACTCACATATATCTTACAGCTCAAATAATTTTACGTAAGTCTTTACTAAACAATATAGCATTTCAATTTCATTCAATACAAAATTAAAACAATATAATATTTAATTAGCGGTAAAAACTTTAATTCGCAAAGTCGAAAATGAAAGGATTCCCTACATATTTTCTATTCCGAAATGTGGATCAAGTTTCGCAAAATTCGGGCTGCCCATAAAGTATTACCTATCACTATGGCCTTACAAAAATATATACATTTGATGTTATAAAATCTAATAAGCCTGCTTAGAAAATGTTAGTAAAACTTCATTTTTTTTTTTGGGGACGATAAATTTCATACACAAACAAATTTGATAATGTAACAAATGTATCCAAATATTACTAGTAATTTAGTAATAATTATAACATTTTTATTAACATGGACAACGTTAAGTTTTCTAATAATTGTTTATCGCCCAAATATTTGACATTGTAAAGAGGTTTGAATAATAATTTTTAACATTAATTAACAATTAAAAAAACTGTGTATATCACTAGAATTAACCATATAATTATAAAATAATGGTTTTATTTGTTTTTAGATGTTTGTATTATTTACTAATTACATTTGCCGAATTTCGTCGAAATTGGGTAGATTTTTGTTACGACCGAAGCAAATTAGCTATTTTATTTGCAATCACGAATGTTTTTCTACAATGTTTCTGTTGTGAGGCGAGAAACATGTATGTACTATGTAGAAGGACATTTCTCGACAGGAAAATTGATTACCTTCTTCCTCCTATAAAGGAGTAAATCAAATTGTTTCACTCAGCTCAGAGAGAATTGGCCAAAATCTGTATATAGCTGATTGATCTGCCGCCGATCTTTAACTATAATGGTTAACAGTTTTAATTAATAAAACATATAATAATAGGATTTCAAACCTATTCATGGAGGGATTAAGTTAATCGGGAATTGTTACACTGCTGTTCTTGTTCAGGTGTATTGTGGTATCTCTAATCATTCTTTCATATCGAAATAAATTGTATTTTCATCCCACTGTATTGTAATGGGCTACTTTCCGATACAGCTGAGATCTGCGAAAGTCATTGTTTCCTCTTAGCTAAGTCAGCTGATTTTCCCTCTCCAAAACATTACTATGTACACTGTCCTCCTCCGTAGACTAATGGTTAAACCGAGAGATCACGGGTTCAAAATCCGGGGTAATAAAAGACCAGTGCACTTCGGGCCGGCATAGCTGACTCTGAGGCTTAAATGAGATAAAAAAAATTATGTACACATATCTTTTCCTGTGTAAACAAAAGTGTGATTCCGTTATTTGTTTTGACACTTATATGTTCAAACAGCTGATTTTAATACCTAAATGAATCATAATCTATTGTACCGTCTTCTTATAGAAGAATACTAGACAATGAAATGTCGATAATTTTTTAAAAGAATACGTGTGCTTTTTTCGTCGTGATGAGAAGCATCGTTCAATACTCGTTTCGAAACTTGTATCGCGGGGCTCGATAGCCTTGTATTCGCGTGAAATTTGTAATCTCGTCCCTCAATTGGCCACTTCCCCCCCCCCCCCCACCCCCCCCCCCCCCCACCCCCCCCCCCCCCCACCCCCCCCCCCCCCCACCCCCCCCCCCCCCCACCCCCCCCCCCCCCCACCCCATTGATTTTGGGTAAAGTACAATTATTAAAAACGTGATATCTACCACACAGTGAGTAATCTAATAACACTTTTCCATTATTCAACAGTATTGAGGATTCTTTATCAATTTAAAAGGTATCAATTTCTTTTGTATTTTAGGTTTTATAATTTTAAAACGAAAGTATTTTTAAAAAGAATACTATAAAAATCCTAAACGTTTGTTTATTTCTTATAAATTATAGAAATGTTATTTTCTTTAATTTTTAGCAGAAGATAAAAAAGGTTAATTGAGTTTGTTAAACTAAATTTTTGTGAACCATAGCAAAGGAAATTGTGAGTGTAACATTGATCTCTTTAGCTATTTGGCAAACTAAAGAAAAGCCAAATATAACGCTCAGCCCTGTATAGTAAAACTTGCCTACGGTAACATGTAAACATTACTTTTTCAATTCCAATAAATTTTTCTGACTTCCAAAAACTTATCTTGTAACTGTTATAAGGGAAGAATGTCTACTGGAAAGACGACCGAGTGAGCCGAGGATATCGCGAATGTCCAATAAAAGAGGAAATATTTGGGCGTGATCCCATCAGGCGGAGATCTAGTGTGACTGCTCTCGTTACGTACGGTCCACCCCCACGCTACGTTACCGTACAGTGTTAGCCACGGAACACATTTACTTCCAACAAGGTACCGGATCTTATTTTTGTATAGTTGCATTCCCTTAAAATAACTTGTACTAATTTTGTTCAATTTTTACAATATTCTATAAACCATGTATGTGCCAGATGAAGAAAGAAGTGCATGCGGAATTGATCCTGCCGTATGGTTTAAACTCAAATTATTAATCGTTAAGAATGTATAAAAACTAGGAAATATTTCATTTTATTATCTTTATTTCATTAAAATTTTAATAATAAAAATCCGTTTCAGTGATACAATGAACCATTAACACTACGTTTCGAGATCTGAAACCTGATCTTTTCTTCAGCTAGATGACTAATCTAACACATAACTACAATATAAACCTAAATTACAGTTAATTATTAGGTTGGTTATCCAGCTGAGAAAGATATCAGATTGCAGATCTTGAAACGTAGTTTTACTGAATCTTCGAATTCTTTATTGAAACTATGGGACTCTGGACAGTTTCTTGTGTACGTCCCATATACAATTAGTCCATGAGCATTAAGCATCGTCTTTCAAGCAGTGGAAAATAAGTAGATAAAAATAACAAAATTTCTCTAATATTATATAAAATATCCAGGAAAGCCAGTCTGAACTAAAGGTTCTTCCTTCTTACCCGCCGACCTCAGGGGGGTGGATCATCAAGGGCCCAGATCATCCGACCCGACCCAGATCATCAAGGCCTCTCGAAGGCTACAGAAAGCTCTATCAACCAAGTCTCTTTTTATGCATTTTTTAAGATATTTTAAATTATCAATTTTCTTTAACTATTTAGTAACGAATTCAACAACAGGTGGAAAAAAGAAAACTGATTGCTGTGACTTAACGATATCTGTCCTCTACAAGATTTTCTTTGGGTCTTGTATTATAATTGTGTCCTAGAACTAAAAACATGTTTATTTGTAATGTAAAAAATTACTGTGTGTTTAAACTAGCAGGCTGGCAAGAGTTGAGGGCGCCATTTGAATCGAAAAAGCTCCCTGCAACTATCCCGCCGGCCCAACCCCCAGACGATTCTCAGTGCTCTCTTCTGGATGCTGAAAATTGATTTAAATAAATTTGCACTACAGAAACCCCAGAAAATAATTGCAATAACCAATCTTTGACTCAAACAAGACTCAAACATTGTAACCAAGTCGAAGAGTTTCCATGAAAGCAAAAATCTATAGAAACCTCAGTGCAAATGTTGCTGAGTTTGAGATTTTTAGCGAACACATTTATGTTTAAATCCCATTTTAGATTGCAATTTAAATGAATACCTAGAGAATTAATATAGAGTGAACTGTTAAGGGCAGGAGTGTTCAAAGTAAAATGGTTTGGAAGATTTAGAATTTACGAGAGTAAAATTCAAGATTAATTTTTGTAAACAATAAGGAACTGTTTAATCCGTGTTTTGATACATACCAGAAGACGGAACACAGTCTTAGTACTGGGCAAGGTATTGGTAACCAGTGTGATTCAAAATCAAACTAGTGCCCTTTGCAAAGAGGGTTAAGGAGTGCGCTTATATTCACTGTGTTATATATAAAATAAATATCATCGATATAAAATAGAAACTAAAGAGGCCCCAGCTCTCAGCCCTGAGGTACGCATGGTCTCCACTACTGAGAAATCTGAATGATAAACTTTGCCAATGTTGTGGGTTTCAAACACACTGGACACGGCCAGTCACATAATATTCAAACCAGTCCACGGTTATTCCCCTGATACCATATTAGTAGGATATTATGATTAACTAATGTCAAAAGCCCTACTTAAGTCACAAAAATTAACCGAGTGTGCATTCATCAGCATCCACGGAGGACAGGAATTTTTCAAGGTGAAAGCTGTGGCAGATGAAGTATTGAAAACGGGCCCAAACCAAATTGATGAAGAGAAAGAATGTTGTTCTTTTGAAGAAAGTTAAAGAGCCTGAAGTGAATAAATCTTCTAAAAAATTTTTCTTTGTCAAAGGATTGATATATATTCTATAAAGATCATTGATCTAAAATAAAAACTAAAGGGGTCCCAGCACTAAGCCCTAAGGTACGCCTGAGGATATCTATTGGAATTAGTACCTTCTGATACCAGAAGAGTTGAAAAGAAATGTTACAATTGGAGAGAATTAGATTTGGAGAGTTCATTCGATATATTCTTTGATGAAGGAAGATGAGACATCAAAGAGGTCTTTAGAAAAACTATTTTTATAGGCAACGTGGATTGTCCAAGAAACTGATTTGATATGTTATCACTAAACGAATAATAGATTCTGTTTATCCTTCACAAATACTTCCATCAATCAAAAGAACAAAGAAAAAAAACATATTCTTTAGTTCGGAATTTTTATGTTACTCTTCCTAGTAGAAGAAATTTAGGTACTCAACAAAGAATAACTAATATTTTTTGTAGGTTGGAAAACCTAAAACTCTTTATGGTATTAAAGACAAAATCTTCATCTTACTCCCATAGACTTACGCGACAGTCTTGTCATTAACTTTCCGGTTATCACATTCTTCCTGTAACACCCACCACATCAAAAAGTATTTCTTACAACAACTAAAGTCTAGCAACACTCATTTGCGGCAATCGTGTTGCAGCAGTCTATACTTTTAGTCATATTGATATGTTAAACTGAAACCACGGTACATTTCTTTGTGTTAAAGAATGTTACCATCACAGTGAACCGGAGACTCTACTATGTTTAAGAAAACTTTCTTATAATTTTTGTAGGCAAAACCCAACCTGAACATCGTTCTCATATCACAATGGTTGTTAGAAGGCAGCTCTCCAGTGGTACTGCGTGGCGGATGTTATTGCATCGATTTAATGTTATCTACAAGAGTAGACCACATCAGAGTTATCACCTGGTCCCTCTCACAGGAATGAAAACTCCTGACCGTAACCGGAGCTGATGTAAGTTGGGCGTAAACTTGTGTGTATCACCGTGCGAGATGGTTTTTTCATGTTTATTCTAATAAGTTTAAAAAAAGTTTTCAAATATATACTAATTTAGCAAATAAATAGAGTTTTATTCAATATTGTTACAGCTAAACATACACTTTTATTTACAATAAATGACTTATTAGTTACTAAAACTCTGCATCTGTGCCAAATGACGCGCTGGTCTTTCTTTGCTCCACTTTTTCACCGAAACATAAATCAGTAAAACACTTGGACCAGGTTGGGGTACACGATTATATGTCCGTGTTGCCGATATGTCCTTTTGGTAAGTTTTTTTTAATAAAACAATTCTTTACCTATGAAAATGTTTTATTTATTAAAAAGATTATCAGTGATCATCGAGGACATCACAAGCAAAAAGATTTTGGCAAGTAGACTTGTACCCGAATTTTATATCAGGACAATCTTTTACCATATTGAACTCAGGGCCGTTAGCCGTGCTCATCGCTGTACAAAGTGTGTAGAAATTCACACTCATACTCTCCAATCTCATCATCGATAACGGAGATATTAAGTCCTTAGTAATCATTACCTAAAAATAAATTTAAAATGGTTTAATTTTAACATGGACGTCAAAACATTGTCATACATACAGGTACTCTGCAAATTATACAGTTATTACATTATATGGTATTTTCTTGTTGAATTAGAAAAGGACGATCCTAAATTGAAGAAAGTCATACTTTGGCCTGGAAAATGTGAAAAACCAGTTTAGAGCAAGGAATTCTTTTTCAAGAGTCAAACCCAGAAATAGGCTTCTTTTTATAAACAACATTTGTTTATTAAAACTAATAATGACATTTGTAGGATAAGACAACGTCTAGTGTTTTTGATTATATCAAATACTTGAAAATTCCAAAAAATATACAAAAATATGTTTGAGATAATAATGTCCTAGCGCAGTTTTTGGAAGGCCGACAAGTTACATCAAGTGTAAAAATACTTTGTCCAAGGCACAATAAAATAATCTACCATTTTTAAATAGGAATATGTAAAGGTACCGGTGCTAACAAATGGAAGCAATACAATTGCCAATTACATTTCGAAAATTTTAGGCAAAGTTTCTAACAAAATCAACCTGTAAAATAATAAACGAAAATATTAATATGGGAAAAACAACGCAATATTTAAGAAAATATTCCTGAGGACAAATAAGAAAAATAATAAAATTTCTAATTAAAAAAGCACACATTATTGCAATCAATTTTATAATAAATATTACAAAATCAAGGATAGATTTTTTCAGGATAATTTTTGTGCTAATGAATGATGTGGCAAGGAAGACTGCTCAAGAAGCATCAGGAAAATTACCACGCAACGCTCTTCGTTATTTCCAAGTCAAGTACCATCTTCAAACAACTAGGTTTGTTTATGTGCTTAAAGAAGGGTCATGTTTTTTTTAGAAGATCTATATTACAAATATGAATCGGAAGAATGATGAGGTTACATCGTGTGTTAAAAGTTGAATTGAAACATTCGATACGGTAGCAAATAATTTAGCTTCTAAATTATCAACATTCCTTTATAAATCATCTGCATAGACTCATTGCATTTTTGAACTCCACGTGGTATTTTGGAAATCATCTTCAGGGACGCATTCTCATTCAGTGTTTCATGTAGGTAATGAAAGGAGGGTTGCTATGCTACTTTTCAGCTACCTGTAAAATCATCTTTTTGGCAAAATTTCTTTATAATTGTAAAAAATTTAGCAAGGTTTTACTGAAATAACTGGCATGTTTCGGTTCCCCCCACCCCCCCCCCCCCCCACCCCCCCCCCCCCCCACCCCCCCCCCCCCCCACCCCCCCCCCCCCCCACCCCCCCCCCCCCCCACCCCCCCCCCCCATGGTCCAAGAAACGTATTTTGGGGTAAAAATATCGAGGAGCGGCAAATGTGTAAATACAGGAAAATTACTGTCAGTTCGGTAAAGGATTTTGTTACTTTGTGTAGGTTTCTCCGATACTACGTTGTATTAATTAATTTTCTCTCATTATTTTATTTTGATAATTCTATCTATTTATTTATTTATTTATACATGGTTGTCACCATTTTTACAAGTAATATAATAATAGATCATGTTCCACAAGATGGCAATATATACAATCAAAACAAAACAAAACTTCATCTTAAGTGAATCATACTCATGCAACAGGAGAGAAGCCAAGAAAATTATGTAGGCTACATGCAAACAATACAATATGCCAAATACAATATGCTAAACACAATAAGCTACTAGGCATAAATAAACAACTGACAGACATGCAATACATTTGATTCATTATGACTAGTTCATACACGAGCAGTCTGTACAGATTCATATACCATAAAACAAATTAATACAACAACCAACAACATGCAACCAGTACATGCCATTAATATCTAAAATATACAGTTTATATACAAAATAAATATATTAAGTAATAAATAACAATAATATCTACATAGAAAAACACATTGAAAATAACTGCAATATCGGCAAGGTGCAATAACTATTTACGAAATATAGTAGGGCAATAATCAACAAATACAGTAACTAGTACAATTCTATTATACAATACTCGTAATTACATGATTTCTGTAGGATTTGAATTTTTATTTGCCCACTATTTTGGATTGAAACGGCTTAGTTTTAGAATGTTTCAATTAGTGTTGACCATCAATAAATATAAACAAGTTTTTTGTTGAATTTATTCGTACATTATAATTAAATTTTGGTTGTGCACAGTTATTGTATGAGTTACCGTACTCTTCGTGGCTTCTGGAAAGCCAAATCGATACTTTTCGTACACTACAATGGGTAATGGACAATTCACAGTTATTGTATGAGTTACCGTACTCTTCGTGGCTTCTGGAAAGCCAAATCAATACTTTACGTACACTACAATGGGTCATGGACAATTCACAGTTATTGTATGAGTTACCGTACTCTTCGTGGCTTCTGGAAAGCCAAATCAATACTTTACGTACACTACAATGGGTAATGGACAATTCTACTTTAATCTTCAAAATGGAACGAAATAGGCCACTTTATTTTCATGATGTTTTAGTGTTAAAGGTTTTCTATGTTTCTAGGATATTGTTTTTGCTCTGATCTTTGTTGCAGAGGCTTCAAATACAGAAACATGTTATTTCATAATGTTGTACACAATATGACTACTAATACAAATCAGCATAATTCTTTTCATACTATATACATACATATATTTTATTTACTATAAACTACAAAACGTGCCTGTATTATACTTTAATTATACATTATTTGTGTGTATCAGTACTAAAGATAAATAAAGAACAATGATAATAAAAATATTAGTTGACATGTGATTATTAATACAGTTGATAGTGTTCTGGCAGGCTAACGCAGTACCATGAATAAATTTTAATTTTAGAAATAACTACTTTACATGTATGTATATATATATATATAAATATATATATATATATAAATATATATATATATAATAAGAATTTTTAATTAAAAAAAAAAATGAACATTTTCTATTTTAAAAATATAAGGTTATCTAAAAAAATATTATATTCCAATTTAGTATTAAATTTCAGCAATATATTAGTTCAACTTCAACGCTTGAGTATTACTGATATTACAAGTATTGAGTATTACTAACAACACACAATTAGTGAGTATTACTGGTATTACGAATATTGAGTATTACTGTCGTTACAAGTAGTAAGTATTGCTGACATTACAATTAGTTAGTATTACTGGCATTACAAATATTGAGTATTACTGGTATTACAAATATTGAGTATTACTGTCGTTACAAGTAGTGAGTATTGCTGACAACACAATTAGTTAGTATTACTGGTATTACAAATATTGAGTATTACTGGTATTACAAATATTGAGTATTACTGTCGTTACAAGTAGTGAGTATTGCTGACATTACAAGTAGTGAGTATTATTGGCATTACAAATAATGAGTATTGCTGACATTACAAGTAGTAGTATTACTGGCATTACAAGTAGTGAGTATTGCTGACAACACAATTAGTGAGTATTACTGGTATTACAAATATTGAGTATTACTGTCGTTACAAGTAGTGAGTATTGCTGACATTACAAGTAGTGAGTATTACTGTCGTTACAAGTAGTGAGTATTGCTGACAACACAATTAGTGAGTATTACTGGTATTACAAATATTGAGTATTACTGTCGTTACAAGCAGTGAGTATTGCTGACATTACAAGTAGTGAGTATTATTGGCATTACAAATAATGAGTATTGCTGACATTACAAGTAGTATTACTGGCATTACAAGTAGTGAGTATTACTGTCGTTACAAGTAGTGAGTATTGCTGACAACACAATTAGTGAGTATTACTGGTATTACAAATATTGAGTATTACTGTCGTTACAAGCAGTGAGTATTGCTGACATTAAAAGTAGTGAGTATTATTGGCATTACAAATAATGAGTATTGCTGACATTACAAGTAGTATTACTGGCATTACAAGTAGCGAGCATTGCTGACATTACAAGCAGTTAATATTATTGGAATTGCAAATAGTGAGTATTACTGACATTACAAGTAGTGAGTATAATTGACATTACAAATAGTGGGTATTGCTGACATTACAAGTAGTATAATGGTATTACAAGTAGTAAGAACTTCAGGCAATAAGTACAAGCTGTTACGAGTACCTATAAGGAAGAATTGGTCTATTATTAAATAAGAGAAGTAAAGAAGATTTTGATGGACATATTCATAAAAGAGATTTATATATGTTTTGCATTTACAATTGTTTTCTGTTAACACTCTCGCAACTGTGGATAAGTTAAGTCATCATTCAAATTCTGTTCCTATAAACAATGCAGTCACCAGGATGGCGTTTTAAGCTTAGCTATGTAATCAGTAATGTCCATAAACTCTTAGTAATTGAGCCGTACGACACTTGTTCTAACAAAGGTTACAAATCCAGGTTTTTCACTATTACATTGAGCCGATTCATGTTCGGAAACGTTATACACTTCAGGCTTTATTTGTGACAAAAAGAATTTGCACGTATAAAGCAAATAAGTAGTGAACTAATTAAATAAGATTAAATAAATAAAATAATTCGGTTGGTAATAAAGTAGAAATAATAGTTTGTTTGTTATATAGTAACTCACAATTTTGCTCAAATAAAATAAAATAATCTTAAAAAGAAATGCGGTGAAAATTGAGTTTCAATTCAAATGTCATGGTGAAATTTATACGAGAGAGACTTGAAAACGTTACAAGTGACGTTCGATGTTACAAGATTATAACTGTCTCAAATTACGCAAAATGTAAACCAGTAATAAAATCAGAAACCTTTGTTTGAAGTTTGTTTTTTGACGATGGAACGATTGCGAAACAACCAAGAGTTTTTCCGGAGATTTGCCATCGTCAGGTATAAAAGAATAAGTAAGCCCACGCTTCGAGATCTGCAATCAGAACTCTTCCTCAGATGAATACCTCACGTAACACAATATACCAACAATCTAGATTAAAATAAACAAATCATACAATAACGTCGTATAAGCATCAATTAGGAATCACAACAACAATTTTGTGTGTCAACTCTACTAATTCTAAAACATGCACTAAATAAAAACAAAACGTATCGCTAATTATTAAAACTGAACTGCAGAACACAACTTAAAACCAGCGACCAGAATGTTTTTCATGAGGGATTTTAGTTTTAAAAAGAACATTTCACATGGAAAAAAACATTTTCTGGCAAAAAAATTCGGTCATTTGGAAAAAATGAAACAAACATAAGCACAAAGAAAGACCAAACCATCAAAACAGCTTTAAATTTCGAGTGTTCTGATTGGACCCATAAGTAAAATATAAATGTAATAAACTTGTTTTAATTATTGTTTAAAAGTAAAACAAAAATGTAAAAATGTTATCAGTATTGTATTTATTTGTGTTTCCTCAACATAACGGTGGTAAATATGACTGATAAAGAGTTTATATTAGTTTTTTATATTATTAAACATTATACTAGTTAAAACGTGCAAAGTAATAATGTAACATAATTATTTATAAATAATGAAACTTTCTTGTACAATATATAATAAATATTATTAGACACTTTATCTCCCGGTTTATTACGTAAATGAGGGATGGTGTAACAGTTAATAGTTTATGATACAATTATTTCATATATGATATAAAACAAGAAATAACAGCCACTTTTTTTAGATAAAATCTTCATTGCTCAAAAACCAAAATATATAGACTGCTATAATATTGTGTATCGTTTAAGTTTGATCTGACTGAAGTTAAACAAGCAGTACTATTCTACTTCTAAAAGAGCTATTTTAACATACATCACGAACATTAATAAAGTTGTGATCCCCTCGTAAAATGTTTAATATAATTTTATTGTTTAGAAAGAAAAATTGTGGATTGGACTTAATTTTTTTATAATCAAGTGTTATTTTTGCATCATATACAGTAATTGAGAGTTTGGATAATTAGGCATGGTAAGTGTAGAGAGATCCGCAATTTTACACAAATCTCTTTACATAATATTTTCATTAGTTCGACTGCATTTAATGATCTAGTTTAAAAATTAATTAATTATATTCGTTACGGTAGATAGACAGGATAATACCTCCTCAAATCACATTAAAATTTGTTTATTAGTTAGAAGTTCATTAATTTGGACTTAAGATAACAATCCTTATACTTGTCAGTTATTTAAATTTAATTCCCAAAAGCTTACACAACCACTTTTCTTGTAAGAGGTGTCTCAAGAAATGGGTTTCTTCCTTCAAATAAAATCAACTAAATTAAAGTTAACTTCTTGCTTCAAAAATACAATTGAACTAAAAAATGTAACTTCATATAAAACTCAAACAAAATATAGATTATAATTTAATTCAAAATGAAATGTATTTTTCTCTGTTATAAACGAGGCGAAATAAAGCTGAACTAAAAACTTTCTGAATAATCTTCGTACTATCCAATCACAATGTCAGAGAGAACAAAGTAGTCTTCAAACTCTCTCTATTGTAATCAGGTTAACAAACTAGGCAACCAGGAAAACCTGCTATCTCACTGTATCATCTAACATCCGCAGACTCTTTCTTGAGAAATTATATAATTTAATTTGCCTATACTTTGACATTGTTTTATATGTTAAATATTTAATAACATCATTTAGAAAGGAAAAGCCAATTTGTAAACCTATCCTTAACAAAATCATTACTCAAAAACTAAGAAAATAAAATGGGAGTGTCTTTGTGTTGGAGATTGTTGTTCATTATCTGATGTTTTAAATTACACGTACCTACCATACAACAATTCTGCCTTAACCATTACAAAGTTCGGAGCGATAAAGTTGAACCTTGTCCACTAGTTATTGATTTCCCTGGAACAGCTGATGAGTCCAAGGTCCAGGTTCTGTCGACTGACGACCGCCAGGAGTGCCCCGACAGTGTTTCTGTGTCCCGCTGTATATTGTACCGCGTCTCTCCTTCTCGTGTCGTGATCGCGTTGTGAAGTGGTTTGGTTTGATGAAGTGTGTTTATAGTTTTGCGTCATATTTATTCAGCAATTTAAGTTTGAGTCCTGGAATTCTACAATATAAAAAGTCTCCCACTTTAAACACTTTATGATTTCGATTTTATCCTTTAATTTTGAATTCACATTTAAATTAAATTACACGTCCTAAAATGTAATAATACACCAGCAAATTGTTTACATTCATTAACACCGAGTTTTTGTCGTTAATATCACTAAGTCCTTATTTCAACACTAATTCATTACATGGTTTGTAGTTTGATAAAAGTTTAACACTTGAGTAGTCACACTATTAACACAGTCCAAATGTAAAAAAATACATTTTCCTCAACCAATGATTGTAAAATATTACCTGAATTAATTTTTCGGAGTGCAATCAACCAGTGAATTTTGAAGATGTCCAATGCCATCATGATGGCGACGTGGAACGAAATCTTGTTCAGCTGTTGAACAATATCGATCCATTTAAAACAGCTCCGGAGTACGCCGAAGTTGGTAAGTCATGTTCAAACCTATTTCTCTCAAACATACATAAAAAGTTTTAAATTGTTGATTACAATTCTTTCAGGATTGTAAAATACTTCACAATATTAACCTTGTTTATGTTTAGGTCAATGTCAAACTGTCATAAAAAAAGGATTTTCATGATAGAATTTATACACCTTTTCAAACAAAGACCTTGATATAAACAGTTTTATTTCAATATATTTATATAAAGACTATTAATTTTGTGTATTACAATGTTCTTTAATTTAAAATTGTAAAACTTTCAATGCATTTCTCTTGTTTACATTTACACCAGTATTCATTACCTTTCATAATAAAAAATGATTTTATATAAATTTCTTGGTATAAACAGTTTTCATAATTCATACATTTTCTTGCAATCATATATCTATATAAATCATATTATACAAATCAATATTTAAATAAAATAAGGTTATATTACTCTAAAAGGCTATATAAAATTATCAAGTATTGATCAACTAATGAGAAATAACAATAAATATCTCAAGTAATAACATTAAACAGTCCACAACTAGTAACAGGTAAATTATTATTAATTCTATCACAGACTTGTTTCATTTCTCATATTGTTAGCAATTGTATTTATCTAAGTTCCAACACTTGTTTCAAAGTTTTTCTTTAATTAACATTGTCCCCACATTACTTTTCAACACTTTTTAAGCCTATCAATAGCTCATCTAATAGTTGCTCTTAGTTGCTCTTAAAAAAAATCCACATTTAATGCCATATTGTTTATCAACTTCACAGTTTTTACAAAGTTTAATTTATAACTGTCATTAACGTTTTTTTTAATTTTGAAATAAGTCCCATTACATGGAGGAACCTCTGGGTACTGTAGTCACCAGAAACTAACCCGCACACTGCAGAATATTATTATATTCTCCAGTAAATCTCATTTTCAAAATTTAGAATTCTTCAGACAATAAAGTAACAGTAACAGTATAAACGAGCAGAATGGCCCAGTTCAATGTAGGGAGATCATCAATTTTAGACAAATCCCTTTATATAATATTTTGATTAGTTCAACTGCACTTAATTATGTAGTTATAAATTAATTTATTATATTCGTTCGGGTGGATAGACGAGAATACCTTCTTAAATAATTTTTAAATCTGTTTATTAATTAGCAGTTCGTTAATTTGGACTTGAAATAATAATCCTTGTACTTGTCAGATATTTAAAGTTAATTCCCAAATGCTTACACAACAGCTTTAGTTGTAAAAGTTTTCTCAAGAAAAGGTTTTTTTACTTTTTTCAAATAAAATAAATTAAATTAAAGAATTTACTCTGAACTATACTTTGTAACGACATGTGCTCTCTTGAAAACTTGCGTTAATTATTGAGTGAATTCAAATCTTCTTATTTCCCTTTTGTATAAAAATGTATACAATATCAGTAAAATTCTTCGTAGATAGGCAAAGGAACTAATAAAACGAAAACCACCTACTAAATTAACCGCAAAATAACACTAAAAAAGACTTCGAGAATCTGTTGCCGTAGCTAACCCTTCCAGTAAACCAGCTAACTAAAAACCAAGCCTTAGATTGGCCTCCAACTAAGCAATCATATGGTCAGAGAGAACAAAGTAATCTTCAAAGTACTCCTAATGTAATAACGTTAACAAACTAGACTACCAGCAAAACCTGCTATATCACTATCATCCTATATCCGCAGACACTTTCTTGAGAAATTACATAATTTAATTTACCTATAATTTTACATCATTAATTAAACACTAAAATACTTTCGCATATATTTACTCCCATAAACATGTAATAAATAAATTTTAAATTGCTTATGTAGCAGATGTTACAGTAAGGTATGAAAACAAATAATAATATATGAGAAATGAGCAGTACTGTGATTCTCTCTAACGCTCCTTAGTCTCTATAATTGTTTTTCGGAGCAATTACACATATTCACGCAGCATAAGTGTCAGAGAATCTGATGAAATTGACTGAATCATACAATTACAAATAATAATATATGAGAAATGAGCAGTACTGTGATTCTCTCTAACGCTCCTTAGTCTCTATAATTGTTTTTCGGAGCAATTACACATATTCACGCAGCATAAGTGTCAGAGAATCTGATGAGATTGACTGAATCATACAATTACAAATAATAATATATGAGAAATGAGCAGTACTGTGATTCTCTCTAACGCTCCTTAGTCTCTATAATTGTTTTTCGGAGCAATTACACATATTCACGCAGCATAAGTGTCAGAGAATCTGATGAAATTGACTGAATCATACCAATTATCAGTCTGTGAACTGAATGCGAAGTGAAGACAGGGGAAGGTAAATTGCACGCAAATTGGAATAGCTTAGTGCTGCACGTGCTAGCAACATACCGAGAGTTAACATCCCACCAACGTAAGGGCTGATAATTTAGTACAATATGGTAAAACATTCGTAAACAATAATGAAAAAGACTGCCATAGCACTTTCATATGTAATAAATACATAGTTTTGTGTAATTTAGGCGGAATTTATATTTAACATAATGGTATTATACCGCGTCATGTTAAATCTATATTAAAAATATATCACAGGTAAATTTTACAATATATTATTTACGTCATCAGCAACTGCTGATATTACGAAAGTTTGAAAACACGCGTCAGTGAAATAATATAGACATTTAATAGAACAGTATTACCATAAACTGTTATTTGTTAGCACATGGGTAAATATTTGTTTATTGCCTTGGTAGAAATGTATTGCTATAAAATGATTGAAAAGAGGTATGAAAAATAAAATAACTAGTTTTACTAAATTAACGCAGCAGAAGCATCATTTTTTATTTTAAACTGTAATAATCACTGAGTATCGTTTATTAATATTTTATAATACCAAACAGAGAACATTTGAAACGTGTGACAACAACAGAAAATGGCAGGAAAATGGAGATTGCAATTAATTAGAACTGTAACAATGATATGTTGTGGTTCTGCTCCGCTTAGCTCGCTACATGTTACATTTGCAGGGGGATTTATGTAAATTGTCTAAGCTTGCTGGAGCACACAGAATCTCATGTGATCACGGAGCGTAGCATCATGCTATAGTAGTATGTCTATATTGTGGCAATATCGGATTTGGCGTGTTTAATTCGAATTCCACTCATCATCAACCAATTAATTGATATTTCCTGAAATATGTATCCTAAAAATTAATATTTAGATAATCTTTTTGTGCATCATGTTTATAGCATTTCCAAATAAGATGTGTCTACCAAAACTAGCAACAACTGCCAACTAGTGTTTATTCACAATATAATTACAGATTTTCTCTGAACAGGTTACGCTTTGTTTAGTTTAGTAAAGAGGAATAAAGTTAACAAATCTAGTGTATTTTCATACTCGCGATCTTATTGGGGAAAAATCTCAGTTGCAGTTCTGCCAAGTTTGTCTCTCCAAGGATCTGACCTCACAGGATCCAGACTATCCTACTTATTTTACTAAGGTGCTTTCAGTCTGTCTTGACAGAATCTGCAAGTACCATCTTCTCTGGTACGCATTGATGTTGCAATGCCCATAAAAATTGTCAACACTCAGCCTGTTCCTCTCGAGTCTGGTAAGATATTCAGCGTGCTTTCGATCGGAATTTCTAAGTAATTTTTTAGTTTATCTCAGCTCCAGGTCACTGCTCAGTAGTTCTCTTTTTCGGTCGTATTCTCTTTCCTGAAGTTCCCAAGAAAGGCGGCCACTATTTTAGCCGCATCCGGATACCTAGAAGTAAAAAAGATAAAGAACATTAATTTAACTTACTGTGAAAGTTACATTATTACGATGTTCGGTTCTTGTGTTGTACCTCCCAAAAGAAAGCTATGTCGACAAGAAGGCCACGCTGTTCCTTTCTTCTATTTGTTATTAAGCTATATTAGTAAGTTGGGATTAGGCTATCATAAATATTTCACTAGTAGTACCAAAGTTAAATATAACCTTTACGAGCGGTCACGTGATATGAGAATGAATTTAGTTACTATCTCAAACAATGTTTTTTCTTTTCTGGCCAGAAGTGCGAGGCCACCGAAGCCCGGACGATGACCAGGGGCATTTCTGATTGATACTTTGCTGACCTTAGATCACGTCCCAGATCGACCAACCTTTCCAACGTCAGATCACCTTGGAACAGGAATTTTATAGTGCTGACGAATTTTTGGGATTTAACTGGGAGGCCGTTAATTTAGAAATAACACAGTGACTGAATTGGGAAATTATTGGATTATCAACTAGGATGGATGAATGGTTGTTTCTTTGTAAGTTTAAGACTAAATCTTACTAAATCTTAGCAACTTGTCATTGGACATGCATAACAATATACAGTCCTAGTGTCACCATGAACTTTAAGGAATTGGTCGTCCTGTAGCGGATAGGGTCCACCAACCACATGTTTTTCTATTGAGCCCGATGTTGTTATTCTGATTAATTCTTCCCAAGAAGTCCTATCCACCCATAGTTTTCTTAGCCATGAGGAGTCTGTCTTCAACTCTTTGTTGTTCAACTTGATTGTTTCATATCAGTTTATAGTAAATTCCTATGCCTAGTTATTTATTTTATCCTGAAGTAGTTACCAATGGTCGATCCATCATGACCTCACTCAGAAGACGTTCACAGGCAATATAAAGTGTAGTACTCACAACAAGGATTTGCATGCTGTAGGTGCGGGCTCCAATCGACGGCTTTCAAGGTTGTCACTTCGGTGGTTAGCAGTGGTCGATCCATCATGACCTTACTCAGACGACGAGTTTTTCACATTATTCTTGTCACACGCGATATAAAGTGTAGTAGCCCCAACAGGGATTTACATGCTGTGGGCGCGGGTTACAATCGATGGCTTTCAAGGTTGCCGCTACTATAGTTACCAGTGGTCGATCCATCATGATCTCACTCAGACGATGATTCTTGTCACACGCAATATAAAGTGTAGTTGGTTAGTTAGATTCGAGTCGATAAGATGGACGAAGAAAAATCTTCACTAAAAAGCTACATATTGTGATTTAAAATCTTAGAGTTATCTCTGAACAATATAGAATCAGTGTGTTTTGTTGTGATCCACTCTAGAGTTATCTCTGAACAATATAGAATCAGTGTGTTTTGTTGTGATCCACTCTAGAGTTATCTCTGAACAATATAGAATCAGTGTGTTTTGTTGTGATCCACTCTAGAGTTATCTCTGAACAATATAGAATCAGTGTGTTTTGTTGTGATCCACTCTAGAATTATCTCTCAACAATATTTTTAAATCTTCCGATACGGTTTATTTTATTTAAAATCATACGATGGTTCCTTAACCACTTAAACACATCATTATATTCATTGACAATGAATGTTTTCATGTCTGCTGTTGATTTTTGTAAAATTAAACTCAGGTTCTCAAAGTTAAATGTTTAGTAGCAAATTTTGCCCACCGCCAACTCCAGGAAGTCGTATCGTATACCGTTATCGCTTTTCGGCGAGTCCCATAACCCTGCAGGCCGAGACTGGCCGATATTGCCCTGCCGAAACTGCTGTTTTGATTCGTGTATAAATAAAACGCTGCAGTCTCACAAAATTTAAAACATTTCTATTGGTTTTTGTGTGTCATACCAGTCGTACCGTATTACATTTGAATTCCAATTGGCAAAACACTCTTATTTTGTTCTAAAACATTATAACAATAAAAAAGTTATTGCATTTATTTTGGTTTTAGAGTCATTTTATATATTTTAATTTAAGTAATATGGTGTTTCAGATGTTACTACTAATATTTTAAACATTGCTGCTGGCCCAAAAATAAATCGAAACATTATTGTTAAATTTTGAAAGCGTAAGAAAATATATATCATTCATACAGGTCAATATTTCTTAGCCAAAAACCGTTAAGACTATTACGTTAAAAATGTTGCATACAAATTTATAACAATTAGAAGAATATAAAACAAAATCACCAAATTGTAGATTTTTTATGTAATACATTTATTTTAATGTTTTAAAATGCGCCCTTATTGATTTTCCTTCTGATGCAATTAGCATGCCCAAAAAACGATGCACGAAGTAAACGACTTGCTTCACAATCATACAGCATAAATAACCGCTGTTTTCGACAGTTATTTTGGTCCATACGTTTATTTTTTATGTTTTGGTTACCTTATAGTAGAGATCTAAATTAAATTACTTGGTCCACGTTTCTGGTTTTTTTCAATGCGCTAAGTTCAAACTTTGTTTTGTTTGAGTATAATAAATATACAAAACACAGCAGTTTTTGGTATGTAAACTTGACCATACATTACTATGCTTATGAAATAAAACGTGTAAGTTTTAATTTTTCTCGCCTATGATTAAAACCGTTGTTTATCACACGGAGCAAAAATGGCATCGACTTCGTCTCGTTCGTAAATTACGATTGCGCACAGAAAAAAACCACTTTTGCTTCTAGCGATGAAACACCGTTTTATCAGCTTGTATACATCAATAATTTTGTATACAATAATGAGCAAATAAAAATATTTATTTTTTTGTGATTAATGTAACAATGGCAGGAAACTAATGAAGAATTTCCCAATAATGTTTTCTTTCAAGATTTTCTTTAAAACTAAGATTCTAGGCGATTGTTACATTGTTGTAGACATTACATAGACAGGACTACAAATAGCTACAAACAGCCGCATACCGTAATAAGTGGGAAAATCTCAGTTAATACTTGTCCGGTCGGAAAAAAACAGTTGAACTAAGTATTATATGTCTTGTTATAAAAACACTATAAGTATTTTTTGACGATGGAAGGATTGTGAAGGAAATAAGATTTTTTCAGACATTTGCCATCTTTCAGTAATACAATAAATCAGTAACAGTACGTTTCAATATCTGCAATCTAAAATAACTCAATCTAAAATCTCCCTCAGGTTAAAAAATAACCCTAACACATAACTATAACATAGATTAAAATTTAAAAAAAATCATACTAAAGCATTGTGAACACGTCTACACAACGCTACATTTCAGACGCTATGATATGATTTGTTTATTTTAATCTATATTGCAGTTATACGTTAGGTTAATTATTGACCTGAGAAAGAGATCAGTTTGCAGATTTTGAAACGTGGTGTTACTTATTTACCGTATGACTAAACGATGACAAATGTCTGGAAAATCCTATTTCCATCAAAACATAATACTTTTAAACTAAAATACACCATAGAATTGGAACAACAGTTTTACCTAACCAAATTTTGATTTATATTTATTTTAGGTTCTTACCTAGGCGAAACTCAAATAAAAATCTTTAGTTATTTCTAAGGAGAAGCATCTTAAATTAAAATATTTTAAATTGTTAAATTGTTGATAGTAAAACAATGCATTGCTTTTTCACTCTGTATTTTATATTTCTATAACTAAACGTAAGGAAGGAACCAACTATAAATATTAAAAACCTGTTGGCAATGAAATAAAACCATGAAAATAAAGTGGCCCATTTTGAATATTAAAGTAGAATTGTTCATTCTTCCGTTTTACTGTAGCCACGGTATTGATTTGGCTTTCCAGTCTTCGACGAGATTCGAGAAACAATGCATACAATAGCAGCGTACAACAAGAGTTTTTGTTGTTATGTTCAAACACTCTGGTATTGGCATTTTTCTGTACAATACGCGCCCACCCTTTAATATTTACACTAATGAACATGGGATGTGAAGGCTGTTGAATTCGTACCTTACATGTGTTGTTAGTGAAATATGTAACAAAACTTCATGATTTTTATATTATTTATGTATTTATTTTAGTGAAATTCCATTTTACGTTTTAATATGTTACATTGTAAAACTATATAATTTAAACATAAGGTAAGTACGAGTGGAGGGAAAGATTCAATGTGAATGTTGATTTAAGCTCCAGTTCACCATCCTCTCCGTGCAGCATCTGGAATCTGACGCTGTCTCAGACCTTGACTCCTGGAATCTGGAGTCTTGTTCGTCTGAAGAGGTCCACATTAAGCCGTCGATAAAGATGAGTGAACTATACTCTTGTGAGAATATGATGAGTAAAAGAATAACTCTTCATTTAGATTGCACTGTATGTCGTAGTCTAGTTGTCTCTTATATCGAAACGATGTAAAGAGTTCGATGTATTTTGAACTTCTTCGTCGTCGACCTATTTTGGTTCCTTCAGACGAACATGACTCCAAATTGCTTGCAGGCGTTGCACTAAGGCGGGAGGCTAACCTCAGTTACTGGATAAAGTTACTGGAGCTAAACTCAACATTCACATGTGTAGTTTAATGATAAAACAAGAGTGCATAGAGTTGATTTCCATAGAGACCGCAATACATACATTATTGACACACAATACAGTATTTCACAGCATACAGAGCAGAAACAGGAAAACACAATTATAAAATTATGTTATAACAGCTATACTAGTTTAGTTTAAGAAATGTTGAATAATTTGGTTTTCATAAGAAAGGGTTTACATTTAAATTTAATATTGCCACTTTTCTTCTTAGCTTGTCGTATGTTGTCTATATCAATGTTATTTCATACACTTAGTCGTTACCCAATATTCATACTCTACCATTAGGAGTAGTGTTTGTAAATTACTTTCCAATGTGATAGATTTATAGTTATAATTGAGGTGTTCCCACTTTCGAATAAAATTTATGTTAAAAGGCAAAGAATTAAATAATTTATGGCAAATTCATAGAAGAGTACTTAGTACATTGATTTGAAAATGTTTAACATTCTTCACTTACATTTTGTTTCTAATGGTGTCGATGACATGTGAAATTTAAAAAAATGAGGGCTATGAACAAAACCAATTTGGTAAATTAATAGAAAAAAGAGTTTGTAACGAATGGACAATACACATGGGGTTGGATACCGCTGAGGTCGTAGTAATGAATACTCGAAATTCGAAGTTTACGTATATGTTTAATATTGGCAAATAAACATAAAAGCACCACTTCTAGTAGGTAAAATAAAATAAAGTATTGCTACATTGCTGCCAAATAGAGTATGAATGAACTAAAACATGATACCATGGGATGGGCCTAAATATTCCAATGTTCTATGGATTGTACCTTAGAAATTAATAATTGTTAAAAATTTAAAAATGACTTCCCTTTACGATGAACTTGTAAAGTTCACACAATCGCGGGCGTCAGCATTCTTGGTTCGACAATTCAGCTGTAGTCGGAAAAGAGGAAGATTAGTAGACCGGAAGTCTAAAACATGAAGTAATTGGGCTTGAACTCAAGAAGTGAGCTCGAAGAGCGAACTGCAACTCAATTAAATCAAAATCGCGACGGTATTAGCCTTTTATTGAGACAACTTATAATCACGACAACGTGGTCTCGTCAGAAGGACATCGCCACAAATATTATCCAAGTTGATCTGACAAGTAAAACACATTCGAGGTAAGTTACTTTACAAGATATAATTTTACTTTACATTACATTCAAATTAGATGTCTCGTATGAAAGGGCTAACTTATGATACGAAAATATAAATTTTTACTGACGAACAAGGCGCGCGAGATGTATCTTCGGTAGCGAGGTTCGGCAGCTACAACGTTCCCGAGAGAAAAAAATAATACACGTGCCAATTAGGTTATCAATCCGCCAAGAATTTAGTTCTAAGAACATCGGATGTAACTTATACTAACCAGTAACAAGTACCTGGGTTGCGAAAATATGTACTATATGAAGTACAACTTAATAACTGTACAAGTTAAATCGCCATCTCAAGGAAATACTCTCTACAATATCCCGTTACATGATCTATTTATCTTTATAACCTTTTTAGTTAACAGCGTAGAGGTAATTGAAAAACAAATTTCAATACGTTGTTTAAATGCATAAAACATCGGCCAGTCAAGTACTGAACAAGGATTAATGAGCAAAATACGCTAAAGAAGACGCATGGGGAGTAGTATTTGTAATAACACATATCATTACTTTTATTAGACATTTGATAAAATTTGCTTGAATAAGTTTCAGCTTTATGGATTAAGCAATAAATAACTATCAGAATTCAGAGGTAAAGGGGTGGAAGTGTGAGGGGATAAAAAATTCCTAAATACAGTTTCATTTAATACTTTTAAGTTACATTTAACAATTACAGGACGTACGTACATTTATTCATATATCTGGCTGTTCCACAATTATTATAACAGTAAAATGTATTTGAAATTACGACATGGAATATTACTTATATGGAGCGACTCTATCACTTCAAGAAGGATTTTGGAATAATGCACAACTGCACATCTTTTGTCTTATCAAAGACAAATAAATTTGCGTTTTAACGACACGATGTAATTAGCAGAGTGGCATAAGTTTTTATATGAAAGTTAAGGATGTGTAATTTTTAACGTAGTTATTTATTAATATACTTTCTATCTTTCCTGAAGATAGGAGGACATTTTCCTCTCACCTGTATAAAAATAGTTATATATTTCTGTAAATATAACACTTGAGATTTCTTCTTAACTTGAGCTATTCCTCTTAACGTAGGTCTTTTCAAAGATATATCTTTTTATATACTGAATTTTCGATATAGTTTTACCTTACATAACAATTAGTTACAAGCAATAACAATAAGTTAGATTACATTTTAAAGCTTACTTGTTATTATTGATTATAAAACAATAAATATTTACTAGTACTTTAACTAATATTTAACCAAGGCTAAAAACAATTTAGACAAATAAGAGACGTCCATAGGAATAACCCTTACGTCTAAGAGTCTCTTGTTACCTGTATGAACTATTAAATCCAGGCCAAAATTATATCAGTTATGCTTGGAAATATATGGAATAAGTAAATATAATACACAGAAGTTGCCTTAGCTGTGAAACTTTTGTAAGGCTTCTCTGAAATGATACAAAAATAAAAACCTTTATTAAGTCACTTTTACACCTCAAAAAGGTCAAAATTCGCTAATAAAAGCTTAAAGCTTAAATAGATTTGTTTTTCTCATAGGAGAATCCGTTGCATACACAAATTTTGTGACACAACTGCGAGGCTCTCCAGTTTCAAACAACCGAAGAAACATGAACATTGGTAAAAATTGAAATTATTATAAGTAAACATATAAACAAGAAACATTCAAAGGAATATGTCAGCTCCTGTAAGTATCGTTAAAGGAGTAATAGCAAACCCATATCGGCACTTGGATGTCATTTGAAGCACCCAATTGTGTAATTACCCTCGCCCATCAAACATCTTCCACGCAATAGAGCTCTGAAGTACGAGCGGTAAACACTATCAGCTCCCCACCTTCATCTCATCAGCTGTACACAATGATTTGTGTTCCTTATCGTATCCATGTTCAGCTATTCAGCAGAAAATACTGTATTGTGGTCGCCGTTCGACACAATACGGTATTTTCTACATATCCACAAATATGTGTTAAAATACATAAAGAATGGTATAATTCATTGTGGAATTTGTCCAACCACAGCAAGGTCCTGATCTGCGAAGTAAAAGATATATTTTTGGTATGTTATGTGATACGTGTTATCAAATAATAACATACTCACTTCCTCACAACAGTGTATTATTGACGATAGATGAGATGAGAAAAGGTAAGAGGATTTTTGACACCGTCGTATGTTACAAAAATATAGCAATTTACAACGCTTAGAATCCATTCTCTTTTTCAGGAGTCATAAATGTATGTTTTTTCCCACAAAATTATTTCGCAACTTGCAGTACTGCTACTAATTATATTATCCAAATGATGCTACTATGATTAGTACTGGAACGAAATGATGCTGCTAAGAATGATTCTATCCCGAATGATACTACTACGAGTGGTACTGCATTTAAATGATGTTGCTACGAATGATTCTATGCCGAATGATACTACTACCAGTAGTACTGAAACTAAATGATGCTGCTACGAATGAATATATCCCGAATGATACTACTACCAGTAGTACTGAAACTAAATGATGCTGCTACGAAAGAATATATCCCGAATGATACTACTACGAGTAGTACTGCATCTAAATGGTGTTGCTACGAATGTTTCTATGCCGAATGATACTACTACCAGTAGTACTGAAACTAAATGATGCTGCTACGAATGAATATATCCCGAATGATACTACTACGAGTAGTACTGCATCTAAATGGTGTTGCTACGAATGTTTCTATCTCGAATGATACTACTACGAGTGGTACTGCATTTAAATGATGTTGCTACGAATGATTCTATGCCGAATGATACTACTACCAGTAGTACTGAAACTAAATGATGCTGCTACGAATGAATATATCCCGAATGATACTACTACTACTGCATCTATAGTTGTACCTGAAACTAAATGATGCTGCTACGAAAGAATATATCCCGAATGATACTACTACGAGTAGTACTGCATCTAAATGGTGTTGCTACGAATGTTTCTATGCCGAATGATACTACTACCAGTAGTACTGAAACTAAATGATGCTGCTACGAATGAATATATCCCGAATGATACTACTACGAGTAGTACTGCATCTAAATGGTGTTGCTACGAATGTTTCTATCTCGAATGATACTACTACGAGTAGTACTGCATCTAAATGATGTTGCTACGAATGATTCTATCTCGAATGATACTACTAAGAGTAGTACTGCATCTAAATGATGCTGCTACGAATGATTCTATCCCGAATGATACTACTACGAGTAGTACTGCATCTATATGGTGTTTCTACGAATGATTCTATCTTGAATGATACATACTAATACCAGTAGTACAGAAACTAAATGATGCTGCTACGAATGAATATATCCCGAATGATACTACTACGAGTAGTACTGCATCTAAATGATGCTGCTACGAAAGAATATATCCCGAATGATACTACTACGAGTAGTACTGCATCTAAATGGTGTTGCTACGAATGTTTCTATCCCGAATGATACTACTACGAGTAGTACTGCATCTAAATGATGTTGCTACGAATGATTCTATCTCGAATGATACTACTACGAGTGGTACTGCATTTAAATGATGTTGCTACGAATGATTCTATCTCGAATGATACTACTACGAGTGGTACTGCATTTAAATGATGTTGCTACGAATGATTCTATGCCGAATGATACTACTACCAGTAGTACTGAAACTAAATGATGCTGCTACGAATGAATATATCCCGAATGATACTACTACCAGTAGTACTGAAACTAAATGATGCTGCTACGAAAGAATATATCCCGAATGATACTACTACGAGTAGTACTGCATCTAAATGGTGTTGCTACGAATGTTTCTATCTCGAATGATACTACTACGAGTAGTACTGCATCTATATGGTGTTGCTACGAATGATTCTATCCCGAATGATACTACTACGAGTAGTACTGCATCTATATGGTGTTGCTACGAATGATTCTATCCCGAATGATACTACTACGAGTAGTACTGCATCTAAAAAAGGTGTTGCTACGAATGATTCTATCTCGAATGATACTATTACGAGTAGTACTGCATCTAAATGATGCTGCTACGAATGATTCTACCCCGAATTATACTACTACGAGTAGTACTGCATCTAAATGATGTTGCTACGAATGATTCTATTCCGAATGATACTACTACGAGTAGTACTGAACTTAAATGATGCTGCTACGAATGATTCTGTACAGAACGATACTACTACGAGTAGTACTGAACTTAAATGATGCTGCTACGAATGATTCTATACATAACGATACTACTACAAGTAGTACTGCATCTAAATGATGTTGCTACGAATGATTCTATCTCGAATGATACTACTTCGGATATAACTGCAACTAAATGATGCTGCTACGAATAGTACTGTCACGAATGATACTGTTCTGAACGATACTGGAATTGAATGATGTTGCTACGAGAGTTATTGCCACGAATGAGAATTTTACGCGTGTTACTGCTACAAAATAATGCTCGCACGAACGTGCCTAAAACTATCCCCAAACTAATTAGCTTGAAGCAAGACATTTATTAGTGTGAAACAAAATAGGTAATTTTCCTTGCTAAGTGGAACACCGAAACTAACACAGTGAAGTAAAGTGTATAGTGTGAAGTTAAAGTGTGAGACATTAAGTTAGAACATGTATCTGACGAGTACGCGAGAGTGTAATGTTCAGAAACTAACACAGTGAAGTAAAGTGTATAGTGTGAGACATTAAGTTAGAACATGTATCTGACGAGTACGCGAGAGTGTAATGTTCAGAAACTAACACAGTGAAGTAAAGTGTATAGTGTGGACATTAAGTTAGAACATGTATCTGACGAGTACGCGAGAGTGTAATGTTCAGAAACTAACACAGTGAAGTAAAGTGTATAGTGTTAAGTTAAAGTGTGAGACATTAAGTTAGAACATGTATCTGACGAGTACGCGAGAGTGTAATGTTCAGAAACTAACACAGTGAAGTAAAGTGTATAGTGTTAAGTTAAAGTGTGAGACATTAAGTTAGAACATGTATCTGACGAGTACGCGAGAGTGTAATGTTCAGAAACTAACACAGTGAAGTAAAGTGTATAGTGTGAGACATTAAGTTAGAACATGTATCTGACGAGTACGCGAGAGTGTAATGTTCAGAAACTAACACAGTGAAGTAAAGTGTATAGTGTGGACATTAAGTTAGAACATGTATCTGACGAGTACGCGAGAGTGTAATGTTCAGAAACTAACACAGTGAAGTAAAGTGTATAGTGTGGACATTAAGTTAGAACATGTATCTGACGAGTACGCGAGAGTGTAATGTTCAGAAACTAACACAGTGAAGTAAAGTGTATAGTGTGAGACATTAAGTTAGAACATGTATCTGACGAGTACGCGAGAGTGTAATGTTCAGAAACTAACACAGTGAAGTAAAGTGTATAGTGTGGACATTAAGTTAGAACATGTATCTGACGAGTACGCGAGAGTGTAATGTTCAGAAACTAACACAGTGAAGTAAAGTGTATAGTGTGGACATTAAGTTAGAACATGTATCTGACGAGTACGCGAGAGTGTAATGTTCAGAAACTAACACAGTGAAGTAAAGTGTATAGTGTGAGACATTAAGTTAGAACATGTATCTGACGAGTACGCGAGAGTGTAATGTTCAGAAACTAACACAGTGAAGTAAAGTGTATAGTGTGAGACATTAAGTTAGAACATGTATCTGACGAGTACGCGAGAGTGTAATGTTCAGAAACTAACACAGTGAAGTAAAGTGTATAGTGTGAGACATTAAGTTAGAACATGTATCTGACGAGTACGCGAGAGTGTAATGTTCAGAAACTAACACAGTGAAGTAAAGTGTATAGTGTGGACATTAAGTTAGAACATGTATCTGACGAGTACGCGAGAGTGTAATGTTCAGAAACTAACACAGTGAAGTAAAGTGTATAGTGTGAGACATTAAGTTAGAACATGTATCTGACGAGTACGCGAGAGTGTAATGTTCAGAAACTAACACAGTGAAGTAAAGTGTATAGTGTGGACATTAAGTTAGAACATGTATCTGACGAGTACGCGAGAGTGTAATGTTCAGAAACTAACACAGTGAAGTAAAGTGTATAGTGTGAGACATTAAGTTAGAACATGTATCTGACGAGTACGCGAGAGTGTAATGTTCAGAAACTAACACAGTGAAGTAAAGTGTATAGTGTGAGACATTAAGTTAGAACATGTATCTGACGAGTACGCGAGAGTGTAATGTTCAGAAACGCCAAAGCTAATGTAACACTGTAACTGAAATGTTTCACATGACTGCAACATTACTGAGATGGGTTACCTCTCACACTGACACATGCCGACTAATGTACCCCAGAGTAAGTGGTTTCATTGCTTTATCGATCCTCATCAAAGCTGTAACCTATGTTTAGCGATATCGCAAACTCCAAGCGGCTCTTTTCATCTATTTAATCGTCGGATGTTCAAAATGTACAGGACTTCTACTCATCTACTGACTATCGGAAATCCTATGTATTAATCATTCGCGACAGATAACCAACGTATGCTATTATAGTAATATTAGGTTACGAGTAGTACACATAGACGAAATCGGTTACCCACTTTGAGATTTGTGGAATTTATTTCTTGTACAAAATTGTATATACTAGGCTTATATAAATTGTATATGAAAAGTCTGACTGAACATATTTTCTTGAACTAGATATTCTGCTACATTAATGTAAAATAATTGTACGTTTGTAAAGATCTGCAAGATCTCTTCTTGGGTAAGGATAAGGGAATGGTAGGACATTCGGTACTTGTATGTTAACGCGTAAATCCGTTAAGGATTAAAAGCTACCGACCTTTTATTTCGCACGGAAGTCTCTCTTCATACAATGAAAGCTTCCTATCAAGTGTCGAGACTGTGTGTGTATCCGCAGAAAGAATGTCTAAGGGCAAAATTTTACAAAAATAATTCTTCGATTGTTCATAACACTTACACTTACTTGTAATGTTATAACTTGTTATTACACCGATCTAAAAATCTGTCATAATCAACGTAGCCTACTCGTTGTTTGATAGAGTAATACGTTTATGGGACCTCAGTGAAATAGATGGTAGTAAGAATTTAAGCGTAAAAATTGAATATATAAAATTAATGGCATTGGACTGAAAATAAATTAAGTTGGATGTATTAGACAAAGGTACTGTACGCTGTGCTACAGCTCGTCAATAATAGACGCTCAATCAATTTGCGTTTATGTGCAAAAACGCTTATGTGCCGAAACCAAAGTTCGAACCTAGATGTGAAGAGATAGAAGTTCTAGATGTGATAAATAAGGTATTTTAAATTTTATGGAGTATGCGTAGCCATATGAGATGGAGTAAGCATAGCACATGGGATGGAGTATGCGTTGTATTCCAAGTGTTAATCACAAATTACATTTAGAGTCTCTAATTGAAGATATACTTCATAGGGAATACAATATCGCAAAAAAAAGACCACTAAACATTTTCAGCCATTTTCAAAGCCTGGAAAACACGTTGCGCAAAATGCATCTTTTAAAGTCAAAAATTGTAGTGGATTGGTCCGAGAACCATCATAGTAGTATAGATATAGTTTTCCCACATAATACACTCGGGAACCAATTTAAAACTAACGCAAACAAAAAGCTGGTTGCACTATAAAGTAAAACAATACATTAAATTGAGACCAACCAATTTATTTTATTTTATTCCATTATTATTAGGCCCTTGTTTTATTGTTTCAATTCTAAAAAATGAATATATTATAGAATACCAAAAGTATTTAAACGGATTAATTTATACAAAATTAATATTCCAATGCGGAGTCCAATTTTAATTATTTATCCATCTCGCATGAACCAATTAATAACGAAAGGGCCCCCGATTTCCTAAATTAAAAATCCGCACGACTGTTTTAGCCGGCCGTCACATTTTCCATTGGCTACCCCACTGGTCAGTATAAAGTAAATGGTTAGTAGAAAAACCATTTGAAGACCTTTGTGACCTGTATACAGTAATACAAAGCCGTAGTTTAGTTTAATGTTTGGTAGTATTTGTATAGTTTTTTTATTCAAAATCTGTCTTCAAATCAGTGTTAGTGAAGTTGACATACAAACATTCTACACACTGCGTTGTTATGTATTATTAGGATGCCACAACGCTTATATGTAAGATTTGTTTATTTTAACCTAGTTTTGTACAGGATCGTGGTTATACCTGACAGAAGAGATCAGATTCCGTCAGATCTCGAAACAATCACGCGATGTTACAAGTGTTCTCCTCCATCAGCAATGCCTCACCTCCTCTCGATGGCAACATGACTTCCGGAGTATTTGTTTCCTTCACAATCCTGCATCGTCAAAAATAACCTTCAAACAAAGAATATTTTCTGTGAACTAGATATTCTGCTACATTAATGTAAAATAATTGTGCTTGTAAAGAGTGCAAGAGTGTTATTGGGTAAGGATAAGGGAATGGTAGGACATTCGGTACTTGTATGTTAACGCGTAAATCCGTTAAGGATTGAGCTACCGACCTTTTATTTCGCACGGATGTCTCTCTTCATACAATGAAAGCCCTATCAAGTGTCGAGACTTTAGCTCCGCAGAAAGAATGTCTAAGGGCAAAATTTTACAAAAATAATTCTTGATTGTTCATACACTTACACTTACTTGTAATGTTATAACTTGTTATTACACCGATTACTAGAATCTATCATAATCAACGTACTTAGAATCGAGTAATACGTTTATGGGACCTCAGTGAAATATATTGTTTAGTAGTAAAATTTTAAGCGTAAAATAGAAATATATAAAATTAAGTGGCATTGGACTGAAAATAAATAAGTTGGATGTATTAGACAAAGGTACTGTACGCTGTGCTACAGCTCGTCAATAATAGACGCTCAATCAATTTTGGATTGTGTGCAAAAACGCTTCGCCGAAACCAAAGTTCGAACCTAGATGTGAAGAGATATGAAGTTCTAGATGTGATAAATAAGGTATTTTAAATTTTATGGAGTATGCGTAGCCATATGAGATGGAGTAAGCATAGCACATGGGATGGAGTATGCGTTGTATTCCAAGTGTTAATCACAAATTACATTTAGAGTCTCTAATTGAAGATATACTTCATATCAATATCGCAAAAAATCATGTACCTCATTTTCAGCCATTTTCAATGGGCCTGGTTACAACGTTGCGCAAAATGCATCTTTTAAAGCCTATAGCTTGTAGTGGATTGGTCCAGAAACGTTTTCAGTAGTATAGATATAGTTTTCTAAAATTTGTCACTCTAAAATTTAAAACTAACGCAAACAAAAGCTGGTTGCACTATAAAGTAAAACAATACAATTAATTGAAAATAATTTATTTTATTTTATTCCATTATTATTGCCCTTGTTTTATTGTTTCAATGTTGATATATAAATATATTATATAATAAATATATTTAAAATTAATTTATACAAAATTAATATTCCAATTCCAATTTTAATTATTTATCCACTTTCCTTGTCTAATTAATACTACTCGATTTCTAAATTAAAAATGCACGACTTTTTCCAG
Source organism: Homalodisca vitripennis (assembly GCF_021130785.1). Taxonomy (NCBI): domain Eukaryota; kingdom Metazoa; phylum Arthropoda; class Insecta; order Hemiptera; family Cicadellidae; genus Homalodisca; species Homalodisca vitripennis. The sequence goes on from NC_060210.1 coordinate 24,191,866, forward strand.
ACATTTTCCATTAGTAGCCCACTAGCAGAGAGTATAAAGAAATGATGAAAAACCATTTGAAATCCTTTTTCTCGGTATACAGTAATACAAAGCCAGTCACTGGACATTACGGTAGTATATTCCTTGTTTTCATTACAATTCAAAATCTGTAGGCTTCAAATCAGCAGTTTTCCAACAAACCAATATTCTACACACTGCGTTGTTATGTATTATTAGGATGAATTTTATATGTAGGAGTGGTAAAGGTACAGGATCGTGGATACGACAAAGGGAAATGATTCCGTCAATTTCCGTCAGCAACAATCACGCGATGTAACAAGTGTTCTCCTCCATCAGCAATGCCTCACCTCCTCTCGAGGCAACAGACTTCCGTTTCGCGAGTATTTGTATCTTCACCTGCACCGGTGATATAGGATTGTGTGTGACCTCTGTGTAGTAGTACGATGAAGCTTATATTATGTGTAATAAAGATGCCAGATCGTTGATACGACAAAGGGAAATGATTTCCTTATAAATATCCGTCAGCAACAATCACGCGATGTAACAAGTGTTCTCCTCCATCAGCAGTGCCTCGCCTCCTTCCTCGAGGCAACAGACTTCCGTTTCGCGAGTATTTGTATCTTCACCTGCACCGGTGATATAGGATTGTGTGTGACCTCTGTGTAGTAGTACGATGAAGCTTATATTATGTGTAATAAAGATGCCAGATCGTTGATACGACAAAGGGAAATGATTTCCGTATCAATTTCCGTCAGAAACAATCACGCGAGGTAATAAGTGTTCTCCTCCATCAGCAGTGCCTCGCCTCCTTCCTCGAGGCAACAGACTTCCGTTTCGCGAGCATTTGTATCTTCACCTGCACCGGTGATATAGGATTATGTGTGACCTCTGTGTAGTAGTACGATGAAGCTTATATTATGTGTAATAAAGATGCCAGATCGTTGATACGACAAAGGGAAATGATTTCCGTATCAATTTCCGTCAGCAACAATCACGCGAGGTAATAAGTGTTCTCCTCCATCAGCAGTGCCTCGCCTCCTTCCTCGAGGCAACAGACTTCCGTTTCGCGAGTATTTGTATCTTCACCTGCACCGGTAATATAGGATTGTGTGTGACCTCTGTGTAGTAGTACGATGAAGCTTATATTATGTGTAATAAAGATGCCAGATCGTTGATACGACAAAGGGAAATGATTTCCGTATCAATTTCCGTCAGAAACAATCACGCGAGGTAATAAGTGTTCTCCTCCATCAGCAGTGCCTCGCCTCCTTCCTCGAGGCAACAGACTTCCGTTACGCGAGCATTTGTATCTTCACCTGCACCGGTGATATAGGATTATGTGTGACCTCTGTGTAGTAGTACGATGAAGCTTATATTATGTGTAATAAAGATGCCAGATCGTTGATACGACAAAGGGAAATGATTTCCGTATCAATTTCCGTCAGCAACAATCACGCGAGGTAATAAGTGTTCTCCTCCATCAGCAGTGCCTCGCCTCCTTCCTCGAGGCAACAGACTTCCGTTTCGCGAGTATTTGTATCTTCACCTGCACCGGTAATATAGGATTGTGTGTGACCTCTGTGTAGTAGTACGATGAAGCTTATATTATGTGTAATAAAGATGCCAGATCGTTGATACGACAAAGGGAAATGATTTCCGTATCAATTTCCGTCAGAAACAATCACGCGAGGTAATAAGTGTTCTCCTCCATCAGCAGTGCCTCGCCTCCTTCCTCGAGGCAACAGACTTCCGTTTCGCGAGCATTTGTATCTTCACCTGCACCGGTGATATAGGATTATGTGTGACCTCTGTGTAGTAGTACGATGAAGCTTATATTATGTGTAATAAAGATGCCAGATCGTTGATACGACAAAGGGAAATGATTTCCGTATCAATTTCCGTCAGCAACAATCACGCGAGGTAATAAGTGTTCTCCTCCATCAGCAGTGCCTCGCCTCCTTCCTCGAGGCAACAGACTTCTGTTTCGCGAGTATTCGTATCTTCACCTGCACCGGTGATATAGGATTATGTGTGACCTCTGTGTAGTAGCCTATTACGATGAAATTTATATTGTATAATGAAGATGTCAGATTGTTGATATGAGGAAGGGAGTGATTTCCGTATCGATTTATGTAACCAACAATTAAGCTAGGAAATATACGCAAAAGTTTTGAATCCATTGCTTGTTTCATAACCCCCTACAGAAAAAAGGAGAAATTATGTCAGCCTACTGGTTTCAACGGAGCTTAGCCAAATTCCATAATTTGGAAATGCATCATCATACAGGTCATTCTTGCCTATGTAGAAATACATTTACTTCAAAAATTTTAAAGTATGAAGCTTATAGATGATATTTTTCAAGATATCTTTTCTCATGATAAGTTAGTTCACAGGTTATTTTATTGAGTTAGATTTCATATTAGTCTTTATATTATAAAGTTCTTTTAAGGTACTACAACGCAAGATTGTGCTGAAATCAAATTTTTACCATAGAATTTTGTTATCGAGGTCCCTCTGCATTATTTTACTATTAACCGTATGAATAAGGTATCGTGCATTCTAGTTATCGTGGTTAGATATAATACATATGTAAAATTATTGTCTAACGCTGAGCAAATCCCACGGAATGACATGCACTATCATCTCAATCCCACGGAGTGACATGCACTATCATCTCAATCCCACGGAGTGACATGCACTATCATCTCAATCCCACGGAGTGACATGCACTATCATCTCAATCCTACGGAGTGACATGCACTATCATCTCAATCCCACGGAGTGACATGCACCATCATCTCAATCCCACGGAGTGACATGCACTATCATCTCAATCCCACGGAGTGACATGCACCATCATCTCAATCCCACGGAGTGACATGCACTATCATCTCAATCCCACGGAGTGACATGCAATATCATCTCAATGTTCCTTATTTAGAAATTTCAATCCTAGTTATAACAAAGACAGACAGCATAGAATAGTCCTCATATTGCTTATAGCAATGAAAAAGAACTAATACTAGATAAATAACAATAAAGTACTGGAGACATTTAATTAATATTAATTCATAACGTGTGAAGTACGGGGATGGTTAATATGTTAACTTCACACGCGATGCAGATGATGTGACGAACTGTCGTATATGTGGACATCGTGCCAGCCAATATTGACATTAGCCAGCCTCTAATCTATTCTCTTGCAGTAATTGTTTCCATTCTTTGCGGTTAAAATACACGATATTATATGTTGTCTTACCCTCGTGAAACAAATGGTGCCCTTTTAAATGAAACATTGTAGAGAGAGGGCGAAGGATTCTGGGAAACCACAGCATTTATTCTGTGCCCTTCACCTCCTCCCACCCTACTAACTCACCACACCTAGTCTGATACAAAACCAAGGGCTTAACTCTATAAACAACAAATGGTAACACTCGGTTGTACTCTCCAATGGTTGTATTTGTAGTAGACGAGAAACAGACTTAAACAATTAGTTTTATTTGCCTTTTCGGTGTGTAATTAAATTTGCTTGAGAAGCGTTTAATTCCTAAGTTTATTGACGAAATCATACTTGGTATGGTATAATGGCAAACACGGCAGGAATATTATTTGTTTTAAATTTATTATTGCCGATGGATGATTTGAAAAGGTAACAAATATATACCTCCCTGATTATACTGATATATAGTATATTTTTTTTAAACAATATATATATAGTTTAAAAAATTTACTAGTAAGGTTTCAAGTTTATGAACTTTTTAAATACGATGATTACATTATCATTTAAAGTTATTGTCCCATCAGGCTGTCTAAACTATGATGCCCATGACCGCCATCTTGAAATTCTTTATTGGTTATGACTGGCTAACTAGCTCATCCAAGCTATGTACAAATGCTCCCTTTGTACGAAGTTTGATCTGAATATATTAAAAACTAAACTAAATATGTATGGTTACAATGTTTACAAAATTATTTCTACAATGTTGTAAACTAGATAACACTTTGTACACCCACTATCTGGAAACATGAGTGTTATACAAATCTCAATCGAACAGATGCTATTTAAGATGACCTGAGAATTCGAAAACACTTTTCTGTTTGCACCATAATACTTGTACTTTGTAAGTTATACATAAACATTCCTTTTCCTAATTTGAGGAGGACTCATAATGACATCTTGCCATGAGTACGAGGGTATCTGGTAAAAGTCCATTGGAATTTATGAAATATTTAAACTTCCGCGTATTCTACATTGAGGTAGCACGGGGTATGGAGATGGGTTTTCCCATTTCTATAACTATAGTATAATGACGTCTTATCCATGTAACGTTACCCAGATATTTGAGAGCAGAATAGCTTCCAAATAAATAGAGAGACAATTTATGATGTGAAGAGTACAATGTTTCACAGTAATCATGTCAAAGACAATAATAACTCGACCTCTAGACTATATATATATATATATATATATATATATATATATATATTATATATATAAATTATATAGGATTTATACATATATATAAATCCTAAGGATATTTGTGAGTACTGAGCGAGACAGCTGAAGAGAGCCATTAGTACCACTGCTCTCCTCACACTTGGAGACCTACTAATTTACCGTAATGTAATTTTAATGTTTTGACAAATCGTCAGCTATTGCCTGTATTTTACCATTTGTACAATACCAGACAAAGGAATGTTATTGTTTCGGATACATTGAGACTGACACATATATAAATTCAATGTATTATATAACAAATCTTGTAAATTTTAAAACCATGTAAGGTCAAAAAAGCAGTGCCAAAATTAGCTATTTTGAAATTGTTTATCTTATTTGTTGGCGTTTATAGTAATTGTATTATTATTTAAGTATTTATATTTTAATTATAAACTTAATTTAGGATTTTAATGAATAAACACTTGATGGCGAGCACAGACTATTTGCAAGTTTTATTGTGTAACTGAATATCTTATGGCTTACACAAAGCTCAGAATGTTTTACGTGTACTGTACTAAGTCGTACACCTAGCAATCAACTCATGGCAATATTCTTAGCTAATAGGTGTAGTGTAGGTATGCAATACCCTTGTATTCACCTGCAGACCAGTGATCACAAGTTGAGGACTGAGGCTATTCAGAGACTGATTGAGCATCCGGCTCTGTAATCTTCTGTCGATATACACGTTACTCGTAACAGTTGGTTGACTCTGACAAATTACTCTAGATTTGTTGTTCATAAAATCTATACTTGACTTAAACCTAAATTAAAAGTGCAGCAAACAAGAAACCTTTACTTATTTGTAATATCACTTTCCCTACTTGTAATACCTACTTTACCGACTTGTGGTACCACTTTTCCTACTTGTAGTACCACTTTACGGCTTTTAATACTTACTTGTAACAGATACTTTAATTACTCGTAATAAGCACTTTACCTACTTTACCGACCTGTGATACCACTTTCACTACTTTTAATACCTACTTTACCGACCTATGATACCACTTTTAATACTTGTAGTACCACTTTACGGCTTTTAATACCTACTTGTAACAGATACTTTAATTACTTGTAATAAGCACTTTACCTAATTTACCGACCTGTAATACCACTTTTCCTGCTTTTAATACCAGCTTAGATTAAGTAGTGTAAACAATTATGAAATCTATTTTAGACATGACAGTATTTAAATTAAGATGTGCCGTACTTAATTGTGCTGTTTAGAAATGTAGATGAGTAAATGAAGGCGTTACTGAAAATACATTTTCAAATTACAATAACTATACCTAGGTCGGTCGTTTTACAAGAAATAATAAATAATAATCTACGATGATTGTTCCACATGTTGCACACGATACAAAAGACATACAGATGGAACGCCACAGGAGTAAACAGATATATACAACACTGTGCTAGATGAATACTATATGGAACTCGATCATCAAGAAGGTATTAACAAGCGTTACACCACTAACCTGCTTGCACTTCTTATATTGAAGTATTCTAATGCACCATAATACTACTATTAGTACGCATTAATGGTTCAATGGCTACGCTGTGTGTGAACCTTGGTACCAATAACAATAACTGTATTATGAGATAAATAATTTAATATTACTAAAGTGACCTATAAAAGTTGCGTACTTAGATTTAGTGAAAGAGTTTTAGGAAAAACAGCTTCAGTTGACATATGAAATTAGGGTTTCAACAAAGATCACATTGAAAAAAAATTACAATAATAAAGGTCCTAATCCAAATTACGTGATAATACGATCTACACCAAAAACACACATGATTAACAGATTAACAGATGATCTACAGGTGTTTAACAGAGTGCCATATATGTCCCTTTGTAGAGATTCAGTTTCGTCTTTTACCCTCATTAAATTTCTTTGCAGAGTAAGTCGCATGGCTTTCCATCAGGAAATAGCAATAAAATATATTGCTATGTATATATTTGTACAGAATGAAAATAGAAAATTTGATGTGGCAACTTACAAGGTATTTGTAACTATAGCGGTAGTGCAGTTATCTAGAGTGAAGTCTATCAAACTGCATCGGCTAAATTGACAGAGGTTTCAGTGAATCGTTACTACTTACCATTATAAAGAATTCTTAGTTGAACATGCAACTTAGTCATATGAACTAACAGGGACGAATTAATAAGAGATCGTAGTGACTTATCAGAGCCGACCAAATAGAATGTTAATTTGTGGTAAAAATAAGTTTGGTTGCGTATAAAGTAAATTAATTTATCTCAGTTTTACTGAAAATCTTGATGGAAATTTTATAGTCGGCACCCAACATTTTGCCAGGCAATTACATGGTATTTTATCATAACCATTCGTTAAAAGAATTATTTTTGTAGGAACCAAATTTGAAGCGTATTATTGCATAAAACATAAAACTGATTCTTCTTCACTGAATTTGCGTCACAATTCCAGGAACGATTATATAACGAAAGAGAGTGATTTCCGTATCAATTTCCGTTGCCTACGCCCCTCCCCAGTACGCTCATGCAAGGTAATGGGGATACGCAATATATATATCTTCCACTCATTGTTTGTAGATGAAATGCCAAGCTTTGACGGTGTGGTTCTATTAGGAGATCTGAATATTAATCTTCTTGAGTCTGATAAATCTGATAGTAAGTTTTTACTGAATATTCTCAGTTCTCTGAACCTTCGGCAGCTCGTAGAAAGTCCTACACGGATAACAACAACTTCTTCAGCCTTAATAGATCACATAATTTTAAATAATGAGATGGATGTCTCAAATATTGGCATTGTTGATACCTCGTCTATAGTAGATCATAGGGGAAAACCTATGACTGATCACAAACTAACTTATTGCGATATCCCCACAAAACGAAGCCAAAAAAAAGAAAGATATATTTCTTATAGAAACTTTAAAAAATTTGATACCTCAAGGTTTACGACATTGGCGGCTGAAGCCGATTGGGACAGCATTCTCTTGAAGTATGATATTAATGATATTGTCGGCTGCCTGTCCGAAAACGTTATAAGAATATTTGATATATGCGCACCAATGGTCAAAAAGAAAGTAACAAAAAAAGAGAGCTCCATGGAGATGTGATGCAATTAGGGAACTGACCAGGCAAAAAAATAAATATAAAGCTATGTGTATCATAGATAATAGCTTGGAAGCAAGAAGACGATACTGCGAGGCAAGAAATAAACTGAATGCATCTATAAGGAAGGCCAAAAAGAAATATTACAATGATAATCTGAACTTAAAAAACTCGAAAGCTTTTTGGGCTACTCTTCGATCCTCGGGTGCATGGGAATCCAAACAGGCAGGTGATGTTTATGGTTTTTCACCTGATGATTTGAATGACTATTTTTATCGAATGGGTTGTGAAAAAGGAATCAGTGAGGAGCAGCTGGAGTGTTATGAGAACAGTCAGTGTGATAGAATTAAAAACAGTTTTTCATTTAAGACCATTACCGAACAAGACATAAAAAGAGTGATGAACAGCATCTCCTCCACGGCCTGTGGAGCGGACGGTATAAATATTGTGATGGTGAAGAGTCTCAGTCCTTTCTGTGTTGGTGTTATCACTCACCTAGTAAATAGATGCCTGGTGACTGGCTGTTTTCCTGATTCTTTGAAGCGAAGTATTGTCTTGCCTCTGCCAAAGTCTAACAATCCTTCATTACCCTCTCACTTCAGACCTATCTCGATTTTTCCAGTGGTCTCCAAAATATTAGAAAAGATAGTAGTTGAACAAGTTTCATCCTTTATAGAACAAGAACATGTCTTGCCTGAACATCAATCTGGTTTCAGAAAGGATTTCAGCACTTCCTCTGCTCTTGTGGATATTCTTGATGACATGTATTCTGCAGTTGATAGGAATCTCTGCTGTACCTTGACGTGTTTAGATTATTCACAGGCGTTTGACTCTGTCAATCACCGAATGCTCATCGCAAAACTAAAATTTTATGGGTTTGATGATGTCTCTGTAAGATTCTTTGCATCTTATTTAAATAGAAGATCTCAAATCACCAAAATTGGTAATGATTCCTCTAACATACTGCACAGGTCTGGTGGAGTTCCACAGGGCAGCTGCCTTGGTCCTATTTTGTTTTCCATCTATACGTCTGATATTGCCGACACGATAAGGTTTTGTTCCCTGCACTCATATGCTGACGATTGCCAGCTATTGCTTCCTTACCCATCATCAGAAGCAAAAACGGCACTAAAAAAAATTAACAATGATTTGTCAAAAGTGCTAATGTGGTCGGAAAGAAATGGGTTGGAGTTAAACTCAGATAAATATATAATTTTAAATCTAAGATTTAATAATACCACCCAATCTCTTCCTGGTGACGTCATGTCGAACAACTCGCCCCTGTCTCTCAGTGAAACTGTTAAGATTCTGGGTGTTAAAATAGACTCACAACTAGAGTTTACAAACTCATGTAAAATATATATATCAGAAGGTCATTTGTAGATTGAGGATTGTTTGCAGGCTGAGGTCGTTCCTGCCGGTGTCAGCTAAGCTCCAGATTGTCAAGTCATTGATATTACCTTTAATATATTATGCTCTCCCTGCATTTGGAAATAGTTTGACCAAAGAAAAATTATTAATTTTAACAAAGTTAGAAAACAGAGCCATAAGATTTGTGTATGGTTTGAGGAAATATGACCATATCATTTCTTATCGTAAATTGGCTCAAATTCCATCAATACAGGACACTTGCAAAATCCAAACTGTGTCTCTTGTCCACAAGGTACTGACAACCAGTAGGCCAACATATCTAAAAAATAAATTAGTTGCCCGGTCAATAATCAGGGAGCGTAAGACGAGACAGGATGCCCTGCTGGCGGTGCCGCGCGTGCGCCTTGAAAGAGAGAAAAAGGGCTTTTCTCACTTCGGTCCCCAGCGGTACAACGGCCTGCCGCCTGAAATGAAATATTTAAGTATGAGGGCGTTTAAAGACAAATTAAAAAAAATGTTAGCTTAAGGAATATTGTGAAGTTATTTTTTTGTTTGGTTGTATATTGTATGTTTAGTTTATACATGACCTGAGTTATTTTGTAAAACAACATCAATGTTGAAAATCGCTCATGAATAAAGGCCTTTTTATTTATTTATATATACATACACACGCAATAACAAAGAATGGAGTCATTAAAATTATGGAAGAGCAGGGTCATAAAGAGGAAAAGTTATTTAGTGTAATATTAATCGGTGACGGCTAATTTCACGTTCTTACCCAGTCAAAGTTATATATCTCAAACAGGAAAAAATGCTTCTCTAGTGAATAATATTTGCTGAGGATGCCACAACTTGTGGAGGCAATATTTCACAGGTAAAGTAAATAAGTATACAATGGTTCACAGGTGATATAATAATGTTCGCTGAGGAAGGCCTCCTACAAACATTATTTCAAAAGTAAAGTAAATTAGCACAAAATGATAATCTGGTGACATAATAACATTACCTGAAGATGGTCCAAGTAGTGGAGTCTCACGGCTAACAATTCACAAGTATGATAGATAGGGATACAATGCTATGCTTCTTTAGCGTCTCAATAATATAACAGAGGATGGTATAAGCTGTGCAACCTTCCAGACAATATGTTGCAAGTAAAGTGAAGAAGTATATAATGCTCTTCTGGTTATAAGATGGAGCAAGTTGCACAGTCTTCCAGGTAATATTATCCAAGTAGAGTAAACAAAACTTCAATATGCTTTTCTGGTCTTGTTGACTGAGATTGACATAAACGGTCCAGTCTTTCATCTAATATTCCTCACACAATAAACGGAAGCAGAATATAGAGGTACTTTAGGCCTAATATTTCTTGAGGATGGCTCAAGTGAATTTCAAACGCTCATATAATATTTCTCTAAAGTATAAACTAATAAAATACACTCTAGAGTACATTTATATGTAGCAAAACTGACATGTGCAACACTACATAAACATATCATCGGTAATATTGAATTTGTGGATAAAAAAATGGATTTTCTTTCATTTGAAATTAGGAATATATATTAAAATGGTGAGATGTATGGTCACAAATCAATAACTGAGACAAAACAGTGTATTTAAAAATTAAAGCTGACAACAGCTCACGAATTCAATATTCATATTAATAAACAATAGTGATAATACAACATAAAATAAAGTTTGCAAGTTATTATTAAATATGACTAACCGAAAATAATGTTGGAAGAAGGATCAATAAAGAAGTTTAAAATTGGTTCATGGAATAACGCTTGGTGCCAAGCTAGCACAACACAATAGTGGTAGATTCATGTTGAAGCCATTATCACGTGAATAGAGCAACACATCAATTGTCTGACCCATACTCAACCCCTACTCCTGGCACAAACTAGCACAACACAATAGTGGTAGATTCATGTTGAAGCCATTATCACGTGAATAGAGCAACACAACAATTGTCTGACCCATACTCAACCCCTACTCCTGGCACAAACTAACACAACACAATAATGGTAGGTTCATGTTGAAGCCATTATCACGTGAATAAAGCAACACATCAATTGTCTGACCCATACTCAACCCCTACTCCTGCCACAAACTAACACAACACAATAGTGGTAGATTCATGTTGAAGCCATTATCAAGTGAATAGAGCAACACAACAATTGTCTGACCCATACTCAACCCCTACTCCTGGCACAAACTAACACAACACAATAGTGGTAGAATCATGTTGAAGCCATTATCAAGTGAATAGAGCAACACAACAATTGTCTGACCCATACTCAACCCCTACTCCTGGCACAAACTAGCACAACACAATAGTGGTAGATTCATGTTGAAGCCAGTATCACGTGAATAGAGCAACACAACAATTGTCTGACCCATACTCAACCCCTACTCCTGGCACAAACTAACACAACACAATACTAACTAACACAACACAATAGTGGTAGATTCATGTTGAAGCCATTATCAAGTGAATAGAGCAACACAACAATTGTCTGACCCATACTCAACCCCTACTCCTGGCACAAACTAACACAACACAATAGTGGTAGAATCATGTTGAAGCCATTATCAAGTGAATAGAGCAACACAACAATTGTCTGACCCATACTCAACCCCTACTCCTGGCACAAACTAGCACAACACAATACGGGTACATTAATTTTGTAGCCATTGTCACATGAATATGATGGCAACACATTACTTGTCAAACCCTTACTCAGTTACACGCTTAGTACCAACCTAGCACAACACAATACTGGTACATTCCAAAACTGCTTGGAGTATTATTAACAAAGAAAGTAAAAATACAAAGGCAGTGTTTCCTATAGAACTGATTGATGAGGGAAATACCATCAAGGACCCCGTTTTAGTTGCAAATTTATTGAATGATTGATGAAGTCTTAAGCACCAAGTTTCTAGGAATTCACAATGATAAAGGTTTGTCCTGGGAAAAACATGTAGACGTTGTCTGTGCTAGAATGTCCTCAGGCATCTATACTTTGAGAAAATTGACAGAATTTTGTGGAATACATCTACTGGAAATGGCCTATTATGGCCTAGTGTACCCACATATGTCACACGGCATAACATTGTGGGCAGGGTGTGCAAATGTCCATTTCCAGAGTTGTTTCATTCTTCAGAATAAAGCAGTACGAATCATGGCAAAAGTAGGAATTAGAGAATCCTGTAGGGATTATTTTAGAGCACTTGGTTTGTTAACCTTCCCATCTCTCTACATGTACGAGACCGTCTTGTACTGTCTTTACAAATATGAGGTAACGAGGGGCAGGGACGTTCATGAGTACAACACCAGAGGGCGGGATGCGTTTAGATCTGCGCAGCACAGGCTCCAGGCTTACGAAGTTCTACTATCTGAGGTTGGAGCTAAACTGTTCAACAAGCTGCCCTTAGACTTGCATGTAGAAAATAGGAAACCACTGTTTAAGAGGAAGCTAAGGCGTCTACTGGTGCAAGGAGCCTACTACTCTGTTGGTGAGTTTGCGGATCATGAGGATAAATCAATTCTGTTGGGTTGGGGGTGCCGTTGTGTGTAGCACTTTAGCTTTTTACTTGCAAACTTTTTGCATTGTTTGTTCACTATTATAAGCAATAAATAATTGAATGTTATATTTTTCAGTGTACTTGTTTGTTATTTGTATTGTTTTGTAACTTTTATTTATATTCTAATATGCATTAATCGATATGACGCTCGCCATACAATACTGTAATTGTATACAAAATAACGCTATTATTATTATTATTCCTGTGTACCCATTGTCACGTGAATATTCGCTGCATGCCATTTGCCCAAAACGAGTAGTTTTACCTGTTGACAAAATTTACCTCGCCAAAATACGTCTATGACTTTCAACTTCACACAACTAGGTAAATTCTAGAAAATAAATGTAGAATGATTATAATTCGTAGTTGTAGAACTAAGGAATGAAATTGAAAGATTTGATTGGTTAATACATCTAAGTCAGCGTAGTTCCGCACCAAGATTATTTTAAATCTGTATTTTTATTCTTATTGAAATAGGCTGATTTGTGTGAAATCCACCTAATAGTATCAAAATTATGTTTAAAAACCAAAACTTTTATAGAAACTATGTATTGGTTAATATATTCCCTTTTTTGTTAAGGGTCCTTCTAATGTTATTTAAAACTTCTGCGGGTAGGTATAAAGACGACTCCTCTCAAAAATAAACTGCTCAGCTGGCTTCTAAGAAAGTACGAACTACAAAAAACTTAATTCTATTTCGATGTCATTATCATTATAAGGATAAAGGGATATTACCATCTGCTACGGGTTCGTAACGCTATTTAAAAAGTATGTTCGCTGTTGGGCCATCTAAGTTTCCACATGAACGTAAAAAGTGGCAAACCAATTGTTACCTAGAAGTATCATCGTATTGGCGGCTAAGAGATTAGAGTTGAATGGCATTAGTATAACTTATCTGTGAGTTAACTACAGAATCACGTTATTGGATTATCAGTTGTTTGAATAAACTTAACCGTAAAATGTTAACTTTTTGGTACAGGATGCTTTATTACTTAAAGAACCTATAAAATAAAATAAAGTTCAATTATTTGACACATAAGGTGGCAATACACGAGAAGTAAGCATCACATTTATAAATACGAAATTTTATAGTTGTAAACTACTTCAGAAACGACTGGGAGCTTCCAATTATACTTATACCTGATTTAGGTTTTAATATATCGATAGTAATAAAAGGATCCATTCCTCTCCAATTCCAATGTCACATTGGTTCCCTAAATTAATAGTTAATTCTTAAAACAAAGAAATGAATTAGTGGTACAGGACCTTTCTGTTAAAAAGATTCCAATTATTTTGCACTTAAACCACTGTTATCTTGAATAGTACGTTGTTCTGATAAAAATAAATATTGACAGTTTTAGAAACAATAAAATAAGTAGTTCACAATGATTCAAAACTGCGCTACTTTCCTTAAATAACATCAACAAATCGTTTGTTCCCATAGTTATTACGTCTCGTAGTAAACTTTCCAAACGCTAGCTTAGATTTGTACACAAGAACACTTGGATTCTGTAGTAATTCGATATTCAACAGACACGCGATGTTGTACGCAATCCTTCGAATAAAACATGTCTGCTTTATATCCATTAATTATTACTCATCCACAAGACATGAATTATGAACACAAGCTGTCATTACTGTATGCTTAGATTTGTACACAAGAACACTTGGATTCTGTAGTAATTCGATATTCAACAGACACGCGATGTTGTACGCAATCCTTCGAATAAAACATGTCTGCTTTATATCCATTAATTATTACTCATCCACAAGACATGAATTATGAACACAAGCTGTCATTACTGTATGCTTAGATTTGTACACAAGAACACTTGGATTCTGTAGTAATTCGATATTCAACAGACACGCGATGTTGTACGCAATCCTTCGAATAAAACATGTCTGCTTTATATCCATTAATTATTACTCATCCACAAGACATGAATTATGAACACAAGCTGTCATTACTGTATGCTTAGATTTGTACACAAGAACACTTGGATTCTGTAGTAATTCGATATTCAACAGACACGCGATGTTGTACGCAATCCTTCGAATAAAACATGTCTGCTTTATATCCATTAATTATTACTCATCCACAAGACATGAATTATGAACACAAGCTGTCATTACTGTATGCTTAGATTTGTACACAAGAACACTTGGATTCTGTAGCAATTCGATATTCAACAGACACGTGATGTTGTACGAAAACATGTCTGCTTTGTAACCACTAATTATTACTCATCCACAAGACATGAAGTATGAACACAAGCTGTCATTACTGTATACTTAGATTTGTACGCAAGCAACACTTGGATTCTGTAGTAATTCGATATTCAACAGACACGCAATGTTGTACGCAATCCTTCGAATAAAACATGTCTGCTTTATATCCACTAATTATTACTCATCCACAAGACATGAAGTATGAAACCAAACTGTCATTACTGTATGCTTAGATTTGTACACAAGCAACACTTGGATTCTGTAGTAATTCGATATTCAACAGACACGCGATATTTTACGCAATACTTCGAATAAAACATGTCTGCTTTATATCCACTAATTATTACTCATCCACAAGACATGAAGTATGAACACAAGCTGTCATTACTGTATGCTTAGATTTGTACACAAGAACACTTGGATTCTGTAGTAATTCGATATTCAACAGACACGCGATATTGTACGCAATCCTTCGAATAAAACATGACTGCTTTATATCCACTAATTATTACTCATCCACAAGACATGAAGTATGAACACCATCTGTCATTACTGTATGCTTAGATTTGTACACAAGAACACTTGGATTCTATAGTAATTCGATATTCAAGAGACACGTGATGCTGTACGCAATCCTTCGAATAAAACATGTCTGCTTTATATCCACTATAGTTGAATAGATGTAACTTCCGTATTGGAAGCGTGTGGAGGGACAGCGAGCAGTGGGGAGACTGATGCCGCGGTGTTGCCGCGTTGGTGCGGGCACTGCCGTGAGCGGTCACTTTCTTACCGAACACTGAGAAGAGAACATCAGACGGTGCGCGCCAGCGTACTTACCAACAAACAACGCGTCAGTGTGTGTTGTCTTTTGATTGTTTACACTAGTAATCAGAAACGAAATGTCTCTAACTTAACACAAATATGTGCGATATTAATATGTTACCATTATACTATATAATAATCTACAACTACTAAATAATTTGGGTACTCTGAAAACCTAATATTGCATTCACAGCACGAATATATTTATTGCGGGGGCTATCAAAATACTTCAAACACCGTCAGCATACATTCTGTTGACGTATATTTCCTGTGTTCCTTGGTCAGTTTGCACTCTATATTCGTCAGCAAAATCTTCAAGGTCACTAGTTTCACTGCCACTGTCATCTCCATTCACGTGAATTATCATTTCCTCTACTGCTGTTTCAATGAGACCTTCTTGTGCCCACGCTTCTAAAATAGATTTTTTGTGTGCTTTACGATATCCGTCCATTCTACGGTTGTAACTTGTTGAAATCCTTCTTCGGTTAACCTCCTAACTTCAGTCAGGTTAAATGTTTTATTGTTCCGAGCAACGTGTCCCTTAACTTGTGCCCAAACAATCTCTATTGCATTGAAATGGCAATGGTAAGGTGGCAGTCTGACAATTTTATGTCCTTGAGCTTTAGCCATCTCATCTATAATATACTTGGGGACCGGTGGTTTATTCATTTCACATATTTCTAACAACTCGGCTTTTGTAAAATCTTCTGCAAATTGTATGTTATGCTCGCGAAGCCACGCCTGAATTTCCGCTTTTTTGTTACGTTGCGTTGGGGCCTTATCTTGGAGTGGTATGGGGCGTTGTCCAAACAATAACCGATGGAGCAGAAAGGTTAGGTAGAAGTGATTCTCTGAACCATTTTGAAAAAGTGTCATGGTTCATTTCTTCATGGTAGTCTGTGGTTTGCTTTGAAGCAAATAACAAGCAATAATTAGGAACAAACCCTCCAGATGTACCAGCGTGCAGTAACATAAGCCTACCACTTTTGCCAATATGCCTTTGCCGATGTGGAAAAGTGCCTGTTGCTATGGCAACCGCGTCAGACGCTCCTCGCTCCTATTGGTCAGGTAGCCAACCAGGCAGTTCTCCCTCTCACTCCAACGTCAGAACGCCCCACCACGCCGATACGAAAGTTATATCTATTCGACTATAATTATTAGCCTACTCATCCACAAGACATGAAGTATGAACACCAGCTGTCGTTACTGTATGCTTAGATTTGTACAGTACACTTGGATTCTGTAGTAATTCGATATTCAACAGACACGCGATGTTGTACGAACACATGTCTGCTTTGTAACCACTAATTATTACTCATCCACAAGACATGAAGTATGAACACAAGCTGTCATTACTGTATGCTTAGATTTGTACACAAGAACACTTGAATTCTGTAGTAATTCGATATTCAACAGACACGCGATATTGTACGCAATCCTTCGAATAAGACATGTCTGCTTTATATCCACTAATTATTACTCATCCACAAGACATGAAGTATGAACACAAGCTGTCGTTACTGTATGACAGAACTGTGTGTACCTTGCAGATTCATCTTTTTTCTCCTACCGTAACCATCCTCCATCGGCTGTGGATAAGAAATATGATAAAGAATGATTTATGACATGGTTATCCAAGGTGGATATCTAATGGCTAATGTTTGGTGATTAACAGTATGTATTTATTGCTTAGAAGTTACGTTAATTGTAGTTGATAATCTATTTACTATGTAATAAACCAATATAAAATTCAATCGTACTGATAACGGATAATACTGTAAAGTAGGAAGTAGTTCGCATACAACGTGTTGCTGAGGTTGCAAGCAATTTCAAGTCTAGTTTATTTCATTAGGCTAGATATGTTACTATTTCACGTGTTAAAATGTTACATGTTGTACTGGTACTCAGTTTGGCAATATTTTTGAAACAGAATTTTAAAGTGTAAATTTTTCAAAATCAAAGAAAGAATTTCGAAGCAGCCGGAATAAAAATTTAAAGAAACGCATACAAATTAGAGGTTGTTGGAATGTATAGGTCTTCCAGCAGCATTGAAGACATTTTTCTCAAAATAGAACTTTTTCTTTTTATTTAATTAATTTATTTTAATACCAGTGGTGTGAAACAGAGTTGATAGGTTTGTATGATTATCCAAATATTGCTGAATAATGCCGGCTAACAGTGATTTTATTTCCATTGGTTGCCCAACCTGTTCAGAGAGCAAAGTTCCTTGTTTTGTTTTTGACTGCGGTTCGTCCAAACTATGCCGGACTCAGTTATGCATTAGCCGGCATAATTCTGGGTACTCAGTGACACAATTCATCAGAAATAAAACTAAACTATCCATTTACAATTTACTATCCTATTCACATTGTTTTTTCCTATATTTTGTTGAAACTGCCACAAGCGGCTGTGTTCAAGTGTGAAATTTCACAACTAACCTCTAACTGGGTAAGCTAATCCAATTCTAACTTTTCCTTTCTTCTTGTTACTGAGTATTCATTATATTAATAACTATACACAGAATAACTACTAGTAACACATCAATAGCAACAATAACATATTACCAATAATCGTACCATATCAACAATATATCATTTAACACATGTAACAAATAAAGAATGAAATAACAAATATATCAATATAATAATATGTAAATATACAAATTCATGTCCAACTAAATGAACTACATTTTATCTGAGAACATAATTTAAAAACTTAACATCTTCCTGCAACAAAAGCAGATAAACAATTTAGCACAATTTGCTTTAAATAAACTGAAAGTCTTAAAAGAAATTGGTATGAATAAATCTTGAGGCCTATTACACAATGGTCAGTTAGCCCAATATCAAAACTGAAACATTGAAATTATTTAAATGTCTATTCCTAACAAACAATTGTTTCAAACAGGTATTAGAATGGGTTGTAATTCTAATCGGAACATTAACAAGTGAAGTTAATCCACTATTATTCATAGTACTGAGATAGTTTCGAGTTGAGCTGTTATCTTCTAGAATGTCTAAGTTTATATCACCTATAAATGTAACAGTGCCTGTGTTTAATAAGACAATATCAGACCACTATAGTCAAGGAGCCGTAATAAGTGGAGAAAAGCTTGAAAGTGAGCCAAAAATTACCAAAACAATAAGATACACAAGGTCAAAAAATGTCGCTTCCTCAACAAATATCCCTAAAAAATGGTCTTTTATGGTCTTCCGATAATGCAGCAATTTAAAAGTTTTAATGGTTGTATACATGTTTACCTCGCCATTTGCTTATGAAAAAGTTACATTTTGCCCAATAAAGTAAAAAAACAATTGGATCACTAAAGGAATTCTGGTTTCGAGAGGAAAATTAAGTTTTTATCCGAAATATACAGAAGCACTGAAATGAAGATTTCAATATTTATTTCCGAAATTACAAAAATACGTACCACACAGAAAAGATCCAAGTTGCGAAAGCACGATGTCCGAACTCTCTCTTCAAAAAATGTATCTAAAACAGTATGAGACAACTCAGCAACAAAATTCAAATGTCAAAACAAATCAAACTCAAAGTTAGGGATAGCCTGGTACAGGACGAGGCGGACGTTGCCCATGAGTTAACAGACTTTTCGAGTCCCGCAGTATCTCTGGTGTTGGTTCCTGTTCTTGAGGAAGAGCTCGACAAATTATCCAGCAGCTCCCAGCCAAAAAATCAAATGATCTACATGTCGATAAAGAAATGCTCCAGGCATATTATGAGCTCTTAAACAGAATTAGTAAATTTATCTTTTAAAACAAGATTGTTTTCCTCCCACCTGAAAATCGCAAACGTCAATCCGATTTAAAACAGACGATGTCAATTAAGAATTATCAGCCTGTCTTAATTTGGTCTGTTTTTAGCAAATTTTTGAAAAAATATTCTTAATAAGAATGCTTCAATTTTTAATTAAACTCAACTAGCTTTCGAAACACCAATTTGGTTTTGAAAGGAGAAGTCGACGATAGAAGCAGTCGTGAGTCTGATCGACATGTTTGTGGATAGGATATAAGGTCGAAATTCGACAACTGGTATGTTTGTCGACCTAACTAAAGCATTCGTTTGCGTCGACCACATCAAACTGCTTGACAAATTGCAATCCCGTGGCATTAGAGGCGTGCCCCTATCGTTGCTTAATAGACTACATTTCTAAGCCAGCGATCACGAGTTGTTCAGATTGCAAACCAAGTTTCAAACCCAATCAAAATGAGCTATAGGGTCCCTCAAGGCTCCATTCTTAGTCCAATCATTTTCTTAGTCTATGTCAATGCCATTGGATCATGACTGTTGCATAGAAAACTCGTGCAGTATGCTGATGACACAACTGTCTGCTCCAGTGGAAAGTCAAAGCAAAGACGATCATGGAACAACTAGCTTTAGTTGACCTCAACAACTGTGTCCAGTACTTTCAAACCCCTCAGTCTGACAGGAAATTCTTCAAAATCAAACTTTCTGAAATTTGTATTGCGTTTTATAGAATCGTAGAACGGCCGAGACATTATGCTAGCAGATTCCATGCTAGAAGAAGTCTATGCCTCCAAGTTCCTTAGAATACACCTAGATCGAGAGTTGACATTCAATACACACATTTATTCAGTTTTCCGAAAAATTGTCTTCAGGCATTTATGTTTTGAGGTCCTCAGCCAAATACATCAGGTTCTGATGACAGCGTATTATGGCCTGATTTATTTATCACTTTCCTACGTAATGCTTTTGTGGTGGACTTGTCAATTTTTAAGAGCGTTCATATTGCAAAAGAAAGCGATTCGAATAATCGCAAAAATGAGTTTTAGAACATCCTGCAAAAAGCTTTCCAACATATACAAACTGTTGACTCTGCCGAGTCTCTACATTTTACAAACAAATGTTCTGTAAGTCTCCCCCCCCCCTGATAATAGGCCGAGACAAACATGAATGTGAGACAAGAGGCAGAGACAGCTACCGAACTGAAAGACACAGAACGGTTGCTTATGAGTACTTGCCTTCACAGGCTGGTGTTCATTTAATCAATAGATTGCCAGATTCCATCAAAAGTCCCAACGCTCAAAGCGTTAAAAATTCGCCTCAAACGATTTTTGGCGTAAAAGACATTTTATAATGTCGGCGAAGTTATGGCACACAACTGGGAGACCGATCATCTACAAGATTGTTGGAAGTGAGTAAAATTGGCGTATGAATGAAGACTGAATGAATGCAAAAAGTGTATGTCTGAATAGGTATTGTGGTATAAATGATCAAATTATTTTAATTTAAATTCTTAGACGTTTGATACACATGTCAATATGTTTACGCAATAAACATTTTGACTTTGAATTTGTTTACAAGTTTATTTATTCTGTGATTTTTATACGCCATTTTGATTACCCGTGAGGCCAATTTTAAAATGTTCGCTAACGCTCTGCCAAAGATATGTAGCGATGAGGAATGTAGAAGTAAAGAGTGACGGGTCGATATGGGGCAGTGAGCCCAGCCTGCAGCACGGCATGGTTCAACTGCAGCAGCACCCTCTCGCACCCCCCAACCCCCTATCAACCCCCCCGCCAACCCCCCGGGAACTCGCTGTGGCACAATCAGTCCAGAGGTAAACAAAGGTCGTCTTTTGTTTGCGCGCTCACTTATGAAGTTGAATGGAACTATACCATCTTTAAACTCATATTTAGTAAACTTGTGTTTTTTATAACACATATTTTTTCATAGAGCATAATAAACAAATAGTACTAAAACGTCATAAACTTTTTTGATCAAACGTGCTTTTAATTTTTTTTGACAAAATACCAATAGTTTATAAATCCTGTTAATATTTTAAATGTTTAGCTATGTAGTTTGAAGCTTTACGAGTTTTTTTTTTTAGAAATTCCGCCTAATGTATTTTTCTATAAACCACCAGTAATAAATTGAAAATAATTGCACAACATTGTTAAAAACACTTTTTAATATCTAGGGGTTAAAAAAATGCAATTAATATTTTAGAAAATTAAGTTAAAAGAAATATTTAAAATTAAATATTTATAAAATACAAAGTATTATTAGAGATTTTCAATTTTAATCGATGACTTGTAATCGTTCGAGACGTTCAGTTAAGGCAGTTGGACACTGCTTAATGTAGCAACAGGAATATTGAAAAAATAAACAGTTTAAACAAATAAAAAGATTTTCAAACTCGCTGAAGACAGATTGCATTGTGGTTAAACCTGTACTTGTACTCGTATGTGTACACACAATACGCACACACTCACACGCGTGCGTTTTCAGAAATCAATGCTGACTGTTCATGACCGGAGAGATTCGATTATAAACAACAAAACCAGAACTATGAGTTCTGACTATATTACCCTCAATATTGTTCCTATAGAGACTACTTGTATAAATATTAATGTTTTTATATGGCTATACAAACAGACTTTATAATTATAAACATTGTGGAAAGTTCGATGTAAACACGTAACTTATAACGCCTTAAACCTAGACTGCTTCCGTATGAGGGAGGGATCCGTGGTGTATTGGTATTTGCGTCCGAAAATCGGCAGCGCAACTTTTTATTAAAAAAAGATGGATGGATTTTTTTATTTATCCATTATTAAATTAGGCAATTAGTATGATACTAATTCACGATAAATTTAGTGTGCTTTGAAGTTCTGTATTTAATTTCAGGTTCAAGTAATGTAAGACTATTACCATTCAAAGTTAGGAGTGGCACTATAGCTTGATGTGGAGGGAGAAGTTAATGAGGTACAGTTATTGCTTTTAGGTTATAAATACTAATATACTGTGGAATGTGGAAGTGGAAAGGTTGAGGGTGGTAATGTACGATAAAACAAGGTTATCGTACATTGCTCCACCTCCCCAGGTGACTGAAATATGTACTTTGGTATTATCCCTAGGCCACTATCTCCCTACCTACGATTTGGTATTAGGCTATATACTGCAAGCAGGAATATATATACATACACCACACACACGCACACGCGTGGTTCTTTTTTTGCCAAAGGTGCGGTGTGCAGCAGAAAACGTAACCGACGCCCGCACGTGATCTCAGGTCGGATAAGTACCATCTGGAAATGTCCCTGGCCATCAGCGTGTGCTAGGGTTACCTCCGATCAAATGAGTGCTCGTAATGTTGACTCGTAAAGGTTTTTAACCTACATACGGTTGAAGAGACTAGGGTTACTAGGGCGTGTGCTAGGGTTACCTCCGATCAAATGAGTGCTCGTAATGTTGACTCGTAAAGTTTTTAAACCTACATACGGTTGAAGAGACTAGGGTTACTAGGGCGTGTGCTAGGGTTACCTCCGATCAAATGAGTGCTCGTAATGTTGACTCGTAAAGTTTTTAAACCTACATACGGTTGAAGAGACTAGGGTTACTAGGGCGTGTGCTAGGGTTACCTCCGATCAAATGAGTGCTCGTAATGTTGACTCGTAAAGGTTTTAAACCTACATACGGTTGAAGAGACTAGGGTTACTAGGGCGTGTGCTAGGGTTACCTCCGATCAAATGAGTGCTCGTAATGTTGACTCGTAAAGGTTTTAAACCTACATACGGTTGAAGAGACTAGGGTTACTAGGGCGTGTGCTAGGATTACCTCCGATCAAATGAGTGCTCGTAATGTTGACTCGTAAAGGTTTTAAACCTACATACGGTTGAAGAGACTAGGGTTACTAGGGCGTGTGCTAGGATTACCTCCGATCAGATGTTTAGATGTTTCTGTAAGCAGAGTTGAGTTAATAAGAGGTAATTTTTATAATGTTCATACTGGCTTCTGGAACGTTTAGCATAATCTTGCGACCTAAATTCTTCCCTTAATGTTGAATCTGGAGTCCTGAATAGGAAAGTGTCCAGTAATATGAATATAAGCGAAAAAAGTTCATAAAATAATACATAAATTATTAAAACATTCTACTCTTTTTTAAATGTGCGTTGGGCGAATTATGTTGTTAAATTAGTATCAAATAAATATATAACTATACCAACTCAACTAAAATGTACTACCCTAACTTAAATAACATATTTCGTCTTTTATATCTCTAATACTTTTTTCACAGCACTAGTAGGAATAAAATGGGTAGCTCCTCTCAGAAAATGGTTAAGACAGATGTCTGAAATACTCGAATAAGTATACAAAACTATATGCTTAATTCGGACTAGAACTTCATAGCACAAACTAGCCTAGACAAATCGAAGACCTATTTCCTCTCAAGTGTTTAGATCTCTATAACAAATAAATGTGTTTTAAACATGGTATTTCGTCGTCAGCTTACACAATCAAGATTTGGGTAGTGCGTGCGCGCGGGGGTGTGTATGTGTGTGTGCGTGTGCGTGTGCGTGCGTGTGTGTGTGTGTGTGTGTGTGTGTGTGTGTGTGTGTGTGTGTGTGTGTGTGCGTGTGTGTGTGTGTGTGTGTGTGTGTGTGTGTGTGTGTGTGTGTGTGTGTGTGTGTGTGTGTGTGGGCGCGCGTGTGTTTTGGTCTGAACAACGACGACGGGTACTGTACACATCGGGTGTCTCTGTCACTCATGTTTCTCAGGAAAGAATTCTAAATTGCTGGCGCCCTTGTCTGAAGCTTTATTCTTCGACGGCGTGAGTTGAAAACCGATCACCCTGCCAAACGTACGGTACATTGCTTAGTAAATAGACAAAATGTACTGCGGAGAAGAAAAGTGTTCAAAGTGACCATCACTGAAGTTGGTACACTCGTACTTCTTTGTTCAGTTTACAAGGTACAAGTGTGTACAAATTATTGTACAACAGCGAGCGGAGAAGATAAAGATACATTCTCTATACCTAATCGAAACTCCAGTAGTTATAGTCCTTTATCGTTGCTATTACACTTATACTCGTATCTTGACAAAGACTACTAAATTATAATTCTGTTTTATTTTAAAATCTACAGTGTAATAATAATGAATTATCTTTATTACAATCACAATTAAGTCCTGGTAAAGTTATTTGAAAATATCTTATACAGTTTTCGTTCTAAGAAAGTTTGCTTTCATATCTCTTCTCGCTTGACCAACTTCAAAAGATGTTATATGACTGCTGCAACTTTGTTGACATTTAAGGCACAGTTTGAGGACATTTCGCTCTTCCCGTGGATGTGCAACGAGCTATCTAAGTCGTGTTCCTAAAGTGGTTTTATAAGTTTAATCATAAATATTTATAACGAATTTAAGATGTTCTACTGGCTTTATTTACCACCTATTTGGAAAATTAAGAACGATTTGATAGTGATTTTGAGATTTTCTTTGCTTATTCAGGAACGCCTCAAGACTCCAATTTTAGATCTATCATTTGTTTATTAGGAACGCTACATATATAATGAACTTTGACCTTCAGGTTGTAAAGATGATGTTAAGATTTCGCCGGATAGAAACGGTTAGAGTAAGATGTTGGAAGTGGGCTTCGAGTTCCTATTCTTTTAAACCCATCGTACTACGGTATTCTTGTAGTTTTCTCTATGGAAGTAACAAACTGTATACTCTATATTAATGTAGGGTCGTAAAGGTTTACCAGAGGAATTTCTAATTCACACAGAAAAAAGAGCTGTATGAAACACACAGTATGAAAGAGTCTTTTGGATGAGCCTTTACTGAACTATGAGGAGAGAGAGAAATGAAGTAAATAAATATGTGTAAGCGAGAGGAGGTGAGGTTGTGAACCCCAGTACTTGGATATACTGAAATTTCATATTCGTTTCACCGTTAAAAGTTTTCGATAACAGGTTTGGAAATTTTATGGATAGCTTTAAAATAACATGTGGGTATGATTTTAACATTTTTACCTATCATTTCAAGCCTTGTAAATTTTATTTACTGAACTGTTGTATATCTGGCTCAAGAGAGTCGAACAAGTTAGGTGTCCAGTGAAAAATAGATTATATGTAAGCATGAGCAAAGAATATAGTTAATAAAGAAGGCCATACAATATTGCACCTATTTTTGGTTAATAAGAGTAATTAAAACGATAAAGAGTTCTGTAAAAGATTTAACCCCACAAAAAAAGTTAATATAGGGTATATAAGAACACAAACCCAAGTATTTAGTCAAAATGCTTAAAGTGAAAATCATTCAAAGCCACAGTAAGTTATTCCAATAAAATATTTTTTTTATTAGTTCAGTAAGTGAATTGTAACAATGTTAATGACAAACTACGTTTCCCTCCACATTTCTCGAGTGAAGAGTAGCATTATTTGTGAAGGGGGACGGATGAGCCAATCATAGAGAGTGGTTTAGTTACAAGCACCTAATGTAGACCATCACACCTAAAATACACCTGGCCAGAATCCAGCGTTATACGTTATGGTTATTACTTCAGTGGAGTGCTCATAAATAAACGAATACAAGAGGATTAAGCCTCTGCTAATTGTATTGTTACAAACGTAATGTATACAGTAAGGTAGAAAAATCCCGGAACGGTTTGGTGTCTTCATGATACACCTTTAAACTAACATACACACAACTTTGCACATTTATACGCGACATGATATCGGTCAGGGAGAAAGCCCGCGAGGAGTTGGTAGACAATCTTATATGTACGTATAAATCGATATGTAACTCTAATTACATAAATATTAATTAACAGAAAAAATGCCACAAACCTTAACTTCTGAAGTTTTACTATAACCGAAATTGTGACGTTTAACAATTTATATTCACAAAAAAATTAAAACAGCTAAGTAGTATACTTAAGTAGTAAGCTTACATTCAAGATTTTCTACAGACTTCACGTAGGCCGCGCCCTGAGAGAGGAAAAAGGTGGGGGTTCGCATACAAAAGCTGATTTTTATGTATAATAAGTTACATATCTATAAGCTAAAAGGTATAACAGGTATTAAAACGTCCTGTGACTTTTCTACCGCACTATATTACAGTCGTTGTTACATTCGATGCAAAATGAAACAATAAAATCTATCCTTAAAAGTTGTGACCTCTGCCGTCCTTGAGGAATGCTCCTAAACTAAATGCCACTTGGACGTACTTTATAAGGATGAGTAGTACACTGTGACCTCGATGAAGGTGGAACTGAGTTTACCAAGAATATAGAAAGTATCTCTAGTGCTAGAGAAATAACTACACTCAGGAGTAAAAACACCCCTCACATTATCCATCAATCATCGTATTAAACTCGTATATGAAGTGAATTTCTCCCAAAAACGTATCAATCATAAGTGTATAAGACAATACTGCACCCAGGAGTAAAACACACTCATCACATTATCCATCAATCATCGTATTATACTCGTATATGCAGTGTATTTCAACAACGTATCAATCATAAGTGTCTAAGACAATACTCAGGAGTAAAACACATTCATCACATTATCCTTCAATCATCGTATTATACTCAGTGTATTTCCCCGTATCATAATAAGCCTGCACCAGGAGTCAACGATCAATCATAAGTGCAGCACTGCACCCAGGAGTAAAACTCATCACATTATCCATCAATCATCGTATTATACTCGTATATGCAGTGTATTTCCCCCAACAACGTATCAATCATAAGTGTCTAAGACAATACTGCACCCAGGAGTAAAACACACTCATCACATTATCCTTCAATCATCGTATTATACTCGTATATGAAGTGTATTTCCCCCAACAACGTATCAACCATAAGTGTCTAAGCCAATACTGCACCCAGGAGTAAAACACACTCATCACATTATCCATCAATTATCGTATTATACTCGTATATGAAGTGAATTTCTCCCAAAAACGTATCAATCATAAGTGTATAAGACAATACTGCACCCAGGAGTAAAACACACTCATCACATTATCCATCAATCATCGTATTATACTCGTATATGAAGTGTATTTCCCCCAACAACGTATCAATCATAAGTGTCTAAGACAATACTGCACCCAGGAGTAAAACACACTCATCACATTATCCTTCAATCATCGTATTAAACTCGTATATGAAGTGTATTTCTCCCAACAACGTATCAATCATAAGTGTCTAAGACAATACTGCACCCAGGAGTAAAACACACTCATCACATTATCCATCAATTATCGTATTATACTCGTATATGAAGTGAATTTCTCCCAAAAACGTATCAATCATAAGTGTCTAAGCCAATACTGCACCCAGGAGTAAAACACACTCATCACATTATCCATCAATCATCGTATTATACTCGTATATGAAGTGTATTTCCCCCAACAACGTATCAATCATAAGTGTCTAAGACAATACTGCACCCAGGAGTAAAACACACTCATCACATTATCCTTCAATCATCGTATTATACTCGTATATGAAGTGTATTTCTCCCAACAACGTATCAATCATAAGTGTCTAAGCCAATACTGCACCCAGGAGTAAAACACACTCATCACATTATCCTACAATCATCGTATTATACTCGTATATGAAGTGTATTTCTCCCAACAACGTATCAACCATAAGTGTCTAAGCCAATACTGCACCCAGGAGTAAAACACACTCATCACATTATCCATCAATTATCGTATTATACTCGTATATGACGTGTATTTCTCCCAAAAACGTATCAATCATAAGTGTCTAAGCCAATACTGCACCCAGGAGTAAAACACACTCATCACATTATCCATCAATCATCGTATTATACTCGTATATGAAGTGTATTTCTCCCAACAACGTATCAATCATAAGTGTCTAAGACAATACTGCACCCAGGAGTAAAACACACTCATCACATTATCCATCAATCATCGTATTATACTCGTATATGAAGTGTATTTCTCCCAACAACGTATCAATCATAAGTGTCTAAGACAATACTGCACACAGGAGTAAAACACACTCATCACATTATCCATCAATCATCGTATTATACTCGTATATGAAGTGTATTTCTCCCAACAACGTATCAACCATAAGTGTCTAAGCCAATACTGCACCCAGGAGTAAAACACACTCATCACATTATCCTTCAATCATCGTATTATACTCGTATATGAAGTGTATTTCTCCCAACAACGTATCAACCATAAGTGTCTAAGACAATACTGCACCCAGGAGTAAAACACACTCATCACATTATCCATCAATCATCGTATTATACTCGTATATGAAGTGTATTTCTCCCAAAAACGTATCAACCATAAGTGTCTAAGCCAATACTGCATCCAGGAGTAAAACAAAACACTCATCACATTATCCATCAATCATCGTATTATACTTGTATATGAAGTGTATTTCTCCCAACAACGTATCAATTATAAGTGTCTAAGCCAATACTGCACCCAGGAGTAAAACACACTCATCACATTATCCTTCAATCATCGTATTATACTCGTATATGAATTGTATTTCTCCCAACAACGTATCAACCATAAGTGTCTAAGCCAATACTGCACCCAGGAGTAAAACACACTCATCACATTATCCTTCAATCATCGTATTATACTCGTATATGAAGTGTATTTCTCCCAACAACGTATCAACCATAAGTGTCTAAGCCAATACTGCACCCAGGAGTAAAACACACTCATCACATTATCCATCAATCATCGTATTATACTAGTATATGAAGTGATTGCTCCCAACAACGTATCAATCATAAGTGTCTAAGCCAATACTGCACCCAGGAGTAAAACACACTCATCACATTATCCTTCAATCATCGTATTATACTCGTATATGAAGTGTATTTCTCCCAACAACGTATCAATCATAAGTGTCTAAGCCAATAAGACGAGCTGTAGAAGATAAGTATTTAAAAGGCAACATTAAGTTTCTATCCTTCACATGAACACGAACCTCAACCAAGAATCATAGAAAACTTCCAAAACTGATTGCCTGAAAGAAATAGATATTTAGTAACAGTAAATTGAATAATTTATTACTATTGGTCAGTCAGGTCAAGTGAAGAATTGTTGAACGTATTACTAGTAATATATAAAAAAAGGAATGTAATCCTACAGTCTTAGAAACAAATATAATAGCTTAAATGAAACCCTGTATCAGTACATGTAATACTACATAATTACATAATTATTTTTTACACAACTCCAGAGGCAAGCGACTATTGTTGTATTTAAAATAATTACATTTACATTTAACTTAAGTGATAAGAAAATTACCACAATCATATTCCCATTGCATTTAGCATCGAATTCACTTGATATTTAACTTAATTTTACAAACTATGTTAGAAGTTGAGATTTACTTGAGAAAATACAAAAAAATTAGTGGTTTGCAACTGTAGGTCTTTCTCAGACTAATCTAAAACATTTATTCAATCTCAAAGCTTTTCGAAATTGTATCGGTAAATTCCTCAATACATGCGTAATCTCAAACAATGCTGTAGAGTTTTTATCGATATTACTGTTTCTCAATTGAGTGGTTTCATTCACCATTATCCAAGAATGCATCACTAATAAGTTTATATATATATAATTATTTTCATCCGAAATCTAATACCAAACAATAACTCTAGCCTTAAAGATATAATTTTGTTTATCCAAAAGAATACCTATAATGATATGTCATTAATGAACGAATGCTTAACCACATTGTTCCAGAATTGAATGTCTTAAGTTAGTCTTAAGTTTTGTGTTGAGGTCTCATCGCCAAAAAAATGTTATTTATCACTTGCAGGGTTCGTATTTTCTACACCGTTTGGCTAAAACCAATTCACCCTGGTCAACACACCCGTCGTGTAACACAGAAACATCGAATGTAGATGAAGAAACAAGCTGTAGAATTAGCATTGCTAATGTTTCACGGTATTGTTATGATAAAAAAAAGTTTCTTAGTACGGTAACAATGTACACCGTGATATCCTATATTCAAAAAGGTAGTTGTCCCACACCGCGTATCGCCTACCAGGTGACAGGCTTAAATGACGCTTAGCAAAATTCCATTGTAGGACATAAAACCCGTTCTTGTCTAAGTAAGATTACTTTCCATGCAGAAGTTAAATTTTAAGTGTTTAATTAACAAAGGCCCACACAAAGTCATGAATAGATGATATTATATTGATTTTGATATTATATATTATAATACGATTTTACTCAGTTTGTTTACAAATTTATTTATTCTCTCCATCATGGTTATTCATAAAATCAGTGTAAAAATATTCACTAACGCTCAGCCAAATACTCTGGAGCGGCATGCAATACCATCTAACTCGGTGTTGCCTGTGTAGAAATGAAGGTTCATGAAATTATCAAGTCTAGAGGGCAGTTCGTTTTCGATGTATAGACAGTCAGATAGACAGAAATACAGGCAGACAGAATTACATATTTCAAACCTCTCGGGTCGTACGCCACTGATACTGTATTTTCTCGGAGTTGGCGTCATTAGTTACAAACTAAAAGGTAACAATGAGGTACAAGCAGAAGGGCTGCGGTCTGCCGGCATATGGCAGGGAGCGCGTGGTGGCATGACCGCAGTGCCTCGTAATTACTCACCCTTTACTGTGGTTTTAGCATCGAATATTGATATTTTATAATCAAACCAGTTTTACTAGTGTCCATTGTTAGTGTAACTCGTCAGTTTTCATGTTTATACACAAACCCAACACTAAAAATAAACTTCTGTGTGTATGATACCGTTGTCAATGAAATGGCTTCTCAGGATCATTAGAACATGGTGGCATGACCGCAGTGCCTCGTAATTACTCGCCCTTTACTGTGGTTTTAGCATCGAATATTGATATTTTATAATCAAACCCGTTACTAGTGTACATTGTTAGTGTTTATACACAAACCCAACATTAAAAATAAACTTCTGTGTGTATGATACCGTTGTCAATGAAATGGCTTCTCAGGATCATTAGAACATGGTGGCGTACCTCACACAAGAATCATGATAAATGAATGGCAAGATTAGTGTTTTGGTCCAAAAGTGTGCCTTGTACAGCAGACAGGAAAATTCTTTGAACACAAAGTCCTGCATTACTGATACATTAAAATAAATTAAATTATAATAAAATAAAGCTAAATAACTTTCACACCGTATAATTTTCTTAAGAAAAATCCTGATCTTTAGAAGATTTATTACATAATATTTACATTTACAGTATGACATATCATCTTCTTAAACACCGTGATCGCCATACTTTATTGGATTATTATATTAATATTTAGTTTTAAGGATTGTCATATTTATTTGAAATTAGAACTAAGCTACACATATTTTCCTGGAGTGATTGTTTAACTAAACTGTGAGTTGTATAACGCTTGTAATAAATATCATAGTGTTATTGTAATACAGTATTGGGATGATATAAGTTATCATGTTGACCATGGTCTAGAGGAGTCTCAGATTAATCGGATCTCTGCCTGCCAGTTCCGCCTAGTAACTACGCACTGAGGAAGTTCGGTATGTTTAGTTTAACTGTTGGGAGTCGGTTAGAGTTTTAGCTGATGACAAACTTGACCAATGCAATCAGACAGCCCGCGCTTAACAAAGATACTCTTAGTTTCCACGGCCACTAAGTAACCATTAGTATTAAGACTACACACGTCATCCACACTCATTCGAATAAACTAAAAATTAACTCACCACTTGATAAACTATGGAAGAACAAAGCAACGTATAGGAAGTATAAATTAGTTTAAACTGATACAATAGAATGACTCATAACAAGAGTACAATTATAATTTGTAAATCTAGAGTAGTTTTAACTCCTAAATAACGTTTATTTTAACATTTATTATTTTTAACATTTAACGTTGTTTACTGAATAAAAATATACATTTTGTATTGTTATTTTGAATGTAGAAAAATCTCAGCATGATACTAGTGTTGTTATAACTTAAATATCTGTATATATTATGACAAGTGCAACTGAGTGATTTTCTTGGGTTTAAAGTGATTTCCAAATCCAGGGAAATTGAACTTGAATAAGATAAACAAAATTGGTCCTAGACAAGTGCCTTAAGGAAAACCATTCCGGTTGACGTCTCATCCCCCAACTTGGTAGCCTGGCTCTTGTCTCACATATACTTCTATTTTTCATCCATCAACACATCATTCCCTTAACTTCGTCAGTAGCATCGTTGTGGTTCTTTGTGTAAAAGTGTTTAGAATAGTCAACTATACAGAGTGATCTGCCTTATCACTAGCATTAAAACAATCAATAATAAGATTATCATATCTTTGTAAGTGCTTGGAGTTTAAAAAATCCTTTTTCTAATCAATATATTATTTTGGCTGGCATATACCTAATTTATTTAATATGTTTAACCCTAATAACAATATGGGTACTTGGTACGGTGATGGAAACCTTATAACAGAAGTTAGATAAGTTAGATGCCTTACGGTAAAGGAAAATATACCGGGTTGTCAACTGTCAGAACCATTAGCCAAGAATAAATTGATACCTCAGCATCATAGGTGGTTGCTCTTATCGCATGAGAAATAAGAAATCAAACTGCTGTTTTAAATGTAATAGTAAGATCATTGTTGACAGCTACTCTGTATGTTAAATATTTTGTGTTGCTCATGACATTACTCAACAATTCTCGTTGATGCGATAAAAAACGTTAATGCGATTATATATTTGGATCTTATAATTTTATATTTTGTAAACAACATTCTTCAACTTTTAAAGGTGCGAGTGCAAACACTTTTGGGTTATTTAAATATGTAAAATTACTCCTGGCCTCAATCGAATTGTAACCCATTTCTGACTCCCTTGCAGGCTTAAAAGTCTTCATTCGATCTTTATTTCCACAATGTATTCTTAAATTTGTATGTTTCTTTGTTACCTCTTCCATTTGTTCCATGTTTTACAAGGAGCCACATACTCTTGCCACCTTTAGATCACTCTTGGTGAAAGTTCAACATAAATATTTATAATTATCAATGAAAGATTTTTCTATTTCATTGATTTCTCATATTAACCATTTCTGTTTCTATGTTAAAATACGAAAAATCTCTACAAAATGTTATTTCGAACTGTGTTTTTTCTATTTTTTCTTCTTAGGGTGTGATAAACCAGTTTTATGGTCAGTCATTAGTATACGTATGTCATATTAGACTCAAAGATTACACATACAGCAACGGTCCTCTTGTACTCTCCCGAGCTGTTTACGTAACAGTGAAGTGGCAGATACAAAAGCGGAAGTTTCTAGACAGATTTTTGTAAGGAAACATTAAGATAAGGTTTTAAAACGGAACTTATAGTGATATTTTGTACCAAAAGTCTTGCAGATTTCTTGTCCTACTTACTGATGTTA
Organism: Homalodisca vitripennis; assembly: GCF_021130785.1. Taxonomy (NCBI): domain Eukaryota; kingdom Metazoa; phylum Arthropoda; class Insecta; order Hemiptera; family Cicadellidae; genus Homalodisca; species Homalodisca vitripennis. The sequence goes on from NC_060210.1 coordinate 24,225,660, forward strand.
AATTTAGTTTAGTGAAATAATAAAAACTGCCGTACTCAGTACGTCTAGTAAGCAGTCAAAATATTGAACAATATTACAATAGTATTGGGGTAAGCTACGGGACGCGAGGCCCACAGACGGGTACAACAGAACCTACGGAAACGTTTTAACGGTCCGGAGAAGTTTCAACTCAGAGTCAAATTTACTGCAAATCGATTTCCGTTTACCGCGGCCTGCTGGTCTTATCTACCTCTCCTTCTGTCGCTTAATGATCTCGCTCGTTGTGTTGCCAATGTTTTAAGTGGTTATTATTCAGAATATGTAAGTCTTATAATGAATAATAAGAGAGGAAGTGAGAAGGAAGATGATTAAAAACACATGTGTATTAAACTAATTGTTTGTTAGTCATTACTTAACAGTTTAGAATTAATCGTTGCGAATGATTGGAATACTGATGAGTTAACGATCCACTGAAGGAGACAAGTGACAGAGAAGGAGTTACATTGACAAGTGAAGTTACATTGATACCAAATCACTGACGTCACTGTCACTTTATGACAAGTACCCGGGGGCTGCACATCTAGTCCGGGTCCTCAGGGCTTCCAGGGGGTTGACCGATGTCCGTGGATATGTATCCTTGCTTCCCCGCTGGCACTAAGCGAAGGTGTGGGGAGGGAACAAGTGATACAAAAAGACATTATTTGTGTCCATGGTATAAATTCCAAAAGAAACTATTCTAAGTAGACTAATAAAATTAACACAGTCTAATCAAACATAAGTGTACATATTATACTTATTATTATGCGTGTCTGTGCTCACACTGTTTTCATTAGTTCTATTATATCTACTATGACCAGGTTGTAGTAGAATCAATAATCATGTAAGTTTTACTCTTCAGTACCTACTGATACCTTATCGTTTATAACATTCTGGTGGCTTAGATAAACTTATTTTATTTCAACGGTACAACCATTGTTAATATATTTGATGCTGGAGTCTATGCGTGTAGCTATAATAATGTTTTTCACGTGGAGTAAAAAAATAGTGACACAGAAAATAACATGTGTATATACATGAAGCCAACATACATTCTGTAACTTAATAGCTCAGCCAAATTCTAAATAGTATGAATAATATAATAACTACACATAAGGTAACAAAAAGATAATAAACAATAATAATAAATAATGGTTATAACAAGCACTATGAACACTTAAGCAATACTGCATAAGATAACAAATAAGAAATAGCAAATAATTAGGTAATTGGTAAGACATCTTATTACTTATCCATAATACTTATGGTCGAAGTTTACGATCATGGTCTCATCACGACAGTAACTGTATAATCATGATTCGGTCATGTGTTGAGACGCAGTGCCAACAAGATCTCATTTATCACGGTTATCATTTAACAATTACGATCCAATCGTGGTAACAAATCTTTCTTTAAACACGTTTCTTTAAAACCTAATGTGTTAAAATACGATTTTAGGTATAAGAATTCTAAAGCGATAATTTTTTAATCACCAATGCATTGCTACTCCAGGGTTTAGGTTCTACATACTCTTATGGCTCTCATAGTATAACTTCTGTTCATATTATATATTACTTTCAAAGTATCTATTAAACCTAGCAGTGGTCACTTCTGGCGTTTATACTTTCTAGATGAACTGGGCATTGTAAAAACTGATGTGTCACTTAAAACTGGGCAAATTTATGGATATCCAGGAGCGGCACATCACTAATCACAAATGTCGAGACTATGGGATGCAAAAGAATATCTATAGGTATAAGTCTACTGCGGGAAATGACTGTTGAAGTTGGTGGGTTCGTTCCCTAAGTATCATAGGTTCTTGCCAGCCTAGACATAAGGGAGTGCCACCCCCGGCCTGCAGTGACTGGAGAGGCTGGTTTAGTGCTGGCCTCCCTTTTTTCCCGATATACATGACTCACGATTAGTGCACAAAATTCTTCCTCGTGGATCTCAATAGGAGGCAGCTCCTACCCCCAACCTTATCCATCCTGAATATCCTGTCACACCGGAAGCAGCGCAAAGGTCCTTAAAGGAATATGTGCAATTTCTAAGCTTCTTGTCCTAAAAGAACAAAAAAATATTCACAATATTTTGTAATTCATATTAAAAATATAATGAAATGGAAAAGTTTGGATTGTTATAGCGTCACGACAGAACAATACTAATAAGAATAAGCTATATATTCTATATTCAGAAAGCTTTGAATTATGCATAATAGAATAAAACGTCAGTAAAATGCAATTTAAATTACATATATAAAGAGCGAGTAACGCTAACGAGAGTAGATACAGTCAAGAAGATGTATCTATATACGGATACATGCTATGTATTTAACTAACCACTTACGAAAACTGAAAAGAACCCGCAAGGTTGGCGTAAAGCACACAGCACAGCTCATTGCAAATCGATTTCATTTAGCTCGGCTTTGATGGCGTTATCAGCATGCCTCGCTGTTGAAGGGGAAAATTTATCACTTCAGCTCTTAGAATAGATTCCTCGCAGCATTCAATTTCACTAATATCACGTTTCTACATTCTATTAACTTATTTGTCAAGAACATGCTGCAATGAGACTAAGTACTTGGTATTCGCTAAGATTGCAGTAGATTGAACTTTACGATAGGATTTACGAATTTATTGTTTGTCATGCGAGATATTTTTGCCTTATGTAAAACTATAAAAAGTTTTTTTTCAGAAAGGGAGGTGTAAGTATTTTGAACGTACTCTTGTTTTAATCTGAAACGCATAAAGAAATACCGTTACAAACATCACGCAATGTATTTTTCTATTACTATTAAAACCAATTGAAATTTATTCTTTACCGAAGAACTTTAAGACCACGCAAACCACTAGTTGCTCAAAGGAAAATGTTTGCTAGCTCAAACAGAAAGAGTTCTTAGTGTAAAAGGGTCTCATAAGAAGGAATGCTTAAAATTATGTGTTTTGATGACTCATTTCGATTTAAAATATTCAAGCATTCATTTAATTTATGAAATATTTGCTTACAAATAGTTATTAAAACACAGTAAAAATACTTTTGTACACTAGAATTTTCAAAATTTTATTCCAACATTATCAACGTACCTTGGTATTGGACCTGAAGGCGAGTCGGGCGAATCACAGTTATCTGTCAAGATGAATGAGATCCAACCAGTATCTATCAAACACTATTTAAACAAAACAACCCAAAAAGCGTCATTTTTTAGTTATATAAAAGGAACCTGTGCAAGCAAACGTTCCGTGGAACACATAAATGATCATACATATTTTGTTATTAGATCTATGTTTTCATTGTTTAGGTTAAAACTAATGAAAAATAGTACTTTAATCTTAGTCGAAGAAGGGGGTAGATTCTATGACAACTGAAGTTGTGTTAATTTCTACTCATGATATTTAAATGTACTACTAAGTTTCAACTTTTCTGAGCTTTTGTGGGATGGATAACGTTTCCACAAACCACGTACATGAAGTTATGAAGAAAATATCTTTAAGTGCTACAATGAGGTCACATGTATTGCAATAGGCCGATTATTATACAAAATCTTCGTAAAGAATTGTTCTTGAATCTTATTTTTTAGATATAATAGGATAGGGGTAGTGAATAAAGTAAATCGTCTGGGATTCTATTGTTGGATGGTTCTTATCGGCATATAAATTAAACGGATTGGTCTCCAAGTCAAGGCTAATTAATTAAACATGATCAGAGTGGGCGTCGCCCTGAAATGGGTTGCAGTTGACGATATTGCACCTAGAGACTAATCTGAGCATTGTATAGATATTATCCAAATTCGCCATAAATATTCTACTGGCTTAAGTGTTCACGGCGGATTTACAATGGCCCGCTTTTAAAGCCAAGGGAACAGTGCTCTCCTTGTAGACGAGATCGTTTCCTGACAATTTCTTTTAGCCAAGAGCCCTTCACAACACCCTTGAGCAAGTATTGCTCTACTATTTTTAAAAGTCAACTCGTTACTTTGCCTTACGAAAACTGGAGCGGATGCCATCGTGTGGAATAAGAGATGGTTACCTTCAAACTTATTGTAAATTGCTACAAGTTGTTTTGAACAATATTAAAAAAATGTCATATTATTGCACAATAGGGAAGAATAAAATTACTGATTTGTTCCTGTTGTTGACATCATGAATTTCTTTATCCTGTAGTACATGCTACTTACAGTTCTGTGGTAAAGAATGTTATATACTACTATTATAAATTAATGTTATCTACTACTGTTATAAAGGAATGTTATATACAACTATTATAAATGAATTTTATATACTGCTGTTATAAATTAATGTTATATACTACTGTTATAAATGAATTTTATATACTACTGCAATGTTGGTCAACTTTATTTTCTACTCGTACTAGGTAACAATTATTGCTATTATTACTTTTTTACGTTAGAAAACTGTTATTTATTAAAATTTGCGACAGTATGTGTGCTTCAGAGACATATATTTGATCTTACAAGTGTTAAATCTAATAACCGCCATATTTAAACATTGTATTTATCGAATTTACTTCTGATATGAGTACCGTTGACTCTGTCAACGATACGGAAGTTGGTTTTGGATGTTGTAATTCATGATCAGCGACTTACAATCTTTCCGGAAATTCTGTTATAAAGGTGATTGCATAGTCTATATATATGATTAAGAAAACTGTTTTAAATAGAGCATTATTCTGCCACCTTTATTTAAAATAAGTTGTCTTTGATAATCAGAATAAAAATTGGATTGCATTACGTTAATTCATTTTCAATTTCAACTATACTCTTCATTTTACAAACCTCAATAATTTTGAGAGTGAATATCATTCAAGGGAAATGAATCATTGTCGTTGATAGACTTAATTATTAAACTAACACTGGAAACTATCACTATAAATGTAACCTACTTGGAACATAACTAAATATAGTACATTACTGAAGTAAAGGTCTTAGAGATTAACTTGCAATAATCTCCGTCCTCTATAATAAATGTCACAAGCTCGAGGAAGCAGTAATGTGAACAGCAATCATCCGTGGTCTCCTGGAAAGACGGATTAATCCTTAATCAAGCCGAGATTACATGGAAAACTCCAGATAATTCTATCGTCATGACCTAGAACTATATCAATAATTCTTTAAAGTGGTTCACAGTTTCAGAAACTAGCTGAATAGTCAATCGGTTTAAGAAATAAATAAAACATAATACTATAAACTAAAGAAAACGAGATTGTATAAACTAAAATAATAATAAAATAATATTTTTGACAAATAATGACTCCTAATGCACACATGAAGCATATGCTTTCCTAGCATGTGGTATTATTCCCACAGCAACTCGTAAATACATTTATTAATTATATTTAAAAGATAAATATTACATGTTTTTTTACAGTGTTATTAGTGAATGTGTAACATTGTTTTATTGTTTTATTTGAGTTTCTGATATTTTTTCTGTTACAAAACTTGTAAGTTCTGTGGTGAATAAAAAGGTTCATTTATTAATTTAATGCTACCATAGTATGAATATTAAGCTATCGTAAATTACTCAATTAATATTCATTAAACTCCCCAAGTAAAGTTAAATTTTCAAATATTCCAAATCAGTATTTATATTCAATTCTTTACTCAAAACAATTAAATAACGAAAAATTTTAGCAATCGAATCAATATATAACCTTCCTTATGATCATTCTAATTTGGTTTTTGTTTCATAAATGTATTACAAGGTGCCATGTGTCGCGTATCAAACTTCACTAAGTTGTATGAAACATTTCAAGTCTGTAGCTGTGTGATATTATTTCACATGTTAAAATGTTATACGATAGTAATCGGTTTCATTAAACATTTATTTTTACTGCAATTTTCTTCTAGGATGGCAATCATAAGGCCAATTTACAATTTTTCACAAAATCGGATTTACGTATATTGAAATGAAGATTCATGCAACATTTAAAGCCTATAGATCACCTAGTTCTTGAGATATGTTGTGGATAGACAGAAATCGGATTTATCACCCCCTCGAGTAGTAGGCTTTGCTAACGCTCACGCAATCAATAAATTCGGCACTAGAATAAATCATTTTTAATCTGTGATATAGCAATGATATTTATGTTCTTTTTGGTTTCTAAAATGCTAATCAATAAAAACAATTAGTGGCTAATGTTTTATAATTTTTAATGACAAAAATAATTTGTTTTTAACTTTATGAAATTTGATATAAAATCTCATAATTGAATTCTGATGTTTTTAAGTCAGATAAAAAGTACTGAGATCCTTCAGAAATTAATACATTTCCTTATTTATAGCTTTATTTAAAATATGTATACTTTTATTGTAGTATTTTATTAACATTATATTTGTTTTAAATGTTGTTTTACAGAAGTGTAATGACCAAAATTGGTTAAAGATACAAAATAAATCATTAGACACTAGTATTTTGTTTAGCCACACAAGTTTTATTTGATTACTTCTTCTGGATCTCTAGATATATCCAATTTTATACTTGAAAACATGAAAAATTCGTTTAGCGAATAATCGCGATCAAAGTTCGGCAATAGGTAAATATAGATTAGAACACACTTTATAAAATGGCAAGCAACATGCCAACATATGTTTTAAAACAATAGAGAAAAATAATATATGCAAAATATTTCAATAAAAAAGTCGTTTTTTAAATCTTGAGTGCCGAATTCTCTTTAAAATAATATACCATCAAGTCTGCTCTTGAAGGTTACATTAAATTGTTTTGGAATCCTCTAAGAATGATAGCATTTCCACGTAACAGTTAATAAAAAAATCATAAATTCAATCTTTACCTCGTCATATGCTAAACATATGCCATGTTTTATACCAACTTGGAACATTCTTATTATTAAATTAAAGCAAACTACACCAGAGTAAAATAAATAGTGTATGAAATGATGACATTATATTTGAACCTGTTTTCTATAGATGTGCTGACTGTATTTTGAAATCAAGCCAAATCAATAATTGCTTAACAATGGATTGTTCAACGATACAAAAATCGGATATTATAAAATATTTGGGAATTCATATGGATACCGTAGTGAATTTAATTGGAAAATTCACATATCGAACATTACAAAAAACTCAATAATATTATAAGAATTTTTTTTATTTTTTAAGAAACATTTGCAATTTAAAAATACTTAGAATGTTATATTTTGCGCTTGTACAAAGTCGAATTGAATACGGCATATTTCTTTGGGGAAGTACGTATGATTCAAATTTAAACTCATTACTTATGCAGCAAAAGCACTTTGTCAGATTAATAACCCACAGTCATAGATTTGAACACTCACGACCATTATTTAATCAGCTTAAGATTTTCCCTATCAAGATGTTATTTATATATAAAGTATTAAAACAATACTATGATTTGATAAATACTACCAACCTAGAAGCAAATGAATACAGCTTAAAACTAAGAAATTCAGGAAATATAAGAGTTCCAAAACCAAACAATACTTTTTTTTTACTAAATCATTTATTTTTATGTCACCGTGGATTTTTAATAAATTACCTAACAATATAACAAACTCAAATAACAAATTAGTATTTTTTTAAAAATTGGGAAGGTGGTTGTTTGAACGAGAGGATATAAATTCAGTTTTATATATTCAGACATAGTTTACAACTGGTTTTTTACCTCACGGCCCATACACACACACACACACACACACACACACACACACACATATATATATATATATATATATATATATATATATATATATATATATATATATTATATTCAAATAATTTGAAAAATCTAATCTAACTCAAATAAGCAGGTTGATTACAACTATTATTATATTTTGTTTTGACTAAATAATATATTAATTTATATCCTCAAGAGAAATCTAAATTGTTAAATTAAGTTGTTTGCTGATGTTTTTTATGTGTTAAAATATCATAAGGAACCTCCAAACAGGCTTAGCCTTGGAGGCCCTATATTTTCTCATTTATTGTAAAGTATAGGCCTAAGCGCATTTAGTTGTAGGTTATATTGTAACTATAAATTTAGTTTATAGGTATTTTGAAGAAGAAATTTTTTATTTCCAGTCTTTTGTAATGGTGCAGTCAGACCTGGCAAGATTTAAGAAATTATAACTCCATTATGTTAATTTACCTTTATGTATTGATGTATGTATGTAGCCTGTAAGAAAATGAGAAAATAAATCATTCTTTATTCTTTATTATTCCTTATAAATAAGCATTTATTTTTTTGTATTACGATGTAGATTAAACAAAGAAAAAGGCTCCTTAATATTAAGACAGAATTATTTGAATACACACCTGATGTTAAGATAATATATATAGAATCATTCTATCATGATCGATTGATCAATAAACCTTCTAGACAAAAAAAAAGGGTACACTGGGACCCAGCTTTAGAAACTCGGTTTTGTATCAAGTCAGGTTTCAAACGCGATTCAAAGAATGCACTAAAACAGACTTAATTCTTAGGCTTATGTGTCCGGTATCGTAACTAACCAAAGTGTTCTGGTTGAAAAACCGCTTATACAATGAACTTCTTGTAATATTCCAGAGAGCCATGTTCAGTCAACTTGTAAAACCGAAACTGGCAATAATTAGCAGTCGTCTGTACAGGCGACTTGAAGGGGCGGAGCTTTCTCTTGATTGGCTGAGATTTCACCAACCACCGACCAGTGAGCCACTGTGTATGCCGGTAGTCAACGAAATCCAATGATGTGGCTCAGTCCACAGGGGACTGGATAAACAAAACGGTTAATATCCACACGAGTAAGTGAACACACGACACGTAAAGACACGTGGATAGCTGAACACAGTGCCAAGTAAAAACATGAGATAGAGTTCGACAAACAAAAGTAGCTGTTAATATTCCCTACTATTATCCTAGAGTAATACGAAAAAATATAAAAATTATTAAGAATGCAAATAATTTAATTGAAAAAAGATAGTGTGAAATTGTCTAAAGGTGCAAAATCTGTAATATAGAAGCAATATTCATCATAACTGGTCTGTGGTTGGTTAAACTTCAGCCAGTGAAAGCAACGCCCCTTTAACTTGTCTGTACAGATGACTGTTATTATTGGTAGTTTCGATTAATATCTGTTCTGCCAAAGTATTTCAATGAGCGAACCTTCGTGTGAGGCTTTGATGATGTTAGTAACTAAAAGAGTGTGTGCCACAAAAGAACTAAATTTTATGTTTTGTATAGGATTCTTCCTAACGAAGCAATTAAAAATGCATCTTTAAAAGAGCACTCATAAAAAAAAAAAAAAAAAAAAAAAAAAAAACTGTTCAAACTATCGCTCTAATTTAATAATGTTTAATTAAATTATCCTACGTGATATATCAAGAAGATTATTTAATTTTGCGAGGAAAAATACTTAATTTCATTTTTAAACGGCAATGCCGTTACAGAAGTACATACAAATGCATACGTGCAGTACATTATACAGATTGGTATGCATCATCAAAGCCAAATAATAATACTCTCAATAAATAAAGTACATACTAAAAATACAAACAAACAAACAAACAAACAAACAAACAAACACACACACACACACACACACACGCACACATGCACGCACGCACGCACACGCACACGCACACATACACACACATTTGAAAATCTATAGCCTAAATTATTTATCAATTGTTATCGTTAATATTCTATTATTTGTATTTGTAATTTGCATTATTTATCTGTTATTGTATGTACTGTTTACTGTTATTTATTACTGTTATCGCCAAGTTATCTTTAAGTACCTTGTTATTTTTGTTATTAAACTCTCTCATTGTTAACTTGTTGTTAGAATTAATACTGTTATGTTACTGTTATATTTCACTCTTCTCTATGTAATTTGGTTCTGCCGTTGAAAATAAATAATAAAACAAAAAAAAAAACAATTAATTATAAAAAACGTAATAACAGATTTTCTCTGTTTCAGCCTGTACCAGTCAACACTAAAAGTATAGGGTATTCAATCGCGCTTAAATCGTAGACTCCAAACACAACATCCACACCAAGACAGGTCCTCCTCATTTAACTAGACTTGTCAATCTACCATTGCACCTGAATATCTCGATATTTGAGGTTAGTGGGTTTCCAATATGTGAGTGATGACAGGTTTTTGCCATTATCCAGTGCAGGCTGCACTCGCAAGTATGATGTCAATGACAATGATCAGACGTAAATGATGGTAGATTCCGACAACGTCTACTTAAAAATAAGTGATTACCAAAACATGTTTTAGAGTATACAGTGTTTCTATTTCCAATCATATAAAACTAGAGGAAGCTTTAGGTGTTACAGGAAAGGGGGGGGGGTTACGAGCATATTATTTTATTTGTAGACCTCGTTGTGTAGGTACAGAACAATTAAAATTGTATAGCTTGAAAATATATAAAGTTGTTAAAAGTAAAAAATATATTTATGTTTGAATATTCAAAGTGCAAAAATATTTCAATGTATTTCTCACTAAACGCTTTTTTATTATCCCTAATTGTAAACATTGTAAACGACTGCCCTTTGCGATTGTTTTCTGGTGGTCTGGCTGGTCTGAGTGGTTTAGAGGATGGGTCTCTAAACTGGCTCAGTAATTTGGATTTAGCTTTGTGACGGGAGATTTTAATATTATTTTTAATTTATGACTCAAGAACTTTGTTCTTACGTACTTTTTAATAATTGTAATTTTTAATTAATTAATTTATGGATAGCTGCCTTTGTTCCCCATACGATATATATATATATATATATATATATATATATATATATATATATATATATATATATCCCTAATTAAATAAGTTGGACGTTTCGTAAATCAAACAAGGCTTGATTAAACCTGATGAAAAAAATTGATTTTCTATAACTGATTTTTCATATTTTTTCGCTGTTCCTACGCAAGATCCTAAACATTGACAACCAATATTCAGCTTTACATAATAAAATGTCGCCCAATCCCGTGAGACTCTACCTCGGCCTTTGCTTTTTGCTATTTGTAAACATTCTGAGAAAGGACATTTATCGTTGTGAAGTTTTTAATAATCTGCTACGATTTCTTTTTAAATATAGATAGCAACGCAAGTAAAATACAAAATGTAAAGTTCTGAATAACTTTAAAATCTAATGAAAAAGTTATTTTTTTTGTTTTCACAGTTAATTTATATTTAAAATTTGTATAATTATAACTATTATTTCACCCCGAAAGAATTTATTTTTGTAATATTTCACCGTCTATTTTTAATTCGATGAGTTCCAATATCATTCGTAACACACTTAGGCCTATGTCCAAAAAGATGATGTGACATCGTAAATGACGAACATTGAACTATACATTCTTTTTCAGTATAAACAGACTAAAATAATAACCTTTGGGTACTTCAAAAATTAAAAATAGTATTACCCTTTGGTTCTTTTTGTTTTTCTTAGCGAATGAAATAGCAAAGTGAAAACACGTAATTGACTTTTCCTCTTCTTAAGACAATCAAAGACATCAATAAATAATTCTATAAGACTTTTTCACACATCAACATGTTTCTTCACTTTGCTATTTCATTCGCTAAGAAAAACAAAAAGAACCAAAGGGTAATACTATTTTTAATTTTTGAAGTACCCAAAGGTTATTATTTTAGTCTGTTTATACTGAAAAAGAATGTATAGTTCAATGTTCGTCATTTACGATGTCACATCATCTTTTTGGACATAGGCCTAAGTGTGTTACGAATGATATTGGAACTCATCGAATTAAAAATAGACGGTGAAATATTACAAAAATAAATTCTTTCGGGGTGAAATAATAGTTATAATTATACAAATTTTAAATATAAATTAACTGTGAAAACAAAAAAAATAACTTTTTCATTAGATTTTAAAGTTATTCAGAACTTTACATTTTGTATTTTACTTGCGTTGCTATCTATATTTAAAAAGAAATCGTAGCAGATTATTAAAAACTTCACAACGATAAATGTCCTTTCTCAGAATGTTTACAAATAGCAAAAAGCAAAGGCCGAGGTAGAGTCTCACGGGATTGGGCGACATTTTATTATGTAAAGCTGAATATTGGTTGTCAATGTTTAGGATCTTGCGTAGGAACAGCGAAAAAATATGAAAAATCAGTTATAGAAAATCAATTTTTTTCATCAGGTTTAATCAAGCCTTGTTTGATTTACGAAACGTCCAACTTATTTAATTAGGGATATATATATATATATATATATATATATATATATATATATATATATATATATATATATATATATATATATATATCGTATGGGGAACAAAGGCAGCTATCCATAAATTAATTAATTAAAAATTACAATTATTAAAAAGTACGTAAGAACAAAGTTCTTGAGTCATAAATTAAAAATAATATTAAAATCTCCCGTCACAAAGCTAAATCCAAATTACTGAGCCAGTTTAGAGACCCATCCTCTAAACCACTCAGACCAGCCAGACCACCAGAAAACAATCGCAAAGGGCAGTCGTTTACAATGTTTACAATTAGGGATAATAAAAAAGCGTTTAGTGAGAAATACATTGAAATATTTTTGCACTTTGAATATTCAAACATAAATATATTTTTTACTTTTAACAACTTTATATATTTTCAAGCTATACAATTTTAATTGTTCTGTACCTACACAACGAGGTCTACAAATAAAATAATATGCTCGTAACCCCCCCCCCCTTTCCTGTAACACCTAAAGCTTCCTCTAGTTTTATATGATTGGAAATAGAAACACTGTATACTCTAAAACATGTTTTGGTAATCACTTATTTTTAAGTAGACGTTGTCGGAATCTACCATCATTTACGTCTGATCATTGTCATTGACATCATACTTGCGAGTGCAGCCTGCACTGGATAATGGCAAAAACCTGTCATCACTCACATATTGGAAACCCACTAACCTCAAATATCGAGATATTCAGGTGCAATGGTAGATTGACAAGTCTAGTTAAATGAGGAGGACCTGTCTTGGTGTGGATGTTGTGTTTGGAGTCTACGATTTAAGCGCGATTGAATACCCTATACTTTTAGTGTTGACTGGTACAGGCTGAAACAGAGAAAATCTCTCCTTCCAATGCTCAAGGGTAAGATGCTGGGCATGCACATCCTACATTGTCCGTCTATCTTTCCAGGAGCAGCGCAGTCCTTAAAGTTCAGTGAGATATTTCCTTGGCGTCTAGCTCTGAGCGAACAAAAACATCAGCTATTACTTTTCACAAATCACATAAACAAAAATATCATAGAACAATACCAGTAATTGTTCCAGCAGGTGATATGTAGTGTGCAAACAGTATGAAACATGTCAGTAAATTTTCCAGCGGGGTATGTGTAGTGTGCAAACAGTATGAAACATGCCAGTAATTCTTCCAGCGGAGTATGTGTAGTGTGCAAACAGTATGAAACATGTCAGTAAATTTTCCAGCGGGGTATGTGTAGTGTGCAAACAGTATGAAACATGCCAGTAATTCTTCCAGCGGAGTATGTGTAGTGTGCAAACAGTATGAAACATGTCAGTAAATTTTCCAGCGGGGTATGTGTAGTGTGCAAACAGTATGAAACATGCCAGTAATTCTTCCAGCGTAGTATGTGTACTGTGCAAACAGTATGAAACATGTCAGTAAATTTTCCAGCGGGGTATGTGTAGTGTGCAAACAGTATGAAACATGCCAGTAATTCTTCCAGCGGAGTATGTGTAGTGTGCGAACAGTATAAAACATGTCAGTAATTTTTTCCAGCGGAGTATGTGTAGTGTGCAAACAGTATGAAACATGCTAGTAATTCTTCCAGCGGGGTATGTGTAGTGTGCAAACAGTATGAAACATGTCAGTAAATTTTCCAGCGGGTTATGTGTAGTGTTCAAACAGTATGAAACATGCCAGTAATTCTTCCAGCGGGATATGTGTAGTGTGCGAACAGTATAAAACATGCCAGTAATTTTTCCAGCGGAGTATGTGTAGTGTGCAAACAGTATGAAACATGTCAGTAATTCGTCCAGCGGAGTATGTGTAGTGTACAAACAGTATGAAACCTTTAGGAATTCTTCCAGCGGGTTATGTGTAGTGTGCAAACAGTATGAAACATGTCGGTTATTCTTCCAGCGGAGTATGTGTAGTGTACAAACAGTATGAAACATTTAGGAATTCTTCCAGCGGGGAATGTGTAGTGTGCAAACATTATGAAACATGTCAGTATTTTTTCCAGCGGGGTATGTGTAGTGTTCAAACAGAATGAAACATGTCAGTAAATTTTCCAGCGGGGTATGTGTTGTGTATAAACAGTATGAAACATTTAGGAATTCTTCCAGTGGGGAATGTGTAGTGTGCAAACAGTATGAAACATGTCAGTATTTTTTCCAGCGGGGTATGTGTAGTGTGCAAACAGTATGAAACATGTCAGTAATTCTTCCAGCGGGGTATGTGTAGTGTTCAAACAGAATGAAACATGCCTGTAATTCTTTCAGCGGGGTATACGTAGTGTGCAAAAAGTATGAAACATGTCAGTAATTTTTCCTGTAGGTTATGTGTAGTGTGCAAACAGTATAAAACATGTCAGTAATTTTTCCAGCACGTTATGTGCAGTGTACAACAGTATGAAACATGTCAGTAATTCTTCCAGCAGGTTATGTGCAGTGTGCAAACAGTATGAAACATGTCAGTTATTCTTCCAGCGGGGTATGTGTAGTGTGCAAACAGTATGAAACATGTCGGTTATTCTTCCAGCGGGGAATGTGTAGTGTGCAAACAGTATGAAACATGTCAGTAATTTTTTCCAGCGGGGTATGTGTAGTGTGCAAACAGTATGAAACATGTCAGTAATTTTTCCAGCGGGTTATGTGTAGTGTGCAAACAGTATAAAACATGTCAGTAATTCTTCAAGCGGGGTATGTGTAGTGTACAAACGGTATGAAACATTTAGGAAATTCTTCCAGCGGGGAATGTGTAGTGTGCAAACATTATGAAACATGTCAGTAATTTTTCCTGTAGGTTATGTGTAGTGTGCAAACAGTATAAAACATGTCAGTAATTCTTCAAGCGGGGTATGTGTAGTGTTCAAACAGAATGAAACATGCCCTGTAATTCTTTCAGCGGGGTATACGTAGTGTGCAAACAGTATGAAACATGTCAGTAATTTTTCCTGTAGGTTATGTGTAGTGTGCAAACAGTATAAAACATGTCAGTAATTCTTCAAGCGGGGTATGTGTAGTGTACAAACGGTATGAAACATTTAGGAAATTCTTCCAGCGGGGAATGTGTAGTGTGCAAACATTATGAAACATGTCAGTAATTTTTCCTGTAGGTTATGTGTAGTGTGCAAACAGTATAAAACATGTCAGTAATTCTTCAAGCGGGGTATGTGTAGTGTTCAAACAGAATGAAACATGCCTGTAATTCTTTCAGCGGGGTATACGTAGTGTGCAAAAAGTATGAAACATGTCAGTAATTTTTCCAGTAGGTTATGTGTAGTGTGCAAACAGTATAAAACATGTCAGTAATTTTTCCAGGGGAGTATGTGTAGTGTACAAACGGTATGAAACATTTAGGAAATTCTTCCAGCGGGAAATGTGTAGTGTGCAAACATTATGAAACATGTCAGTATTTTTTCCAGCGGGCTATGTGTAGTGTGCAAACAGTATGAAACATGTCAGTAATTCTTCCAGTGGGGTATGTGTAGTGTGCAAAGAGTATAAAACATGTCAGTAATTCTTCAAGCGAGGTATGTGTAGTGTTCAAACAGTATGAAACATACCAGTAATTCTTCCAGCTGAGTATATGTAGTGTGCAAACAGTATGAAACATACCAGTAATTCTTCCAGCGGGGTATGTGTAGTGTACAAACAGTATGAAACATGTCAGTAATTCTTCCAGCACGTTATGTGCAGTGTGCAAACAGTATGAAACATGCCTGTAATTTTTCCAGCACGTTATGTGCAGTGTACAACAGTATAAAACATGTCAGTAATTCTTCCAGCAGGTTATGTGCAGTGTGCAAACAGTATGAAACATGTCGGTTATTCTTCCAGCGTGATATGTGTAGTGTGCAAACAGTATGAAACCTTTTAGTAATTCTTCCAGCGGGGTATACGTAGTGTGCAAACAGTATGAAACATGCCAGTAATTCTTCCAGCGGGGTATGTGTAGTGTGCAAACAGTATGAAAACTTTTAGTAATTCTTCCAGCGGGGTATACGTAGTGTGCAAACAGTATGAAACATGTCAGAAATTTTTCCAGCAGGTTATGTGCAGTGTGCAAACAGTATGAAACATGTCAATAATTCTTCCAGTGGGGTATGTGTAGTGTGCAAACAGTATGAAACATGCCAGTAATTCTTCCAGCGGAGTATATATGTAGTGTGCAAACAGTATAAGACATGTCAGTAATTCGTCCAGCGGGGTATACGTAGTGTTCAAACAGAATGAAACATGCCTGTAATTCTTCCAGCGGGGTATGTGTAGTGTTCAAACAGAATGAAACATGCCTGTAATTCTTCCAGCGGGGTATACGTAGTGTGCAAAAAGTATGAAACATGTCAGTAATTCTTCCAGCAGGTTATGTGCAGTGTGCAAACAGTATGAAACATGTCAGTAATTCTTCCAGCACGTTATGTGCAATGTGCAAACAGTATGAAACATGCCAGTAATTTTTCCAGCACGTTATGTGCAGTGTACAACAGTATGAAACATGTCAGTAATTCTTCCAGCAGGTTATGTGCAGTGTGCAAACAGTATGAAACATGTCGGTTATTCTTCCAGCGTGATATGTGTAGTGTGCAAACAGTATGAAACATGTCGGTTATTCTTCCAGCGGGATATGTGTAGTGTGCAAACAGTATGAAACTTGTCGGTTATTCTTCCAGCGGAATAGGTGTGGTGTGCAAACAGTATGAAACATGTCGGTTATTCTTTCAGCGGGATATGTGTAGTGTGCAAACAGTATGAAACATGTCGGTTATTCTTCCAGCGGGATATGTGTAGTGTGCAAACAGTATGAAACATGTCGGTTATTCTTCCAGCGGGATATTTGTAGTGTGCAAACAGTATGAAACATGTTGGTTATTCTTCCAGCAGGTTATGTGTAGTGTGCAAACAGTAAGAAACATGTCGGTTATTCTTCCAGCGGGATATGTGTAGTGTGCTAACAGTATGAAACATGTCGGTTATTCTTCCAGCGGGATATGTGTAGTGTGCTAACAGTATGAAACATGTCGGTTATTCTTCCAGCGGGATATGTGTGGTGTGCTAACAGTATGAAACATAATCCTGGCCAGGATTAACACGCAAAGCGCCTATTAGGCGCGGCCTGTTTAATGGATGCATTTATTAGGCAGTAAAATGGTAATGACGACGGCTAAAATCCACAACGACCGGTACATGTTATTCTGACACTGAGGTCGTGTAATGTGTTCCAGCAGTCTGACAGTGGTCATAAACTCGGAACTGTCGGGAGGTGTGAATCATAAGCCTAATTAAGTTGAGAAGTTCATTCTGAGTTTTGTCCTCTTGACAAATCATTTGTACTATTCATTTCAATAAGGAAAAGTGTCAATACACTCACGTAACGATGCAAAGATTATCTCTGATAACAAATAACCAATTAAATATTTTTAGTTTATCAGAGTGAGTGTGTTCATGTTTTGTATGTATTTTATGCTAACTAACTTTTTTAGAACTATATAGTAATTGTTTTTAAAAAAATTTGGAATTGTTAATGTTTGTAATATACTCGTGTTTCAATGATAAATGTTTATAAAAACAGAAGAGACGTCGCGAGGCTCCAAATCTCTTTGAGTTGGATAAGAACATAACTGTAATGATACCAGAAATTAAATACCCAATATTTTAAAGGCGGCATCGTTAAAAATAAACGAAGAAGAAATAAAATGTAGAGAAAGCGATATATTCTCCCGTTTTAGTTAAAGTAACCTATTCGTTTTCAAAGGGTTAACTAAATATACATATATATATATATATATATATATATATATATATATATATATATATATATATATATATATAATTTTACTATGAATGGAGTGTACTTTATATTGTACTAAGTACCTTATTTAAATCCAATTTTGTGTACATTTCATCAGAGAATTAGATTTGTCAGATGGATATCAAATTCTATTGTACAGTATTCGTATTTGACAATGTTGCATGATGGATGGTTCTACGTAACATATTGCATTTATTTGTTGGAATCAAATTGAATTCTTGTTCAATTTAGATAGTGTGACCGAGATTCGTTATCCTTCATATGGTTATAATGGTTTCTGTCATACATATTTACAATAGAAATAAATTTATTTACTTAAGCAACATTTTACAGAAACAGTTACGTTAGGTTTTGATTTTTAATAACCCTACTTCAAACATAACACACATAAACACATATTCCTGTTTATTATTGTAACTAATAGTTGTGACATCACTGCTAATAGTTGTAATTAATTATAGTCGAAGGAATTATTTGAGAGTTCTAAATTAAATTTCCAAGATGATGCTTTTATACTATATTGCTACCAACAGAATAGTTACCAAAACGAAAGTTATTGTATTGGTAACAAAGTTTTAACAAACTATTCCATGGTTTTGTAACAGCCACACCTGAGCTACATCAGCCACACCACAATATACCGATTAACAAAACTAACACGCCTAAATTTCCACTAGTCGTTAATACGATAACCGTTTGATGAAAATCGCTTAAACATGAAACTAATATACTTAGACATTGCTTTCAATATTTATCTGGCAATAAAGACAAATAATTATTGTGGTATATTCCGGAAAGATAATAATTATTGTAATATGTTCTTAAAGATAATAATATTGTAATATATTTGAGGCAAATAATAATTATTATAATACTCGTATTTTCCGGCAAATAACTGTTGTAATATAATACAGACAGATAATAGCTTTTGTAAATATTCTGGACAGACAATAATTATTGTAATGTACTCTTATTGCATTATCATTGTACGAAATACCAAAAAGGAGTGCCTGCCTCATTGTATTTAACTTCCAAAAGATTCATTTTGGCCAAAGTTGTTCGTCTTATCCGATTCCAAAATGTGCGATTCTTCAGAGAGTCTTACGTCCTTCTTATGTTTATTTTCGAATAATGAAAACTATATTCCTCTGAAAAAAAAACCACCAAAAGCCTTTGTTAATTTTAATCGCCAACATATACCTATAATAAATTTAAACAGTATTAATAACGTATGTTTTCACCACATTTAAAGATTACGTAAAAGCGTGATATAACACTATTTAGGAGAATAAAATAATTGATACTGTTTATTGACTTACCAAACAGATTTCACTCCCTTGTTATTGTATATAAATATCATCAAAGCTAAGAGTAAAATGTGAGTAAGCTAGAGAATACTACTTGCACATATCAGTGATAAACTAATGTAAAAGAAGGAAAATGTGTAATTGTGATTACATATCGCACAAGCGGGTGCTAATACTTTGCAAAAGGGTTGTTTTCAATGCCCAACCTAATTAAATTGTATGAACTTTTAAAAAGGAAATTCGTAAAGCAGTCAAAATAACACTTTTAGAACTAAAAATCAAAATGGCGAAATCACTTATTATCGCGGATGGATGTAGGAAAGAATACTGAAGTCTCTAAAAATTAGACTACGGAGATTAATAGCGTTTGCATAATACATTTTATACACAAATATACTAAATACATTGATGTAAGTAATTGGGTGTGCTTACTGTACTATCTCTAAACTTTATCGGATAAAGTGAACCCCTTTTGGAAAAACCCTTGATCTGGGATACAATACATTTTACATTGCGGTTATATTACTGTTTCAAATTCAGCCAATTAACTAAGTGACAGAAATTCAAACCTGTGCGTATATCTTTTTGTCAGTATGTAAGAAATTCTAACTAAAATTCAGTATGCGTTAACAAATAAAGTTTTTAGAACAATATATAAACTTATCACAATAGAATTAAAGTAAGCTAAAAATTGCGCTCTGTCTTTTACTGGTGACATAGAAAGTTCGTTTTTTAAGGTTTGTTAGTGACGATGGAAGGTTTAGAAGGATAACAGAATATCGGACATTTGCCATCGTTATATTTTATAAGCCGTAGTTATGGTAGGAAGGGTGGATTCAATTTGAATGTTGAATTTTGGACTAGTTCACCTTACTTTTATAGCAGCGTCTGGTATCTGACGATGCCTCAGACTTGACTCCTTGAATCTGGAATCATATAAGTCTGAAGAGATCCAAAGAAAGTCGGCGACGAAGAATCTCAAAACGAGAACCTTTACACCGTTTCAATATCACAGACACCTATAAATAGGTGAAATGGCAGTCTCCGTGTCTCATCAGGTGCACAATTGAGTGCGCCGCGATGTTTCTGACACGATCTCTTAGCACCATAAAGCAACCGAGTTTACTACACATAACACAAGACGTATGCACTACGGAAGGTATTAATACATAAAAAACAAGGAACAAAAATAAGGAAAGAAAAGGGTCGAAACATACTCAAAAACCGCTTGGAATCTAGTCCAAGTCCCAAATATGAGAATCACAAACACAGTACAGGCGTATCCCACATTCGCACCTTCATTGTGAAGTGACAATATTGGCGATTGAGGTTAGGAGAGATGACTGAGTATTTACATACGGAACGTGAAGTGGAGTTACTTGAAGATCGATGATGATCTGCGACTGTGACACTCTATTTGGGTAATGGCTATTATGGATACATATTATCAGACGATTAAAGGCGATTGAAGTTAGAGTGATGGCTGAGTATTTACGTAACAACCAGAGCGTGAAGTGAAGTCACTTGAAGATCGATGATGATCTGCGATTGGATCACTCTGTTTGGGTAATGGCTATTTTGGATACCTATTATCAGACGATTAAAGGCGATTTAGGTTAGTAGTGATGGCTGAGTATTTACGTAACTAGCAAAGCGTGAAGTGAAGTCACTTGAAGATCGATGATGATCTGCGATTGGATCACTCTGTTTGGGTAATGGCTATTTTGGATACCTATTATCAGACGAATAAAGGTGATTTATGTTAGGAGTGATGGCTGAGTATTTACGTAACTAGCAGAGCGTGAAGTGAAGTCACTTGAAGATCGTTGATGATCTGCGACTGGATCACTCTGTTTGAAAAATGGCTATTTTGGATACCTATTATCAGACGAATAAAGGTGATTTATGTTAGGAGTGATGGCTGAGTATTTACGTAACTAGCAGAGCGTGAAGTGAAGTCACTTGAAGATCGATGATGATCTGCGATTGGATCACTCTGTTTGGGTAATGGCTATTTTGGATACCTATTATCAGACGATTAAAGGCGATTTAGGTTAGGAGTGATGGCTGAGTATTTGCGTAATAAGCAGAGCGTGAAGTGAAGTCACTTGAAGATCGTTGATGATCTGCGACTGGATCACTCTGTTTGAAAAATGGCTATTTTGGATACCTATTATCAGACGAATAAAGGTGATTTATGTTAGGAGTGATGGCTGAGTATTTACGTAACAAGCAGAGCGTGAAGTGAACTCACTTGAAGATCGTTGATGATCTGCGACTGGATCACTCTGTTTGAAAAATGGCTATTTTGGATACCTATTATCAGACGAATAAAGGTGATTTATGTTAGGAGTGATGGCTGAGTATTTACGTAACAAGCAGAGCGTAAAGTGAAGTGACGATTTATATACGGAACGTGAAGTGAAGTTACTTCAAGATCGATGATGATCTCCGACTGTATCACTCTATTTGGGTAATGGCTATTATGGATACCTATTATCAGACGATTAAATGCGATTTAGGTTAGTAGTGATGGCTGAGTATTTACGTAACTAGCAGAGCGTGAAGTGAAGTCACTTGAAGATCGATGATGATCTGCGATTGGATCACTCTATTTGAGTTATGGCTAATTTGGATACCTATTATCAGACGATTAAGGCGATTTAAGTTAGGAGTGATGGCTGAGTATTTACGTAATAAGCAGAGCGTGAAGTGAAGACACTTGAAGATCGTTGATGATCTGCGACTGGATCACCCTATTTGGGTAATGGCTGTTGTGGATATTATTATCAGACGATTAAATGCGATTTATGTTAGAAGTGATGGCTGAGTATTTACGTAACAAGCAGAGCGTGAAGTAAAGTCACTTGAAGATCGATGATGATCTGCGACTGGATCACTCTGTTTGGAAAATGGCTATTTTGGATACCTATTATCAGACGATAAAAGGCGATTTAGGTTAGGAGTGATGGCTGAGTATTTACGTAACAAGCAGAGCGTGAAGTGAAGTCACTTGAAGATCGATGATGATCTGCGACAGGATCACTCTGTTTGGGTAATGGCTATTTTGGATACCTATTATCAGACGATTAAAGGCGATTGAGGTTAGGAGTGATGGCTGAGTATTTACGTAACAAGCAGAACGTGAAGTGAAGTCACTTGAAGATCGATGTTAATCTGCGACTGGATGACTCTATTTAGGTTATGGCTGTTGTTGATACCTATTACCAGACGATTAAAGGCGATTGAAGTTAAGAGTGATGGCTGAGTATTTACGTAATACTATATAATTTTAAATATAATACTGTCTAAGCTTTGCTACTAACATCTAGCTTAATACTCGTGTACGTTTGTGGGTACGATGTGTTGAGTACTGAATGAAATAGAACATTCTTCAATGAAGTATTCCTCACAACCGACATTAGCCATCGTATTTGTAGTTAAACCCAATGATGGTGGCTAAATAAATAGTATTTAAGTACGGGGTGTCTATAAAAGAACTCCGGGGTTTTAAGACAAAATATTTTAATAAAGTAAAAAACGTACATACATGTTTTATACATGATTAGAAAGCTTACATTTTCAAGATTTTTTAACAACTTAGTAAAGTTCAATGTGAGCTCCGTTAGTGGCACGGCACACGTTGAAACGGTATTCTACCTCTTCCCATGTCCTGGCGAGCATGTCTGGGGGAACGGACGCCACGCAATTCACTATTCGTTCCCTGAGATGGCGAACATTTCGAATTTTCTCCGCATAAACAAGATTCTTGATATGCCCCCAGAAGAAAAAGTCCAACGGAGTCATATCAGGGCTCCTTGGTGGCCATGGAATAGGTCCTTCCCTTCCAATCCACCTGTTACCGAAACGAGCGTCCAGTGACTCACGCACACGCAAACTGAAGTGTGGCGGCGCCCCATCTTGTTGGAAGTAAACTAAACCTTTCTCCGCCTCAATGTCATCCAACTGAGGATAAACATACTCCTCTAACATGTCACAATAGACATCACCATTGATATTCCTTTCGGCAAAAATGAAGGGACCTATGACTCTGTCATGCATAAGAGCACACCAAACATTCACTTTGGGCGTGTCACGTTCGTACTCAATAAACTCATGGGGCGGCTGTGAACCCCAAATTCTGCAATTATGCCTGTTTACAGTTCCGTTCACATAAAAAGTAGCTTCATCACTAAAAACCACACTTAAAAAAAAATCATTATCTTCATCAATTTTAGCCATCAATTTGTCTGTAGGCGGGTCAACACCATAGCTACATCGAAAGTTTCTTTGTACAGTAACAACAGAATTAGTTTCTATGAGCCAAATAACACACTGAGCCTTTTGTTGAGGGGTCGCCATAGCGCGGCAGTCCAGACGACACTGACTGCCTGCCGCAGCCGCTACGTCATTTCAAGGTCAACGCTCCGCAGTGCTGCCAACTGTTGAGAGAAACATTTCCAATTGGTATGAGTAAAACTCTTTGAGCTGCTTGTTTCAAAGGAATTGATCAAATGTTGCTATCTTTTATAGTTTTAAAAATATTAATTTTTTAAACCCCGGAGTTTTTTTATAGACACCCTGTATTTTGTCGATATGTACTATACAAAGTTGTTTATAAATGAATAAATAGTTACAATTATCGGAGATAGTATCATTTAACCAAACACTTTCGATAATCCCGAAGAGAAACCAAAACGTAGGAGTACAATAAATGTATTACCTTAAAGAACTGTTAAACTTGTTGGTTAACAAACACACATTTTATTATTGGTGTGTACTCAGCCATCCATAATTCACAATCTGGAATAATTGACGTAAAGAAGGCTCTATACAGTGAGCTTACTTCAAGTAGTAGTAATTCCAATATTTTAAGACATCAGTGTATTCCCCAATACGTCAAATAGTGTTCAAATTATATATCCTTCGCTTTGATATAATTTACTGCATATCTTCGGAACACCTGTCGTACAACCAAGACTGGCATGCATGCAATCATTTATACATTGAAAGGTATTTATACACAATACAATCATTGCTTACACATTGCATGGTAGTAGACCGACTACATAACTGCAAAATTCATAGTTGAAAAGAATTCTATAATTTATTCTAAAATTAACAGTCAACTAACACAAGTGCTACTCAACAAGTTTTCATTATATAACGATTTATATTATTATGTGTTAAAAATATATTTAGTAGTGGATTAATTACAAAAAAATATATTTTTAGTTTTTGTGATATAATAATTGTTTTAAGGGTTTGCGAAATTTAATATATTAGCCTCGTGACAAAACAGCTGGAACTTTACGAGCTGACATCTCCTTTATTCCCAGAGTAAATAATTGTATTAATTTCTTTAATGTTAACAAATATAATTCTGAGATAAATTACAATTCTATTGATAAAAGCTAGTTTCACTGGTTGAAATGACGATAAAGTCAGGAGAAATCAGTCGATATTTCATCTGAGAATGAGTTGTAATAGAGAGACCTTGAGCTTGATATATGGAGGCTATATTGCTCCATATTCTATCATATATTTTAAAGCATTATTATAGCTTTTAAACTATAAACCATTGTTATGCTTACAATCCTTTTAGTATGGTATTACATCCATACTAGCAATAACGAATTTATACGTTTCCTTATAATTCATGAACATTTCGTAACAAAAGCTGATTCCATTACACACGCGTAAAGATATACAGTAAAGAAAGTACTTTGATAATGAATTAGCGTATTTCGATATTACGAAAGTTTATTGATAAAGCACTGACGTTTTCATCCAGAGTAAAACGTAATCCATATATACCTAGAATATGGAGCAAATACACTGTTACTCTGACATATGGTTGTACCAGTAGACGGTCGGTACTGACCCCATGGGATTATACAGGTTAAAGTTCTAGTGTACATATAAAAATATTACATCAATTTTACAAGATTATTCAAACCGTTATATCTTAGCCAGGCTTCATATCTAACAATACTGACTCAATTTTTAATAGATAAGTGCAATAAAACCGATGCTGATTACAAAGTATGTACATAATATGTAACGGCAATTGTCATACTGTTTATCGGGTAGTAGTGGTATCAGACACGCTGATTTCTGCCATCAATGAAACAGAGACCTTCAAGTCCTGTCGGAATCAATAACCCACCAAAAATTTATAAACCATTTGTTTAATTGGATAATTCCTTCTTACTGGGTACAAACAGTGATTGATTGTATCTTGTTTTTTTTTTTTTTCAATTTATTTGAACATTATGAATTATTTAGATTTATTCCCAACAGGTCTTGACAGTTGATCAAGGAGACATTATCGATTTACTTAATAAGCATTTACCAAACAGGCGGATATTGAGTTCGGGTTAGTGTCAAGTCATTAATTAGTAATTGCAACAGTGTATCATTATATCAACACCACCGCGACCCGGCTCCGCCAGGAATCATCGTTATAAAAACAAACTGTAATCACTGAAATCTGAAATCACTGAAAACGATATGAAAACTAATGGCAACTCCAATCACCTTCATTTCTTTTCTTTGTCGGCAGGCAGCGCGCAGCCAGAACGTTTTATGTGGTGAGTGATTTTAGAAAAAGTAAAGATTTATATTTATTTAAAAACATAATTAAATTCATATATAATATGATTTTTATATTTTAATAAACATATAAAACCCCGCAAGTGAAAGATTCGGGTTCGAGTCCCGGCGGAGCAAGTACTTTTTGCGATTCAATATTTATTGAAATTTTATTATATATATATATATATATATATGTAATTATCGCACGAAAGGTATTCGACGGTTGTATGATGAGAGTGATACGGCGTTGCGGTTACAGGTGGGGGGAAGAGGGGCAGCAAATTTTGTGTGCGGCAAAATGTGATAACCCATAGGCGCTTTATTTCCAAATCCGGCCATGGAAATCTATGTACATTGGACATACGTAAGTGTTTCGCATTATACTGTACTGGCTAACTACCTTAGTTTTTAAATGGTTTCCTGAAAAATATACAATTCAAATTATATACTGTTATGGTAAAAAAACTCACTTAAAGTCTTCAACTAGACTGGTGAGTGCGACGTAAGTTTTGTAGTGCTCTTGCTTCTGTGCAGTGACATCGCTTGGCCTCTTTCTCACCATGCTTGTTTTTTGACGTACAACTTATGTTGTCAACTTAGGTTTTGGCTAGTATATCACTATAAATTTTATTCTTCATTTTTTGTATATGTTTACTAATGCATTCATCATGGACACTGCCATATTAGATATATTAGTAATGATATTGTTAATAGCCGATAGTGACGTTGCAGTTACTCTCGTTGGAGATTTCAGTTAAAGACAAATGACTTTAGCAAATCGACTAAACGCTTGGTAGATGGGTGAATGTTGTTTAGTGCATCAACATTATAATCATCCATCAAAACGTAATTTGTTTGCTACCTAAGTCCTTTAGCAAGGCTCTCAAATAAGAAAAAGTCTTCATTTACTTCTGGAGATTTGTATATTCCTACGACTACTAATTTTTATTTGTTTGTTTCAAGTCTCATAGCTCCAAGGTATGTCTTACCTATATAATACCTGTTGGTTGCTAATACGTATTGTGTTAAAATACAACATTTCACAAACATCTGTATGCTTGCATCAAAATATAAGTTATCAAATATACAAAGTCACTAAAATGTTATAGTCGAGTTGGCTTATGTTTATTTTTTACATCATTAATAATTTCAGTTTATTGGGTAATTCTGCAGTTTTTATTGGCATTAAAAATACTTCAACTGGACACGAATTAATTCATTAACTGAACTCTATCAACAAAGTAAAAAATCAGAAACATTTTATGTTAAAGTAAGAGACAGAAAATAACATGCCTTCTTTAAATGTATCTCAGAATCCTCGGATGTGGCAACCTTGGCGATTGAAATACAGCAACGGCTGTCAATCAGCTGACGTTCTGAAAAGTGAAAGTAAAAACCCTTGTACTTCATTCACTATTCCCAGAGAGCTTTTCTTTATAAAATTACATTGTTTCACAGCTAAAAATGATATATTTAACATTTTAAGTTTGCTAAAAGTAATTTAAATACAGAATAATAATTGGAACAGTTTCTCCCAATATTTGCTACTCAGTGTTTGCGATGTTTATAGTATAACATTTTCAGACCCGAACTTTATGCGATTAGTAACTTCATATTTCAGATGTATTTATAAGAGTTATTTTGATTTCTCGCTATTAAAAATTGAAAAATTATCGTGGTTGGAAAACAGGCCATCCAACAGCTGAATGTGGTCATGTGGTCTTTAACCTGTCCTACAATTGTACTGGCATTCAACAGTAAAAGAAATGGTTCAAGGGCTCCAGCCCGTAGGAACTTTTCATTTAAATTATTTTAAACAACAAAAGCAAATGTTTACAGAGTAAAAAATATTAGAATAATACGAGTACACAGGTATCACAAAAATGCCATGCATTCCTTCACGCTACCAATTTAAATTACAGACACTAACGTAGGCTAACAAGGGTAAAACTTAATAAAGTAAAGATGAGGATTTCATTGTACCATGCAAGGTACAATGAAACCTGGGAACCTAACCTGGGAACCTAAGGATTAAAGGTGACTTCCGAACCATTACCGATGGCCGGGCAGGCGGGCTGCTTGCAAGGACAGGATCGCTCAGCGGTCACCCATCCAAGCAACAGTAACACTCGACGTTGCAGTGACTGTAAAAGTAACTTATAACAATGAAAAGACGAATAGACAGTAGAAAATGTAACAAATAAAAAACACTGTGAATATAAAACAATAATTAAACTGCCATAGACACATTCCAAGAAATAATTATCTTTCACGACCCGATAATAGTTCCACATGAATGCAATGCACACAATGAAACTGAGTCACACAACATATGGACTGCAACATAGTAACTCTGAACGATCAAATCTTGTGTTTCTACGTTTCTCATGTTAATTTGTCACGTTTGTACAGAGATTTTATATTAACTTCAGTTGGTTTCGAAAGTGGTGTACTGTAGTCTTATAATACACAAAATACGTATCAAAATCCTAATGCTTATCTGTCCTGAATCTAAAATGAATCTAAAGTTAGATTATAAACTAATTTAACTTTATAATATGACCTAGGATACGCGTACTCTTACATTTACTGTTGTAAAATATTCTTTGGCTTTTATTTAAAATACTATATGTTTTAATTAGGTTTCTTAACTGTGTTTTTAACTGCTTCCTTTGTCTTCTGTAAAGAATTTTTGGATGGCCAATTTGTAAAAATTATTTGATTGTTTAGTATCAACTACAAGATGTCTTTGTGATAACGTTTTATATGCTTAGGTACGTACATAAGTTAAGTTAGTAATTAAGCTCATCAGATGTTTCAATATTTCGGACTAAGGATCACGAGACCGATAACCAATCTCCAATGTTGGAGATCCAGATGAAGTACTCAACTAGTAAACAACGAGATGCTGTTTGAGCTTACTTGACACCTGAACAACATGACAGGTAATGTGGGATTGTTGAGGTCAAAGAATCGATAGACCGTCAGAGGTCGGTGTCCTCACTACCAGTAGTGCTTTACACTACCTGGCTGGTTGAAGATCTTCTTTACCAGAGAGAACCTCTAACTAGCATTCATTTGAATGTATTGTTCGACCAAATATCAGCTTTCTTCAAGCCTATAAGGTACGTTTATTTTTATTGAATTGAATTAAATTTATTCATTGTATTGTGTAAAGTTATCCATTTTATGCGTAACATATAACAATATTCACCGTAAAAGCTGAATTGTATACAATGACATATTAAAAAATACAGGTGATGAAAAGTGTCCATTAAGGCGGATCACCAGCCTCCTAGAGTTTTGGAAATACACGGTAAGTTTTAAATACTTAAGGAACTATACATTGTTCCAGTGATTTACTAATCTATTGGTTAAAAACAATACATCAGTTATGAAAACTATTTATTTGTATCTTTGATCTACAATCGAAATACATTAATTTCTTCAACAATCAAAGCGTGTCTAATTCATGACTTCCTTTTTTACCGTTATTGTTAAATTTAATCAGGTATACAACTTGTATGTATACAAATTAACATTGCAACTCTTTAAAAACCATGACCAATCGGTTCTAATTAAGTGACCATCATCTTAAAACATGCTTACATGTTCTAAACTCTTAAGCTCTAAATCATCGCGGTCATTTAGTTGCATGGTGACACTCTACCCTCAAACTATAGAGACAATTTCTTATTGGTGAATGGTCCAGGTATGGTTAAATACCATTACGTACTCGAGCCGGAAAAGCTATTTCATTTTTTATTTATTTAGTTCAACGGTTTATTTTTACACAGATTAGGTACAATAAACTTAATATAGTAGTTAACAACAATGCAAGTTTAAAATAAGAAACATGTAGGGATGGAACTACTATAACTTAGTTGAAACTAATTGACGGAAAAAAGGTTAAAATTAGAGTAATAAATTAATTAAAGAACGGCAAAAGTATTATAAGAACAAAAAATAATAACAAAAACGAGAAACAATAAATAAAAATCGGGTAACAACAACAAACTTGACAAAAACAACAGGGAAAAAGACGGTGTTGTATACGTCTCTCACTCTAACAAAAGAGAGAAAAATTTAGCGACTTAATAACGAGGGAAAGAGAAAAAAGAAAGTCGAGGCTTCTGGTCGCGTCTGGGACATATTGGTCATAAGCTAAAATAGTTCATTCTTATAAATTTCCCATAATAATTGTGAGATTTAACCAAAGAGGGCTTACGTCAATAATGGATTCCATGTAGAGAAATTTTAGAAATTTTGCTGTTACTACGTGTTTAAAATAAAGAGAAGTGCAATTTAAGCCGGAGGGGCGGGTTTAATACGCCGATGTATCTGTGCGTGTGTATTGATAATTATTGCGTATAATAAAAATACAAACGTACGAGACTTTGATACGATTTATGTACCGTTTTATGGAACAAGGCAACGGCATACAAGCTACGATTGTGAGATTGGTTTTCATAGTTAACTTCTTTAAGTTAGTTATCAATCAAATTTCAAGATTAGGCAATTAGTTTGTTAGGCAATTATTTTGTTAGACCATTAGTTTGTTAAACAAATATATTGTTACGCCATTTTTTGTTAAGCCATTATTTTGTTAGACAACTAGTTTCTTACGCCATTAGTTTGTTAGACCATTAGTTTTGTAGGTCCTTAGTTTGTTAGACAATTAGCTTGTTGAGCCATTAGGTTGTTAGACCATTAGTTTGTTAGGATATTAGTTTGTTATAAAATTAGTTTGTTATACAATGAGGTTGTTAGACCATTAGTATTTTAAGACATTAGTTTGTTATACAAAGAGGTTGTTAGACAATTAGTTTGTTAGGCCATTAGTTCGTTAGACAATTGGAGAGTAGCGGTCGGTCAGATATTAAGATGACTGGATGTTCAAAAAATGTGTAAAATTTGCTACTTTCATTCAACGTACTTCTAAATACACGTAATGTTTACTCACAACAGACCTATGTTTCGAATTCTATTTCATTTACTTTACATCCAAATTAAGGGGAAAGAAAATGAAAATGAATCGCCAAGAAAGGCGAAAGTGTAAAGCAACAATAAAAGATTTTCTCTAGACATCTCTTTGCCCCATTTACATGTTATTGTGTGCTGTGAATGTTAAACATTGTGCGATTATATTGTGCCTAACACACAATGGCTTATTGTGTACGATGCATTGTGACAGGCAACTGGCTTTGTTAGGCGACATTTACTTTTCCATCTCTGTTCACTCCATCACGCGAGATGTGACGTCACGCACAATTAGTACTGCTTCCGCTGCTGGGACATGTTAATCTTCTATTGATTCATGTTAGGAGTACACACAAACATTGAATAAAACACTACACCTCCGACACATATATTAGTCTGTTATTGATTCTGTTCACTCCATCATGCGAGATGTGACGTCACGCACAATTAGTACTGCTTCCGCTGCTGGGACATGTTAATCTTCTATTGATTCATGTTAGGAGTACACACAAACATTGAATAAAACACTACACCTCCGACACATATATCAGTCTGTTGTTGATTCGGTTCACTCCATCATGCGAGATGTGACGTCACGCACAATTAGTACTGTTTCCGCTGCTGGGACATGTTAATCTTCTATTGATTCATGTTAGGAGTACACACAAACATTGAATAAAACACTACACCTCCGACACATATATCAGTCTGTTGTTGATTCTGTTCACTCCATCATGCGAGATGTGACGTCACGCACAATTAGTACTGCTTCCGCTGCTGGGACATGTTAATCCTCTATTGATTCATGTTAGGAGTACACACAAACATTGAATAAAACACTACACCTCCGACACATATATCAGTCTGTTGTTGATTCTGTTCACTCCATCATGCGAGATGTGACGTCACGCACAATTAGTACTGCTTCCGCTGCTGGGACATGTTAATCTTCTATTGATTCATGTTAGGAGTACACACAAACATTGAATAAAACACTACACCTCCGACACATATATTAGTCTGTTGTTGATGCTGTTGACTGAAATTCAATACATTGCTCAGTTACTTACCACAATGTTTATTACTATATTAATACTGCCACACACGTGCACTGAATAAACAGTTTCGCCATCGCAACACAACAGTCTATTGTTGGATACAGTATTAGCTCATCGCAACACAACAGTCTACTGTTGGATACAGTATTAGCTCATCGCAACACAACAGTCTATTGTTGGATACAGTATTAGCTCATCGCAACACAACAGTCTATTGTTGGATACAGTATTAGCTCATCGCAACACAACAGTATATTGTTGGATACAGTATTAGCTCATCACAACACAACAGTCTATTGTTGGATACAGTATTAGCTCACCGCAACACAACAGTCTATTGTTGGATACAGTATTAGCTCACCGCAACACAACAGTCTATTGTTGGATACAGTATTAGCTCACCGCAACACAACAGTCTATTGTTGGATACAGTATTAGCTCATAGCAACACAACAGTCTATTGTTGGATACAGTATTAGCTCATCGCAACACAACAGTCTATTGTTGGATACAGTATTAGCTCATCACAACACAACAGTCTATTGTTGGATACAGTATTAGCTCACCGCAACACAACAGTCTATTGTTGGATACAGTATTAGCTCATCGCAACACAACAGTCTATTGTTGGATACAGTATTAGCTCATCGCAACACAACAGTCTATTATTGTTGGATACAGTATTAGCTCATCGCAACACAACAGTCTATTGTTGGATACAGTATTAGCTCATCGCAACACAACAGTCTATTGTTGGATACAGTATTAGCTCATCACAACACAACAGTCTATTGTTGGATACAGTATTAGCTCATCACAACACAACAGTGTATTGTTGGATACAGTATTAGCTCATCGCAATTACCCAAAAAAACTGTACCACCAATAATACACATTGACCTGTTGTTAGTTAATACTCCTGCAGCCTACGCCTAAATCAGTTACAACTAGACATATTGTTATATATTTAGTTACAACTTCTAAAACGTAGTAATGTATTAGTAATTACAATAATTAGTCCTACCCACTCTATTAAATACCGGTAATCAATTCTGTCACAGAAACATAGTACTATGTAGATAATTACATTGATAGTCCTGCTTACTCTGACTAAATAATCAGTTCTGTCACAGGAACATACTAATATGTTGATAATTACATTGATTACTCCTACTCACTCTGACAGAATAATCAGTTCGGTCACAGGAACATACTGTATTAATATGCTGATAATAACATTGATTAGTCCTGCTCACTCTGACTGAATAATCAGTTCCGCCACAGGAACATACTAATATGTTGATAATTACATTGATTACTCCTACTCACTCTGACAGAATAATCAGTTCGGTCACAGGAACATACTGTATTAATATGTTGATAATAACATTGATTAGTCCTGCTCACTCTGACTGAATAATCAGTTCCGCCACAGGAACATACTAATATGTTGATAATTACATTGATTACTCCTACTCACTCTGACAGAATAATCAGTTCGGTCACAGGAACATACTGTATTAATATGCTGATAATAACATTGATTAGTCCTGCTCACTCTGACTGAATAATCAGTTCCGCCACAGGAACATACTAATATGTTGATAATAACATTGATTAGTCCTGCTCACTCTGACTGAATAATCAGTTCCGCCACAGGAACATACTAATATGTTGATAATTACATTGATTACTCCTACTCACTCTGACAGAATAATCAGTTCGGTCACAGGAACATACTGTATTAATATGCTGATAATAACATTGATTAGTCCTGCTCACTCTGACTGAATAATCAGTTCCACCACAGGAACATACTAATATGTTGATAATTACATTGATTACTCCTACTCACTCTGACAGAATAATCAGTTCGGTCATAGGAACATACTGTATTAATATGCTGATAATAACATTGATTAGTCCTGCTCACTCTGACTGAATAATCAGTTCCGCCACAGGAACATACTAATATGTTGATAATTACATTGATTACTCCTACTCACTCTGACAGAATAATCAGTTCTGTCACAGGACATACTAATATGTTGATAATTACATTGATTACTCCTGCTCACTTTGACTGAATAATCATTTATGTCACAGAAACATACTAATATGTTGATAATTACATTGATTATCCTGCTCACTTTGACTGAATAATCATTTATGTCACAGAACATACTGTGTTGATAGCTACAATGATATGTCATTGTTACGACATTGAAATCGTTATAACCATATTAAGAGGTTGCTAAAAACGGGGAATCGTTTTAGTTTTTAACCACTATCACACTTGTGCATAATCTGTTAGAACACAATAAGCAAGCCGTTCTGTTTTTGGATTGTACTAAAAATTAGTATTATTTAGAATGATCAAATATTTACTTTATTGCATCTCGTTAGTTTGTTGGTTATACCCAGCCTAGCCACTCCTAGTCGAGAATACGGTTCTGTTATTGCATTGTATTACGTGTGTACGGTTTTATAGATTAGACCTGACTAAACATAATATTCATGTTTCTGTATTGCAGTTTGTATTTTTTTTTAATATTATAAAATGAGTATTGAAACCTACTAATTATTAGCACAACTAAAAATGTATTAATGCTACACATAAATAAGAATATATGGATTGTATTCGTACATAAATGTGTACAGATTCAAACATGTGCGCTAAACTGTATGTATTGTACAGGTAACGAAAAATATATTATTATTGCATACATCTAAAACTGCATGTATTATATACGCACATGAAAGAAACGACTTTGCACATTTTAGGAACCCATTCCAAATACGGTTTTATTAATTTATGTTAAATATTTAAAAACATTAAAAAAGTACTCACAGTTGGGAAGTATTATTTAAAACCAACACAACGGCTATATAAAACAAACTAGACCGTTTAATAGATGATTATACTCTAGGGGCTCTAAAATGTAACAAAAATTCATCACTGGCACAAAACACCAACTTTTGAATTTCTAGTATTTTCAAGTTTACAATTATTTTCCGTACAGTTTACCAAATTAGAATATCTCGATTTCAAATCAAATAAATAGTTGTACCTTGATTTTTATGCAAAGTGGGTCATATTTTTTCTCAGAGTTAGAATGTCAATACGTCCTTAATATATAATTCATGTTAGGTATTCATTTACTTGAATCTTTATAAAAATAAAGTGCGATTAACTTTAGTTAACTTCAATTGCATTTTTATATTTAAAATCTTCCGCGTCTGTGGATGTAGTAGAGAATACGAAAAATTCAGAGAGCGTTATTAATAGTGTTTGGAGTTTGTTAAAATAAGCAATGTTCTATCTATTATAATAGCAGTGTATATCTAAAGAATGTCTTCATACCGTAACAGCCTTGCGTAATTGTAAGGACGCAGTGTTAACTACAAGTACATCATTCACCGCTGTATGGACGCAGTGTTAGGTACAAGTACAGCATTCACCGCTGTAAGGACGCAGTGTTAGGTACAAGTACAGCATTCAACGCTGTATGGACGCAGTGTTAGGTACAAGTACAGCATTCACCGCTGTATGGACGCAGTGTTAGGTACAAGTACAGCATTCACCGCTGTAAGGACGCAGTGTTAGGTACAAGTACAGCATTCATCGCTGTATGGACGCAGTGTTAGGTACAAGTACAGCATTCACCGCTGTATGGACGCAGTGTTAGGTACAAGTACAGCATTCACCGCTGTAAGGACGCAGTGTTAGGTACAAGTACAGCATTCACCGCTGTATGGACGCAGTGTTAGGTACAAGTACAGCATTCACCGCTGTAAGGACGCAGTGTTAGGTACAAGTACAGCATTCACCGCTGTATGGACGCAGTGTTAGGTACAAGTACAGCACTCACCGCTGTAAGGACGCAGTGTTAGGTACAAGTACAGCATTCACCGCTGTAAGGAAGCAGTGTTAGGTACAAGTACAGCATTCACCGCTGTATGGACGCAGTGTTAGGTACAAGTACAACATTCACCGCTGTATGGACGCAGTGTTAGGTACAAGTACAGCATTCACCGCTGCATGGACGCAGTGTTAGGTACAAGTACAGCATTCACCGCTGTAAGGACGCAGTGTTAGGTACAAGTACAGCATTCACCGCTGCATGTACGCAATGTTAGGTACAAGTACAGCATTCACCGCTGCATGGACGCAGTGTTAGGTACAAGTACAGCATTCACCGCTCCATGGACGCAGTGTTAGGTACAAGTACAGCATTCACCGCTGTATGGACGCAGTGTTAGGTACAAGTACAGCATTCACCGCTGCATGGACGCAGTGTTAGGTACAAGTACAGCATTCACCGCTGCATGGACGCAGTGTTAGGTACAAGTACAGCATTCACCGCTGTATGGACGCAGTGTTAGGTACAAGTACAGCATTCACCGCTGTATGGACGCAGTGTTAGGTACAAGTACAGCATTCACCGCTGCATGGACGCAGTGTTAGGTACAAGTACAGCATTCACCGCTGCATGGACGCAGTGTTAGGTACAAGTACAGCATTCACCGCTGTATGGACGCAGTGTTAGGTACAAGTACATCATTCACCGCTGTATGGACGCAGTGTTAGGTACAAGTACAGCATTCACCGCTGTATGGACGCAGTGTTAGGTACAAGTACATCATTCACCGCTGTATGGACGCAGTGTTAGGTACAAGTACAGAATTCACCGCTGCATGGACGCAGTGTTAGGTACAAGTACATCATTCACCGCTGCATGGACGCAGTGTTAGGTACAAGTACAGCATTCACCGCTGTATGGACGCAGTGTTAGGTACAAGTACAGCATTCACCGCTGTATGGACGCAGTGTTAGGTACAAGTACAGCATTCACCGCTGTATGGACGCAGTGTTAGGTACAAGTACATCATTCACCGCTGCATGGACGCAGTGTTAGGTACAAGTACAGCATTCACCGCTGTATGGTATGGACGCAGTGTTAGGTACAAGTACAGCATTCACCGCTGTATAGACGCAGTGTTAGGTACAAGTACATCATTCACCGCTGCATGGACGCAGTGTTAGGTACAAGTTACAGCATTCACCGCTGCATGGACGCAGTGTTAGGTACGCAGTGGTAGGTACAAGTACACATACACTTACACACAGTACATAGCACACATGCACACATAGCACGGGCATATTACGCATTGGGAGAAAATTGTTTATTTGTATTATTTGTAATTTATTGAATAAAGAGTTTTTGAACTTGAACTTGGAGTACAGCATTCACAGCGGTATGGACACAGTGGTAGGTACAATTACAGAATTCACAACTGTATGGACCAGTGGCAGGTACAAGTACAGAATTCACAACTGTATGGACCAGTGGCAGGTACAATTACAGAATTCACAACTGTATGGACCAGTGGCAGGTACAAGTACAGAATTCACAACTGTATGGACCAGTGGCAGGTACAATTACAGAATTCACAACTGTATGGACCAGTGGCAGGTACAAGTACAGAATTCACAACTGTATGGACCAGTGGCAGGTACAAGTACAGAATTCACAACTGTATGGACCAGTGGCAGGTACAATTACAGAATTCACAACTGTATGGACCAGTGGCAGGTACAAGTACAGAATTCACAACTGTATGGACCAGTGGCAGGTACAAGTACAGAATTCACAACTGTATGGACCAGTGGCAGGTACAAGTACAGAATTCACAACTGTATGGACCAGTGGCAGGTACAAGTACAGAATTCACAACTGTATGGACCAGTGGCAGGTACAAGTACAGAATTCACAACTGTATGGACCAGTGGCAGGTACAAGTACAGCATTTACAGCTGGGTGGAATTTTAATTTTAAAATCTGGACTATTAAGGGATAAGACAAAACTCCAATTTCAATACTAAGAATAGTAATGTTCTCTGTAACATATAGTGGTTTCACACCAAGCACCATTTTTGAAAGTGCTACATTTAAAATTCTAATGATGTCATTGCAGGTGGGTAATTAATATGATGGCGTAATTTCATGTCAGTTAATATTTTATTGAAATAGCTTAACACTTGTTACAACAACCTACAGCTCTCTAATTGTTATTTTAGTTTTTATGAGACATAGTACAAAACCTATGTTTAGGAGTAAAATTTAGTAATATTTAATTTGTATTAACGCTAAAAAAAGGATATTAATAAAAAAAGTATTATAAATATATCTACTTAACATTAAATTACACGTACTTGTTTACTTGTATCTTAAAAGATGTATTTCAATAATTGTACTTGTTTATTAAATTTAGGCAAACCTTCCTTACATGAAGAGCAACCTCATCGGACGTGATGAAATTATTCATTTACGATATGATATTTAACTCGTACAGACACATTGAATAAAATTAGAAATTCTAATAAAATAATAATTAGAATGAATTACCGGACAATTACTGGAATGGCAAATGATAAGACTGTTTTACATAAAAAGTATGACTTGGAACAAGGCTGTTATCAGTGAGGCTAGTCACGTGATCATGTAATAACCTCTGACTTTTGACTGTACCTCTGATTGCCTAGTTCTCCGCGCAAGGGCCAACTCTCCCGAACAACTATCAAGTCGGACATTTTGCATGGAGATTTAATTATGAGAAGTTTTAAAAATTGCGGCGCATTATTCTTTACATATTTATAAAACACAATTTTTTCTAAAGTGCGTCATGTGTCCACACAAAACTAAATCATTTGAGAACAATGCGTTAGTGTATAGATGTTTTGTTACAATTTCTCAATAAAACATTCCGACAAAAATTAAAGTAAAATCATATTTAGGTAACCTTTGTGAAAATACTTTAAGTTGTACTATTTAGAACTTAAATACTATATTACTTTATACACGATTTAACTCAAATGATCTAACAGTGTACCGTTTAAACATATTTTATGTTTGTCAGTTCTGAGGTGAGGCAGCATTCACAAAGTTCAGGCAGCATGTGAAAGGCATTGCACAGTTATATTGGATCTGGTGAAGCCATTCCAGTATAAATTGGGTTTCTGAAATTTCTCTCTTCTATATCAGTTTCTCCAGAACCATCATTTACTCAAAACGTAAATTTTATTATACAACAAAGATGTCCTAATCTGTCACTAACTATCACAATCTTAATTATTACAGTGAATTTGTTTCATTGTATACTAAAGATACAAAAATCTCAGTTTAAAAATACCATTTTTTTGTGTGGATCCGACCAAATCTTTAAGTATTTGTTCTTATTTTACTTGTCTTATCATCTAAAGTAAAGTTTAATTTGACTTATTCATCTTTAACTTTCTATTTTGTGGGAGATGTTTTTTCTAAAAATGTACAGATTACCGGAATAAAAAACATAAAGTCCGTATGTGTGTACATTATTCTCTAACATTTTAATCCAATTTTTCACTGTGTACTGTTGTTTGAACTTTATCTAAAACATACAACACTATACAGTCACGTATTATATTGCCTAGTTAGGTATAGCATTACTTAGTTACGTAATCATTACTTAAATGTGTATAACACTTCTAGTTATATTTTTTATCTGAGAAATAAACTTACGTCACATCACCACACAAAAGCCCACAAGTTATCGTTGAAAAAATCAAGTACAGAGTTTTGTTACATATATTAATTTTTTTAATGATCATGTAATTCATACTTGAAAGTTATTTAAGGAAATACCTAATATTGATCATAAATATAAAACCTTTATACAGCTACGAACAAGCAACACAACTAATTTATTGTTTAATCACTCATCAAACTTAAATAAAACGTGATTCAAATAAATTCTACATATCTTATTTTTGTATTGAGACAGTATGTCTTTCTATTAGGTAAATCTTCCACAGTCTCTAAAAAGCCAAATATATATATATATATATATATATATATATGATATATATATATATATCATCAAAAGATATATATGATATATATATATATATATCATCAAAAGATATATATATATATATATATATATATATATATATCTTTTGAATTTAAACAGTTTTAAAGTGAAGTACACAGTGTAGAGGTGACAAGCAAGTTAGTTAAAGTTTAAACAAACACTGCTTCACTCCATTAACATCCCACTTTTATATGAGCAGTTAAATTATTATATCCTCTGCACATGGTACATGTTTAAGATACACTTTTGATAGCGACTTTTCTTCCAAGGCTATCTGGAAAATGTGAAATTAGAGTTAGTGTATGATCGTCATTTTCGAAAGCTTCTGCTTCTTGTATGGGTTCCAATTCCAGCGATTTCGTAGTATGAATTTGGCACTTTCAAGACGTCAGAGTTTTACCGGACCTTTTTATTTGCCGTCCGTCGAATTTTTCAATAACGATGGCATAAAAACCGTAATCGGTATTTTGCGTCAAACGTCTAAGTATAACATAAAAGGTATGTAGGCTTCGCAATTTGCACAAAAACAACTATTTCATTATGTTAGAGATGTAGCCTTGAAAAGTGTTTTATAAATATGTATAACACAATATAAATAAACCTTTGAACACTTTCTTTAAACTATTATTTTTCTTACAATGTACATTTCGAAATCTGTGATATCATCATCAGGTACTAATTAAGGTTAAGTTATGAAAATAAATAATTAAAACCAATTTGACATATGTTTTTTTCACTACCTTGGTGGCTAAATTTGTTGTATTTAATTTTATGTGTGATCAATGTATATTGTTTAAAAGTCTATCGAATAATACATTTTTTGTTAGAAAATCTTTGTCATTTAATAATATATTATGATTAATTTTGGCACTTTTTTAAAATTTATACACAAATTTTCCAATCCAAGAAACAATGCTTATAATTAAAAATAATTTAACAGAACAGAACATTCTAAATACACAAGAAATTGAAGAAATACTTGAACTCACAAATGTAACTCTAAGACAAAATTACTTTAAATTTAACAACAATTACTACATACAACATGAAGGATTACCAATGGGATCACCACTATCCGGATTATTGGCTGATATATTCCTTGACAACATAGAAGACAAATTCATACTAAGCGATAAAAACAAACATCTAACATAAATAATTTATTATTACAGATACGTTGATGATATAATATGTCTATTCAAAGGAAATGAAAGACAAATAGACATGTTCAAAAACTACTTAAACCAAAACCATCATAATCTAAATTTTACCAATGAAATTGAAGAAAATAATGCAATAAACTACCTTGATTTGACTATAACCAAGATCAACAGAAAGCACAATTTCAAAATTTACAGAAAACCGACATACACAGATTTAGTTATTCCTTCCTCGTCGAATCACCCACACCACCAAAAAATAGCTGCATTCAAATCAATGATCGACAGATTACACAAAATTCCCATGAAAACTGCAGATTTTTATAAAGAATTAAACATTATTAAATACATAGCACAAAATAATGGATATAAACCAATCATGATTGATGTATTATCGAAGAACTACACAAAGAAAGAAAATAAGAAGAAAGAGATATCAAATACATTCAATCAGACTATCTTGGTAAACAGTGTCACAAAATTAACAAACCATTTTATAAACAAGGATATCAATTGGCTTTCAAAACCTCGAACAACCTTGGACTTCTAATCAAAAACAAAAGCAATTCAACAAACCAAAATCAAAATTCAACAATAGTGGAGTATACAAATTAAATTGCAACGACTGTCAATCCCACTATATTGGACTAACCGGCCGATCCTTCAAAATTAGATTTAATGAACACATAAAAGCATTGAAAACATCATCAAATTCAAAATATGCAGACCATTTAAATAACACCGGCCATACATACACTAACATCGAAAACAATCTTGAACTTTTACACACACAAGCAAAAACAGTCGTTTATTATCTACTTTAGAACATTTTGAAATTTACAAAAGTGCCAAAATTAATCATAATATATTATTAAATGACAAAGATTTTCTAACAAAAAATGTATTATTCGATAGACTTTTAAACAATATATATTGATCACACATAATTTAAATACAACAAATTTAGCCACCAAGGTAGTGAAAAAACACATGACAAATTGGTTTTAATTATTTATTTTCATAACTTAACCTGAATTAATTAATTAGTACCTGAAGATGAAATCACAGATTTAGAAATGTACATTGCAATAAAAATCAAAGTTAAAAAAAGTGTTCAAAGGTTTATTTATATTGTGTTATACATGTTTCATTATGTCTTTTTTTAATCTTTCTCCGTGTAATCCAAAGGGGTACATACAAAATTAATTCACCTTAAACATTAAGCAATCGACGGGGTACACGATAGTCTAATGTATTTATTAAAGCACGGGATCAAATTTAACAAACCGCCAAAACAGTCAAACAATAAAAACGCAATAATAAAATGCATAGCAACATGTACCCCATCAGGCACACGACGCCCTTTACAAAAGCCCGGTGTGTACCCTATCGGGCGCACGACGCGCTTTACAAAAGCCCAGTGTGTACCCCATCGGGCGCACGACGCGCTTTACAAAAGCCCAGTGTGTACCCCATTGGGTACACGACGGCAGTTGTGAAAGATCGCGTGTACCCGATGCTATATACAAAGTTTATGATGTAGGTACTGAAAAAGTTACCAGACAGTACATTAACCCGGGTTTAGATTAGTACGTAGTTAGTATGTTACACGATGCCATTTATTATTTTATGCAAAATAGAAACGTTGCACTTTAAGCCCTTCATACATGAAGTTAATAATCAGTAACATGAAGCAATAACATGACGGCAAGTTTATAATATATTAAGCAGGTCTAATACATACGCAAAATTTTATTTAGATTAAATTGCAAATGTATTAACTGAATTGATTGTTTCACTGATAGAGCCAGTAATAATTTAGAATTTCTCGCTAACAAGCACAGGCCAATTGAATGAGATATGGTGGGTGTTATAAGACTAAAAAATTAAACACTCTTCTAATAAATGAACTAGTAAATCAAAACGTCCGTAACACACAACCTGCATTTATTCTCGGTTTAACGAAAACAGTAATTTAGAACCATTAACTAACGCTTTATATACTGTAAACTGGGATAACATGTTGTAGCTTGTGTAGCGAATGTGACACAAGGGTAAACCCCAGTGGGTAAATAGTGAGTGAGGTGGGTCATACATTATTCAGACAACCTTAGCCTCATGTTTAATCTCCATACAGCACTTAAGTGACTTTATCGCTCAGCTACTTAAACAATTCACCTACTCCGTCTCTACCCTTTGTTGTGAACTCAGTTTATTTTCCGGATTGCTTTGAATTAGTATTTTGGAATATACGTGGAAGAATGTCATTATCTCCATAGTAACTGGGCGGTGCGTCAATAACTATTGTAACATTGTATACAAATGACAAAAACAAAAAGGATCGGATTTTTAAAGGTGTGTATCAAGGATGTAAAAAATCATGAAGACTTTTCCTGATGTTTATAAAATACCTTACTGCTGGTTTTTAAAGATTTTACATATGTTATTTTGACAATGTTTTTATGAACATATTAGACTCGCCATGGTAATTTTACTGTGTTTTGTACGAGTAACATT
Organism: Homalodisca vitripennis; assembly: GCF_021130785.1. Classification (NCBI taxonomy): domain Eukaryota; kingdom Metazoa; phylum Arthropoda; class Insecta; order Hemiptera; family Cicadellidae; genus Homalodisca; species Homalodisca vitripennis. Next base: position 24,269,227 of record NC_060210.1, read on the forward strand.
CACCTTATATCTATATCCCATCTTACACCCCATCTCTTCATACGATCGTAATAGTTTAAGATTAAAGAATAAAATAAAGAGTTCAGTCAGGCCCAGAGGACTAGTGACCAAAGTATGTGGATCTGAGAGCACTGAATGTTGTATAGACTAAATATATTACTTTCACTAAAAGGAAACAGAGAGTAGAAAAAATTAAACAGCGGATGAGAAATAGCCGCTAGGCCTGCACGCGAGCAGCGACGCCACCGATTTAGTGATGTTACGTTATGTCTTTAGAACTAAGTACACGGGTATTTAAAATTATCTCGGTATTTAAAAATGGAGAGCAATCACCCGATTGTACGTCATCGTTGGTTTGTGTAACTTACTCATTGAATGTCAGACCAAGAATACAAATATAAATCAAATGAATCTAATAAAGAAATTACATTGTTACTAGAAAAACAGAGTTTTAAATATTATACAACATCCTATTCCCTATTCATACTTATCATACCGGTATCCAATTCTCTTCGCCTCATCCCGCCGCTCACATTCCCCTGAGTCCCATCCTAGAAATCTCTGAATCCCATGAAGTACTCCATTCCTGCTTTTCATCCCAGCACCCCATTATCTTATTTTAATCACTCTATTCCACTTCTCCTCATTTCCGAATCTAACCAGGCCCTACATCTCTTCCTGCACTCATTTACTCCATCGTTCTGTGACATTTTCATCACCTTATCGGTGTATCGTGGCGCTCACATTATCCCTATGTTCCACTCTACACCCAGCCACTGCATTCCATGTTACATATAATTCCTGAATTCCATACATGTACCCCATCCTTTTCATATCATCCCCTTTTCTGTCCTCCATTCCTGTAGTCCATACATAATATTCTCTTCACCTCATCCTGTAATCCATTCTCTTCGCATCATTCCCGAATTCCTGTGAACAAAATTCCCCCTGTCCCTTCCATCACCCCAATAACGTATCTTGCATTCAATCCCTGCTGGTCATTAACTTCACCTCATCTTATATCCAATACGTTCACAACCAACAACCCTCTACCTCATCATTGGTATGGATTACGACTACCCATTCTGCATTTCTTCACTACCTGAAAACGTCTTATGAGTAGAAATCGAAAGCAATATCCTTGTCTCTAAGTTACCACCTGCCTGTGAATAGAGCTAGAAGCTTATTAAAAATCTTTTGACTATCATAAGAAGCCCTTTTATTGGGGATAATTAATAATAAATAATAACACAAAACTAGTGTTAAGGGCTCAGAAATATACGTACACATTAGTTAACACAATACAAACATTTTAAATTATACAAACCTCTCTATTAAGTAGAGCTTCAAATATAATTACATTTGTATTATCTAGCCTTTACATAGGTTACACTCGAGCATATCACAGTAGATTCTAAATAACACTTATACCAGTCTGTAAAGAAAGGAAATAGAGATGTTCGTACAATGACAGTTGAAGTTTACAAAGCCGTGACAGTCAATTTACTGGTTTAGTGAATACATGCACAATCTCTAGGGACTGGAGGTTCTATTACCATGTTCTGTTGATTCCTATGCTTTCCTTCGTTTATGTGGAGGAATTGTTGGAATAGGATTGTTTCATATGAGTTTTAACTACCATTTATTTTACAGTAGTATGTAGTCTATATTAAAAAATTGGCTTATCGTTACTAGAGAAGGAAAATATTTTATATTAAGTACACTAAATCATTTAAAAATCTATAAAATAAACCAAGGAATGCCATTTAATTGTACAACAAAATTAAAATTTCTAAACTACAAAATAAAAATGTAAAAGTTATTTATTAAACACCAGACAAAACATTTTAGTGTGCAGGAATATAAAATTGACTTGCTATGCTTATAAGTATAATTATAGTATTATATTAATTTACTAGCAGTTACACGCGGCATTGCACGCCCTGTCTTGTGTAATAAGAGGTACTTCATGTGTATATACTAATTAAATGTCATAAATAAGAGAAGGTCACTGGACATATTAATATCTTCTGATCCATTTCAGAATAATTGGACTTTACGTTTAAAGAGCAATGTTTTGGAGACATGAAACGAAAATTGAGTGAAACTGGTTTTACTGTTACCAATGAAATAAACGAATCTTTAACATTCCAAAATATTTATATAGCTCCAACAATTTCAGTAATATTTCTGGCTTCATAATAGCGTTTAGCTTATTCTCGTAATAAAATATAAATATAGTGGTTTAAAATAACCTATGGTGGTTGATCTTGAAAATATATCATTTGTATATTTAGAACATAAGTCAGGAATCTGTCAAATTTCATCTTGATAAGACTTGAACCACTGTAGGGGACAGCCTCTAATGTCATAGATTTCCAGCAGATGCTAAACTGTGTTAAATGCTCGGAAAAATATCAGATACGTGATTTTTATTGTTAAGATGGGAAAAACATATTTAGAAAATTGAGTAACGGCATCGATCGGTAGTGGACTTAAACGTGACAAATACAAATTGAATCACTCAAAACGGAATTCTTGAATAAGAAGTCAGCGAGTCTTCCATGACTTCTTTAGTTCGAAAACCTTACTGATGGTTTGTAAAGTCTATATATGGGACGGTATTGTTGAGGCGAATACCTACAGCCTGTCTTTAAAACCGGGAGAGCTTCATATCCAAAGGAAACTTTCCTTGGGAAGTTGATAAGCAAAATATAGTGGTTCTATGGGTTTCACCCCATTTAAACCCTCATGGATATTAGATCTGTATGAAAATATTTTTCTTAGTACTGTGGCAAGGGTGTATAAATTTATATTCTTTTAGAACATCGGAAAGTTTGAAAAACACAAGTTTACTGTGAAGGTGACGGAGCTCCTTTAGAATCAAAAACTCTTTAACTGCAAATTAGAGAGTACATCCCCTAAACGGTGATATATTTGTATAGTGTGCGCTACGGTGGATGTAACACACGATCTAAGTAGGAGGGGGCCATTACTCCCAACCTTGCCTATGTTGAATATCCTGTTCATACCCGTGTCAAGATACGTCGAGCGTGGGTGACCGCTGAGCGATCCTGTCCTTGCAAGCAGCCCGCCTGCCCGGACGTTGGTGGTGGTTCGGAAGTCACCCTTAACTGACTTGGTCGTAAGTAAGAGAGGACTTCTTAGCCCTACAATCGCCTGGTGAAACAAGTCATTCTGTAATTTTTACATTTTTTACCCTGGAAGCAAAGCAAAATTTCTTTAAAAAGTTGTCACAACTGGAGGTTTCCTTCTTGTTCTAAGCAATAAAAATTTGTATTTATAAAATTCCTAGCTCTATAGATGCATTGGAATCTGAACGCTGATATTACTTTTTATATCACTTTAGGTTGAAAGTAAAAACATTTATAAGGTTTAAAAAGAAAATTTTAACAATGTACACAATTATAATGCCCCTCTTGGAGTATAAAACCTGACTTAGTTCAGGAAAATATTTATATACGTTTAGACCATAGTGAATGTTAAAGTAACACAACAGTATTCTAGTGTGTGTATGTTTTACTCAATCATCGATTTTACTGAAGTTTTTCTTGCCTGTTCAAATGTCCCATGGTTGACAGATAAGCCTATTCCTATTTCTGAAATCTCTCCGAGCTACGCCCTAATGGTCTCTAAGGTTGTGTTACAGGAAACAAATTGAAAGATACTGAGAGATTTTTACTGTGTAAACATTTTCTATGACAGTACAACCATATGTTTAATGAATTTACTACTATATTCAATTTGTTTCCATTTGTAATCCTGAAAGCATAGAGTAAGGATACTAACAACAAATTCTTATTTCAAAATTTTCAGCAACCGCTGTAAAGCACACGGTAAGAAAATATATGCCGTGAATATAATTACCGTGGTTATTATTTTAGATATAATTTATTTATCTTATAAATATATAAGATAAGAAAATTAAAAATTTTAGTAAAAATGTACTGTTAACTGTACAATTTAGGAAATATTAAGTATGTGGTGATTGGTCGGTGCTTCAATGCAGATATAAAAAATAATTTGCTATCTAACTTTTACTATAAATTTAACTTTATTAAATAAATTACAATGATCATAATTATACTATTTTTACACATTTTCTTTATCGTGTTACCAAGGCAATCCCAATAGAAATTACTGGAATTGGAATTGGCCATAGACGTGCAGAGCGTACATACTTGCGTGTGCATCCGTGGGTAACTGTAAATAATTAAAACGAATAAATAAACGTTTACGATAACTTATAAGTTTCAGCAAAATACCTTATAACTTTCGGGTGTCACACAATAACAACTTCACGATCTAGCCACAAGTACGGGATGTTCCACGCTCAGTGATAAATTGTTTCAACGGTCGGAACCCTTTTATGAGTATAACGATCAGTGGTCTCCATAACGAGACTATTTCCTTTAGCATATTGGTTTTATTGGCATCACTTGATGCAGTAAACCTAGCAAGCTAGTAATGATTGAGGTCAATGTTTCCTCTTCTGCGGATGATAGGACAATAAGAGTCTTTACACAATACGAGAGCGATGTCAAGTCACTGAGGTACAATATAAGGTAACAATAAAGTACCGTAATACATTTTCAAAGGTACACCTTCATATAGACACTACAAATCATCCAATATATGTTGTAAGGTGAGATGAGGTCGACGAATCTACCGGAGCTTGATATATTGAGGCTATATTATTGCCCTGAGACGTTATAAAGCATCAAATATTGAGATTCGTACATTAATAATCCGTTATGAAAGTCCAGTAACAATAGTGTTGTAGGCATTTATCAAATACAAGAATAACAGAAGACACTTTTCACACGTTCCTAAGAGCGAGATACATGCAAATTCTAAACTGATAAGAGATGTGAATAATTTAAGTGCGATTTGAATACAAATGTACTAAAATACTAAACAAATTCAGCTAATAAAGTACTAGCCAACGTTTGTGCAAATGTAAAATCAATAAATGAAACACCGATAATAACTTTTGGAAATGAAATATTTTTTTGGTTTACATGTTTGGTGTATTATTTAATCCACCATAATTGTTCAATGTATATTTGGCAAAGCAGTATAGTTATATTTCCTACTTCTCCAGATACTATGATTTGTTTATGAACTAAAATTACTTTGACGAGTTCTGTTAATTGTGAAAGTACGCGACTTGACGCACATTATCAAGTAATCTAGAAACAATTTTATTTGTTTCATTAATTTCTCAAATATCTCCATTACTCATTTACTTATTTAATTTTATATGTACACTTTACAATACTGACGTGTAAAATAATAGCAGTAAAAATAAGTAACACGTAATCCATTCTAAAAGACAAACAGCTTCAACTTTTCAGGCATTAAAACTTTTTACAGCTGATTAGCTTTAATGTTTACCTACCAGGATGGCCTAGAACATTTCGCAAGAAACTTTACGATATCGCTTTAGTTAATTATGTTTGTTTTTACTCTTGGATCTCTATTTTCATTCAAGGTCTCATTTTATCCATTATACGGGTAATTAATATTTCAATTTCAGTTAAACACAGAATTTGCTCTGATATTTTAGTTGATTTGTTTTAGTTTATGTTTTATTACAAGATCTGAGCACATTGAGGATACTTATATCCCAATATTATTTATTTATACTTGGAAAAAATAATGTACAAAATATTCTCCTGTGTTCAATGAAAACTTTTAATATTAGAAATTGAAAATTCTACATAACTACTTAGAAGCTAGTTATCAGTTAGTTGCTATTCATTTAAATTTTATAAAAGTTTAGTTTCTATAAAATAAATAATCTTCATTACTAAAACTGTTATTGATGACACAATACATATGTGTGACCAGATAAAAATTTTCCAAAGAATCCAAGCTATTTTTGAAAATACATTTGTTATGTGAGTCCAAATCTTACTGGGTGATCCAGGATCTGCAACATTCTACGGTTACATCCTGTGACGTTGAAATACGAGTACTACTACCGTACTGAAGTTTTGTCATATTTCATGTTAAAATATAAAAACAAAATTACGTTCCGTTTTTACGTTTTACAAATATCTCGTATTCAATAAAGAAAGGCGTTAATTTATAAGTTGATTGTTAGAAATAATTAGTAGCAAGTAAATGATTTTAAGAAACAAAGTCAATCACATACAGCATTTGTAATTCAAAGTCAAGCTATTCACCAGGCTAATGTGCTGCATAAACTAAAGATCCACGAGGCTTTGAAGATATATGAGATCTTTTAGTGAACACTGGTGTACAGTTAAGTTGCTTCCAAACTTTTAACTTTGGTGTACCTATTATAGGTGTTGAACTTGCTGTATAGGTGTACTGATTTTCCTTTCTCTCACCCTATGGTATATCCTTTGCAGAACTGATTTATAACAAAATCTAATAAAAAATTATGGTTGCCTGTAAAGTCGGTTTTACGGGCGAAGATTTTACGTGACAACGTCTTTTTCTCGGTAGAATATTTATTGATATGAATATTATTAAATTGCACAATAGGAACAAGGAATTGAATGAAAATAAGAATTGCACAAATTTTAACTATAGAAATATATTTTGTTTACTAAAACATTGTACATAATTTGAAATTAATTAAAATTTTTTATTGTAAATGGTAAAGTTGAATAAAACATTTACTAAAATTGGAATTTGAAATTCTTGCTAAACACAGTTAAATTCTAACTCCGCGCGAGGTGATTGGTCGGTTTAGTTCGTTTGTTTGGTCGCACTGTTATGACAGGTTAGAGGTTATAATTTGTTATTTTAAATGTTTGACTAGCAATACGCGCTGTTTCTTCTCAATCGACTGAATTACGATTGATTGCAGAGTGATTTAAACTAATAATTTACTTAACACTATCAACATTTGTCAATAGTATGACATAACCTATAAACTCAGTTTCTCAACTTTTGTGTCAATCTAACAATTAATCAATCAATCATAGTTTACGATAATGAAATATCAGTGTACAATTATTTACCTTTATTGTTGTAGTTGTTGTAAATGACGAATCTAAGCACTCCACATTTTCACGAATAAACATAGTTATCTGCTTTATCCCGTGCGGCGGACCCACAGTTATCTGCTTTATCCCGTGCGGATCCCGTGCGGCGGACCCACTGGACGGGCATCGTAACGTTACCGGGCGTTACACTTTTTCATGAGTGACTCCGAGCCGCAACCTAATTTAAGACGTTGTCACGTCAAAAGCATTATTTATTTATTCTTGAAAAATAAATTGTTTGAAAAATCTTTGGAGTAGGAACACTTTAAAGAGTTAATATTTTTCTTTTATTCTTGTCTTTATCTGTAACTAGAGTATTTTTCTGTGTTCTAATCGTTGCCTTCTCTGTCCTTTTCCTCTCCTAACTTTAGTCATATTGTGTAAAACATTCCTAAAATTGAAATAAACGTAAAAATGAAAAGAATATAAAGGCAATTTTAGGATCTGGATGTCACGTACCCACATAAATCATGTATAGTTAATGTGTGGTAATTAATAACATCCTGGAAGAATATTTTTCCTTGGGTGATGGAACATTTGAAAAGAGCTTATATTTGATGGAATAGTCCGTGTCCGTCTCTGTCAACGAAGGTTGCGTTGCACAGGAAGCAAGGGACGGTCTGATAAATGTGGTAAGCGTCGTCCTTTAGAAGCACGTAGAAGGTTCCAGTACCCTATGGGAAACGCCCACAGTTTGAGCTCGAGCCCTCTCATGAAGTATGAATCATCCTGCATGCTGAATAAATTGTAAGAAGACGTTTGGATACGGCATATAGATTGCGAACCAAAACCTGCAGCTCCTGCCATAGTCACTGAGAACGGTAGTGTCACGATGGCTAAATTACCACGGGCCTATCCTTGAAATAGTAACCTTATCTAAATTTCCAATAGACAAATTTTCTATACAAAATGGTACAAACATTATAATTGAAGTCTCCTGCTGCTCCACCTTTGGGAGAGCGCGATTAAAAGTGCTAAATACCGTATGAAAGGGGTGATAGGAACTCATGTACTAAACCCTTTCACAATTAATTACTATTAACTATATAGAGGCGTTTTTGAACTTACCGATTTCACAAACCTCAACGACCTCCAGAGTAAGTCAAGTGTTCCTAGTGTTAACATGAGAACCTCGAATGGCACTCTCACCAGGCCTGGAGGCAGTGAAGGTCTGGACCTCACAATTTCGAATGGTACTCTCACCAGGCCTGGAGACAGTGAAAGTCTGGACCTCAAGACTTCGAATGGGACTCTCACCAGGCCTAAAGGCTGTGAAGGTCGGAACCTCAGGACCGAATGGCACTCTTACTATCCTGAAAGCTATGGCCGTCTGGATCTCAGGACCTCTAATGGCACCTCTCACAAGGCCTGGATGCTGTGAAGGTCTGGACCTCAGGACTTTGAATGGCACTTTCACCAGGCCTGGAGGCAGTGAAGGTCTGGACCTCAGGACTTCAAATGGCACTCTCACCAGGCCTGGAGGCAGTGATGATCTTCCCGCTATCGATTAGCTTACATTGTAACCTAACGCTAACCTCCGATTTTAGTTTTAAGATAGGCTTTTATGCTTGTGTATTTTTAAGCTATCTTACTTCAAGAAGGGAACTTTTGTGATTACAATATATGTTAGGCATATTATTTCTAAATATATTTTTGTATAATATGGAAATTGAAATAAAAATTGAATCACAAAAAGTATTTGCTCCGCCGGGAGACGAACCCGGATCTCTCACTTGCCGAGTGAATGTGCTACCATTACACCACAGAGCGCTTACTTTTTCTGATTCAATTATTTTGTATTTGGCCGTATCTGTCACATATGCGTTTAAATAAGCAAACTAACATATGATCGGAATACCAAATACCTGTCAAATGACTTTTATTTACGTTAAATTATATAAATGGCAATAGCCTTATTTAATTGCAATAAACATTGAATCACAAAAAGTATTTGCTTCGCCGGGAGTATTTGTATAATATGGGTTATATACAATTTTACTTCAAGATTTACAGCTGTGTTTTGCTCATTTGACCAGCTTAGTTATAGGCAAATAGTGTTTTGCTGCAATCTGTATCGAAAGAAGAGTGCGAGGATTGCCAAGTAATCCTAAATACCTCCACAGGAAACATTAAAGAATGCCTCATTCGGCTTCCTCAACTCTCCCCCGGGTGTTAATTGTACTTCAATCCCTAAGTCCTTCAGCCAGTGTGACCTTTCTTTGTATTCTGCAGCACTCTCACGGTTTTCTTGGATCCCGTTATAGCAGTTTACTTAAATCTCCCTTCTCTATAGTAGTTAACATTAAGCAAGTCCTTATTTTTGGCAACGTAAAAAGTGACCTCAGACTTAAATCTTTACGCAACTTCGCACCTTTATATACAGACTTTCAATTCGCTCAATATATTCAGTAATCTCTTCTCTGGAAACTTTAACTTGTTTAATAGTTGTATTAAAATAATTAAGATTTATGTTTAATTAAACTGTTTCTGTTCCTGTCACAAGATATGTGGTCCCTCATCAACAAAATGCAGGTACATACATCTCGGGTTACTTTAAATTAACTAGTTTAAATTCCATATTCTGAAAATTCCTCAGAATAACTGTGCCCCTGAAACAGATTTTTATTTTCATTTAATTCTGTACACGAGCTTTAGTGAAAGAATTAGTCGTATTTGTAGAGCAAGAAGGCGGAGAGAAGAATGAAAAATTCGTGGAAACCACAAGGTAAAGAGATATTTTAGAAAAGCTTCCTGAATACTGGGAATGAATGATGAGGTGCTTCTAATACCGAAACTTTTTTTGCTGTTATGAGAGTGAGAGAGAGGGGGGGGAGCATTTTCATAGGAATAATATAGTTATGCAATCAAACATTAACCGGGCTAAGTCTGCGATTTGTCCTAAAGGTTATGGAATGAACAAGGGCTTTAGGTAGCAACTATCTAGTAGATAAATAAGAAATATGTTTGATTAATTTCGCCTACAATAAAATCTGAGTTGTTAAATAGCATAACAGGACATGCAAGAAACATTATATAAAAGTAAAAATTAAGACTTAATTTAGAAACGCAAATCTTGCAGTATTACAACAGTTGTATTAGAATAGAAGTTGTTTTCTGCGAGGATAATCAAAGATTTATTCCTTTCCAACTGAGGATGAGCTAATATTTTCTCAACAAACAATCGATCCAATCCTTGGCAGCTGGACTGTTTATTTTCCTAAGGTCCTTTGCAGTATTAAAGTAATTTCTCTGCAGATAAAAGGTTGCATAACATTCTGACATTTTATTATCACAATAAGGGAAATTTTGTTTCGCCAATCAGCCAAATTACTGTACCCTGTACTCGTGCCTTTTCCTTGGTCTTTGGTGTTGGATATTTATATTTTAATTCAGGGTGACTTAAAACTCATCATAAACCACCACCAATCATTGGTCGACAGTAAATATTTTATCTTGACAGTTATTAGTTTTGGGCGTCCAAATTATTTTGCAGAATCGCCGTAGTATTATGACATATTTGTATGTTAAATTCGTCACCGCATTTATTTTTGTTTACTTTTTCATTCAGATGCTGACCGATACATTTACAAAATCATATATTACGCAATTTATCCTCATCGGTTTCATGTTTAAAGGAACTTTAATGTCATTAGTAATTAAAGTGTACAGTTAAGCGCTTTGTATTCTCATGATGATGCTTTAGTTTGTGAAACTGTTGTTTCATTCTATTCTAAAAGAAATCGAAATATTACCCGTGCATAGGTAAATTAGGGGGACATATTACATCAGATTGCATTTATTAACTTAGGAGATTTATAAAAATTTAGCAACTCTTACAATATAGATACAATAAAGAATTTCCATCTTCATCAATAAACTTAAAATTTAATAGACATTTTAAGACGATTTTAAAAACACGCAATAGTTACAACCTGGCTTTAGCTAAGATCTAGTTCTGTAGAAAAAGTGGTTACTCAAACAGCAAATCACTAGATATATATCAGTTGAGCTTTCTTTGCAATCAGTCTGACATCTTATATAATGTCGCGATCAATTCGCGCTAAATATAAAATCATGTGAAAGTAAATTTTGTACCTCGGATAAATGATAAATCTTCTAAATCTTAATTTGACTTGGTAAGGTAAATCCTACTTTCACTACAAACTTCTACAATAACGACCTTAAATCTGTGCATTAAGTGTATAACAGACTAAAATGATTGCATGATCACATATATTCACAATATTCATCACTACAATGTTTCTTCTTGACCACGTAATAGTCAAAATATCTCAAATATATATTGGTCGAATCTAGTTCTCGCCTGGTATTGTTCATTTTTTGTACTGTAGTAGTTTGCGAAATGGAGTTCTGGTAGGAGATATAATAAATGAAGCAATTGTAATAAATTTACTCTCTCAGCACAGAGACGGATATATTCCCAAGTAACAAGACTCACAATGGCACCCGGGGGCCGAATCTAGTTCTCGCCTGGTATTGTTCATTTTTTGTACTGTAGTAGTTTGCGAAGTGGAGTTCTGGTAGGAGATATAATAAATGAAGCAATTGTAATAAATTTACTCTCTCAGCACAGAGACGGATATATTCCCAAGTAACAAGACTCTCAATGGCACCCGGGGGCCGAATCTAGTTCTCGCCTGGTATTGTTCATTTTTTGTACTGTAGTAGTTTGCGAAGTGGAGTTCTGGTAGGAGATATAATAAATGAAGCAATTGTAATAAATTTACTCTCTCAGCACAGAGACGGATATATTCCCAAGTAACAAGACTAACAATGGCAACCAAGGGCCGAATCTAGTTCTCGCGTGGTATTGTTCATTCTGTGTTCTCTGATAGTTTGCGTCGTAGTGAAGTTCTGGTAAGAGATATAATAAATGAAGCAATTGTAATAAATTAACTCTCTCAGCACAGAGACGGATAAATTCCTAAGTAACACCACTCACAATGGCAACCAGGGGCCGAATCTAGTTCTCGCCTGGTATTGTTCATTTTTTGTTCTCTGATAGTTTGCGTACTGAAGTTCTGGTAAGAGATATAATACATGAAGAAATTGTAATAAATTAACTCTTATCAGCACAGGGACGGATATATTCCCAAGTAACAAGACTCGCAATGGAACCCAAGGGCCGAATCTAGTTCTCGCCTGGTATTGTTCATTTTTTGTTCTCTGATAGTTTGCATAGTGAGTTCTGGTAAGAGATATAATAAATGAAGCAATTGTAATAAATTTACTCTCTCAGCACAGAGACGGATATATTCCCAAGTAACAAGACTCACAATGGAACCCAAGGGCCGAATCTAGTTCTCGCCTGGTATTGTTCATTTTTTGTTCTCTGATAGTTTGCATAGTGAGTTCTGGTAAGAGATATAATAAATGAAGCAATTGTAATAAATTTACTCTCTCAGCACAGAGACGGATATATTCCCAAGTAACAACACTCTCAATGGCACCCGGGGGCCGAATCTAGTTCTCGCCTGGTATTGTTCATTTTTTGTTCTCTGATAGTTTGCGTAGTGAAGTTCTGGTGAGAGATATAACAAATGAAGCAATTGTAATAAATTTACTCTCTCAGCACAGAGACGGATATATTCCCAAGTAACAAGACTCACAATGGAACCCAAGGGCCGAATCTAGTTCTCGCCTGGTATTGTTCATTTTTTGTACTGTAGTAGTTTGCGAAGTGGAGTTCTGGTAAGAGATATAACAAATGAAGCAATTGTAATAAATTTACTCTCTCAGCACAGAGACGGATATATTCCCAAGTAACAAGACTCACAATGGCACCCGGGGGCCGAATCTAGTTCTCGCCTGGTATTGTTCATTTTTTGTACTGTAGTAGTTTGCGAAGTGGAGTTCTGGTAAGAGATATAAAAAATGAAGCAATTGTAATAAATTTACTCTCTCAGCACAGAGACGGATATATTCCCAAGTAACAAGACTCACAATGGAACCCAAGGGCCGAATCTAGTTCTCGCCTGGTATTGTTCATTTTTTGTACTGTAGTAGTTTGCGAAGTGGAGTTCTGGTAAGAGATATAATAAATGAAGCAATTGTAATAAATTTACTCTCTCAGCACAGACACGGATATATTCCCAAGTAACAAGACTCACAATGGCACCCAAGGGCCGAATCTAGTTCTCGCCTGGTATTGTTCATTTTTTGTACTCTAGTAGTTTGCGTAGTGGAGTTCTGGTAAGAGATATAATAAATGAAGCAATTGTAATAAATTTACTCTCTCAGCACAGACACGGATATATTCCCAAGTAACAAGACTCACAATGGAACCCAAGGGCCGAATCTAGTTCTCGCCTGGTATTGTTCATTTTTTGTACTCTAGTAGTTTGCGAAGTGGAGTTCTGGTAAGAGATATAATAAATGAAGCAATTGTAATAAATTTACTCTCTCAGCACAGAGACGGATATATTCCCAAGTAACAAGACTCACAATGGAACCCAAGGGCCGAATCTAGTTCTCGCCTGGTATTGTTCATTTTTTGTTCTCTGATAGTTTGCGAAGTGGAGTTCTGGTAAGAGATATAATAAATGAAGCAATTGTAATAAATTTACTCTCTCAGCACAGAGACGGATATATTCCCAAGTAACAACACTCTCAATGGAACCCAAGGGCCGAATCTAGTTCTCGCCTGGTATTGTTCATTTTTGTACTGTAGTAGTTTGCGAAGTGGAGTTCTGGTAAGAGATATAAAAAATGAAGCAATTGTAATAAATTTACTCTCTCAGCACAGACACGGATATATTCCCAAGTAACAAGACTCACAATGGAACCCAAGGGCCGAATCTAGTTCTCGCCTGGTATTGTTCATTTTTTGTACTCTAGTAGTTTGCGAAGTGGAGTTCTGGTAAGAGATATAATAAATGAAGCAATTGTAATAAATTTACTCTCTCAGCACAGAGACGGATATATTCCCAAGTAACAAGACTCACAATGGAACCCAAGGGCCGAATCTAGTTCTCGCCTGGTATTGTTCATTTTTTGTACTGTAGTAGTTTGCGAAGTGGAGTTCTGGTAAGAGATATAATAAATGAAGCAATTGTAATAAATTTACTCTCTCAGCACAGAGACGGATATATTCCCAAGTAACAAGACTCACAATGGAACCCAAGGGCCGAATCTAGTTCTCGCCTGGTATTGTTCATTTTTTGTACTGTAGTAGTTTGCGAAGTGGAGTTCTGGTAAGAGATATAATAAATGAAGCAATTGTAATAAATTTACTCTCTCAGCACAGAGACGGATATATTCCCAAGTAACAAGACTCACAATGGAACCCAAGGGCCGAATCTAGTTCTCGCCTGGTATTGTTCATTTTTTGTACTGTAGTAGTTTGCGAAGTGGAGTTCTGGTAAGAGATATAATAAATGAAGCAATTGTAATAAATTTACTCTCTCAGCACAGAGACGGATATATTCCCAAGTAACAAGACTCACAATGGAACCCAAGGGCCGAATCTAGTTCTCGCCTGGTATTGTTCATTTTTTGTACTGTAGTAGTTTGCGTAGTGGAGTTCTGGTAAGAGATATAATAAATGAAGCAATTGTAATAAATTTACTCTCTCAGCACAGAGACGGATATATTCCCAAGTAACAAGACTCACAATGGAACCCAAGGGCCGAATCTAGTTCTCGCCTGGTATTGTTCATTTTTGTACTGTAGTAGTTTGCGTAGTGGAGTTCTGGTAAGAGATATAATAAATGAAGCAATTGTAATAAATTTACTCTCTCAGCACAGAGACGGATATATTCCCAAGTAACAAGACTCACAATGGAACCCAAGGGCCGAATCTAGTTCTCGCCTGGTATTGTTCATTTTTTCGTACTGTAGTAGTTTGCATAGTGAGTTCTGGTAAGAGATATAATAAATGAAGCAATTGTAATAAATTTACTCTCTCAGCACAGAGACGGATATATTCCCAAGTAACAAGACTCACAATGGAACCCAAGGGCCGAATCTAGTTCTCGCCTGGTATTGTTCATTTTTTGTACTGTAGTAGTTTGCGAAGTGGAGTTCTGGTGAGAGACATAACAAATGAAGCAATTGTAATAAATTTACTCTCTCAGCACAGAGACGGATATATTCCCAAGTAACAAGACTCACAATGGAACCCAAGGGCCGAATCTAGTTCTCGCCTGGTATTGTTCATTTTTTGTACTGTAGTAGTTTGCGAAGTGGAGTTCTGGTAAGAGATATAATAAATGAAGCAATTGTAATAAATTTACTCTCTCAGCACAGAGACGGATATATTCCCAAGTAACAAGACTCACAATGGCACCCAAGGGCCGAATCTAGTTCTCGCCTGGTATTGTTCATTTTTTGTACTGTAGTAGTTTGCGAAGTGGAGTTCTGGTAGGAGATATAATAAATGAAGCAATTGTAATAAATTTACTCTCTCAGCACAGAGACGGATATATTCCCAAGTAACAAGACTCACAATGGCACCCGGGGGCCGAATCTAGTTCTCGCCTGGTATTGTTCATTTTTTGTACTGTAGTAGTTTGCGAAGTGGAGTTCTGGTAGGAGATATAATAAATGAAGCAATTGTAATAAATTTACTCTCTCAGCACAGAGACGGATATATTCCCAAGTAACAAGACTCTCAATGGCACCCGGGGGCCGAATCTAGTTCTCGCCTGGTATTGTTCATTTTTTGTACTGTAGTAGTTTGCGAAGTGGAGTTCTGGTAGGAGATATAATAAATGAAGCAATTGTAATAAATTTACTCTCTCAGCACAGAGACGGATATATTCCCAAGTAACAAGACTCACAATGGCAACCCAAGGGCCGAATCTAGTTCTCGCCTGGTATTGTTCATTTTTTGTACTCTGATAGTTTGCGTCGTAGTGAAGTTCTGGTAAGAGATATAATAAATGAAGCAATTGTAATAAATTTACTCTCTCAGCACAGAGACGGATATATATTCCAAGTAACAAGACTCACAATGGCAACCAAGGGGCCGAATCTAGTTCTCGCCTGGTATTGTTCATTTTTTGTTCTCTGATAGTTTGCGTAGTGAAGTTCTGGTAAGAGATATAATAAATGAAGCAATTGTAATAAATTTACTCTCTCAGCACAGAGACGGATATATTCCCAAGTAACAAGACTCACAATGGAACCCAAGGGCCGAATCTAGTTCTCGCCTGGTATTGTTCATTTTTTGTACTGTAGTAGTTTGCGAAGTGAGTTCTGGTAAGAGATATAATAAATGAAGCAATTGTAATAAATTTACTCTCTCAGCACAGAGACGGATATATTCCCAAGTAACAAGACTCACAATGGAACCCAAGGGCCGAATCTAGTTCTCGCCTGGTATTGTTCATTTTTTGTTCTCTAGTAGTTTGCATAGTGAGTTCTGGTAAGAGATATAATAAATGAAGCAATTGTAATAAATTTACTCTCTCAGCACAGAGACGGATATATTCCCAAGTAACAAGACTCACAATGGAACCCAAGGGCCGAATCTAGTTCTCGCCTGGTATTGTTCATTTTTTGTACTGTAGTAGTTTGCGAAGTGGAGTTCTGGTAAGAGATATAATAAATGAAGCAATTGTAATAAATTTACTCTCTCAGCACAGAGACGGATATATTCCCAAGTAACAAGACTCACAATGGAACCCAAGGGCCGAATCTAGTTCTCGCCTGGTATTGTTCATTTTTTGTACTGTAGTAGTTTGCGAAGTGGAGTTCTGGTAAGAGATATAATAAATGAAGCAATTGTAATAAATTTACTCTCTCAGCACAGAGACGGATATATTCCCAAGTAACAAGACTCACAATGGAACCCAAGGGCCGAATCTAGTTCTCGCCTGGTATTGTTCATTTTTTGTACTGTAGTAGTTTGCGAAGTGGAGTTCTGGTAAGAGATATAATAAATGAAGCAATTGTAATAAATTTACTCTCTCAGCACAGAGACGGATATATTCCCAAGTAACAAGACTCACAATGGAACCCAAGGGCCGAATCTAGTTCTCGCCTGGTATTGTTCATTTTTTGTACTGTAGTAGTTTGCGAAGTGGAGTTCTGGTAAGAGATATAATAAATGAAGCAATTGTAATAAATTTACTCTCTCAGCACAGAGACGGATATATTCCCAAGTAACAAGACTCACAATGGCACCCAAGGGCCGAATCTAGTTCTCGCCTGGTATTGTTCATTTTTTGTACTCTGATAGTTTGCGAAGTGGAGTTCTGGTAAGAGATATAATAAATGAAGCAATTGTAATAAATTTACTCTCTCAGCACAGAGACGGATATATTCCCAAGTAACAAGACTCACAATGGAACCCAAGGGCCGAATCTAGTTCTCGCCTGGTATTGTTCATTTTTTGTACTGTAGTAGTTTGCGAAGTGGAGTTCTGGTAAGAGATATAATAAATGAAGCAATTGTAATAAATTTACTCTCTCAGCACAGAGACGGATATATTCCCAAGTAACAAGACTCACAATGGAACCCAAGGGCCGAATCTAGTTCTCGCCTGGTATTGTTCATTTTTTGTACTGTAGTAGTTTGCGAAGTGGAGTTCTGGTAAGAGATATAATAAATGAAGCAATTGTAATAAATTTACTCTCTCAGCACAGAGACGGATATATTCCCAAGTAACAAGACTCACAATGGAACCCAAGGGCCGAATCTAGTTCTCGCCTGGTATTGTTCATTTTTTGTACTGTAGTAGTTTGCGAAGTGGAGTTCTGGTAAGAGATATAATAAATGAAGCAATTGTAATAAATTTACTCTCTCAGCACAGAGACGGATATATTCCCAAGTAACAAGACTCACAATGGCACCCAAGGGCCGAATCTAGTTCTCGCCTGGTATTGTTCATTTTTTGTTCTCTGATAGTTTGCGAAGTGGAGTTCTGGTAAGAGATATAATAAATGAAGCAATTGTAATAAATTTACTCTCTCAGCACAGAGACGGATATATTCCCAAGTAACAAGACTCACAATGGAACCCAAGGGCCGAATCTAGTTCTCGCCTGGTATTGTTCATTTTTTGTACTGTAGTAGTTTGCGAAGTGGAGTTCTGGTAAGAGATATAATAAATGAAGCAATTGTAATAAATTTACTCTCTCAGCACAGAGACGGATATATTCCCAAGTAACAAGACTCACAATGGAACCCAAGGGCCGAATCTAGTTCTCGCCTGGTATTGTTCATTTTTTGTACTGTAGTAGTTTGCGAAGTGGAGTTCTGGTAAGAGATATAACAAATGAAGCAATTGTAATAAATTTACTCTCTCAGCACAGAGACGGATATATTCCCAAGTAACAAGACTCACAATGGAACCCAAGGGCCGAATCTAGTTCTCGCCTGGTATTGTTCATTTTTTGTTCTCTGATAGTTTGCGTAGTGAAGTTCTGGTAAGAGATATAATAAATGAAGCAATTGTAATAAATTTACTCTCTCAGCACAGAGACGGATATATTCCCAAGTAACAAGACTCACAATGGAACCCAAGGGCCGAATCTAGTTCTCGCCTGGTATTGTTCATTTTTTGTACTGTAGTAGTTTGCGAAGTGGAGTTCTGGTAAGAGATATAATAAATGAAGCAATTGTAATAAATTTACTCTCTCAGCACAGAGACGGATATATTCCCAAGTAACAAGACTCACAATGGAACCCAAGGGCCGAATCTAGTTCTCGCCTGGTATTGTTCATTTTTTGTACTGTAGTAGTTTGCGAAGTGGAGTTCTGGTAAGAGATATAATAAATGAAGCAATTGTAATAAATTTACTCTCTCAGCACAGAGACGGATATATTCCCAAGTAACAAGACTCACAATGGCACCCGGGGGCCGAATCTAGTTCTCGCCTGGTATTGTTCATTTTTTGTACTGTAGTAGTTTGCATAGTGAGTTCTGGTAAGAGATATAATAAATGAAGCAATTGTAATAAATTTACTCTCTCAGCACAGACACGGATATATTCCCAAGTAACAAGACTCACAATGGAACCCAAGGGCCGAATCTAGTTCTCGCCTGGTATTGTTCATTTTTTGTACTGTAGTAGTTTGCGAAGTGGAGTTCTGGTAAGAGATATAATAAATGAAGCAATTGTAATAAATTTACTCTCTCAGCACAGAGACGGATATATTCCCAAGTAACAAGACTCACAATGGAACCCAAGGGCCGAATCTAGTTCTCGCCTGGTATTGTTCATTTTTTGTACTGTAGTAGTTTGCATAGTGAGTTCTGGTAAGAGATATAATAAATGAAGCAATTGTAATAAATTTACTCTCTCAGCACAGACACGGATATATTCCCAAGTAACAACACTCTCAATGGCACCCAAGGGCCGAATCTAGTTCTCGCCTGGTATTGTTCATTTTTTGTTCTCTGATAGTTTGCGTAGTGAAGTTCTGGTGAGAGACATAACAAATGAAGCAATTGTAATAAATTTACTCTCTCAGCACAGAGACGGATATATTCCCAAGTAACAAGACTCACAATGGAACCCAAGGGCCGAATCTAGTTCTCGCCTGGTATTGTTCATTTTTTGTACTGTAGTAGTTTGCGAAGTGGAGTTCTGGTAAGAGATATAATAAATGAAGCAATTGTAATAAATTTACTCTCTCAGCACAGAGACGGATATATTCCCAAGTAACAAGACTCACAATGGCACCCGGGGGCCGAATCTAGTTCTCGCCTGGTATTGTTCATTTTTTGTACTGTAGTAGTTTGCGAAGTGGAGTTCTGGTAAGAGATATAAAAAATGAAGCAATTGTAATAAATTTACTCTCTCAGCACAGAGACGGATATATTCCCAAGTAACAAGACTCACAATGGAACCCAAGGGCCGAATCTAGTTCTCGCCTGGTATTGTTCATTTTTGTACTGTAGTAGTTTGCATAGTGGAGTTCTGGTAAGAGATATAATAAATGAAGCAATTGTAATAAATTTACTCTCTCAGCACAGACACGGATATATTCCCAAGTAACAAGACTCACAATGGCACCCGGGGGCCGAATCTAGTTCTCGCCTGGTATTGTTCATTTTTTGTTCTCTGATAGTTTGCGTAGTGGAGTTCTGGTGAGAGATATAACAAATGAAGCAATTGTAATAAATTTACTCTCTCAGCACAGACACGGATATATTCCCAAGTAACAAGACTCACAATGGAACCCAAGGGCCGAATCTAGTTCTCGCCTGGTATTGTTCATTTTTTGTACTGTAGTAGTTTGCGAAGTGGAGTTCTGGTAAGAGATATAAAAAATGAAGCAATTGTAATAAATTTACTCTCTCAGCACAGACACGGATATATTCCCAAGTAACAAGACTCACAATGGAACCCAAGGGCCGAATCTAGTTCTCGCCTGGTATTGTTCATTTTTTGTACTGTAGTAGTTTGCATAGTGGAGTTCTGGTAAGAGATATAATAAATGAAGCAATTGTAATAAATTTACTCTCTCAGCACAGACACGGATATATTCCCAAGTAACAAGACTCACAATGGCACCCAAGGGCCGAATCTAGTTCTCGCCTGGTATTGTTCATTTTTTGTACTCTGATAGTTTGCGAAGTGGAGTTCTGGTGAGAGACATAACAAATGAAGCAATTGTAATAAATTTACTCTCTCAGCACAGAGACGGATATATTCCCAAGTAACAAGACTCACAATGGAACCCAAGGGCCGAATCTAGTTCTCGCCTGGTATTGTTCATTTTCGTACTGTAGTAGTTTGCGAAGTGGAGTTCTGGTAAGAGATATAATAAATGAAGCAATTGTAATAAATTTACTCTCTCAGCACAGACACGGATATATTCCCAAGTAACAAGACTCACAATGGAACCCAAGGGCCGAATCTAGTTCTCGCCTGGTATTGTTCATTTTCGTACTGTAGTAGTTTGCATAGTGAGTTCTGGTAAGAGATATAATAAATGAAGCAATTGTAATAAATTTACTCTCTCAGCACAGACACGGATATATTCCCAAGTAACAAGACTCTCAATGGCACCCGGGGGCCGAATCTAGTTCTCGCCTGGTATTGTTCATTTTTTGTTCTCTGATAGTTTGCGAAGTGGAGTTCTGGTAAGAGATATAATAAATGAAGCAATTGTAATAAATTTACTCTCTCAGCACAGAGACGGATATATTCCCAAGTAACAAGACTCACAATGGAACCCAAGGGCCGAATCTAGTTCTCGCCTGGTATTGTTCATTTTTTGTACTGTAGTAGTTTGCGAAGTGGAGTTCTGGTAAGAGATATAATAAATGAAGCAATTGTAATAAATTTACTCTCTCAGCACAGACACGGATATATTCCCAAGTAACAAGACTCACAATGGAACCCAAGGGCCGAATCTAGTTCTCGCCTGGTATTGTTCATTTTTTGTTCTCTGATAGTTTGCATAGTGAGTTCTGGTAAGAGATATAATAAATGAAGCAATTGTAATAAATTTACTCTCTCAGCACAGAGACGGATATATTCCCAAGTAACAAGACTTACAATGGAACCCAAGGGCCGAATATAGTTCTCGCCTGGTATTGTTCATTTTTTGTACTGTAGTAGTTTGCGAAGTGGAGTTCTGGTAGGAGATATAATAAATGAAGCAATTGTAATAAATTTACTCTCTCAGCACAGAGACGGATATATTCCCAAGTAACAAGACTCACAATGGCACCCGGGGGCCGAATCTAGTTCTCGCCTGGTATCGATCGAGGTTCTCACTCTATAGCATTCCCCGCTTAGAGCTGTAATCTTTGTTTCTTTTATATACGCTGGGCCAGAGCACTTTCGTAACTGTTCACTGGGGGCACTGGCTTTTCTGTCATAATATTTACAGATGGGAAATAACCTACTCTTTGGTTGTTCTTTAAATAAGGAAATGAAACCAAATTCTAAGCAATTTTTTAGTGTTGTTTAAAGAGAGTCGTTACGAATTTTTCAATTTGACTGTTTTCTTGATTTGAGATTTGCAAATACTTCCTCTACCTTCCTTTTCATTCTTCAGAGTCTTCTTTACGTCATAGCGAACCAAGAAAAGTTTTTAAATAACAATCACCACCACTCTCATTTCTTAAGGAACTCTCAATTGCTCCAATATCCTATTCACAATACAAGCTTTCTGGAAAGGTCACCGCGTTATAGTTGTATAAAAAATTTACAATCATATGTTAATTTCAGTAAGGAAAGAAAAATCGCTTCCAAGATTCAAAATACTTTCAAAAGACTATCTACTTTCTGACTGTTTCTACAGTGTAGCTGACTACTTAGCTTCTCCGTCAGGACTTTGAGGCATCCAACTTGTCATAATAAAAAACAAATTGTACAATTTGTTGTGTATTGTTTATTAAAAAATTTAGTTTTAATTAGTGTAGTATACAATTTTTAATAATTTACGAGCCTTTGACAAAGCATTATGCTTGTAAGTCATCTGTAACAATTATGGAAGTAAATAAATACTTCAACGAGCGGAATAATGGAAAGAGCCCTGTCAATTTTTTTTTATTATTTGACACAAATTTATATAGTAACCCATAAATTACAAAGTGCTCATGAAACTAACTCCATATCTTTTAACAACGACTGTTTATGTTTTTTATAATGACAACGTATTTAGAAAATGAATGTAACCTGTTAAAAACATAAAGTCCGTTTAGTTTGATAATGGTATGAGTTAAGAATGGCTATACAGATTTGCATTTTCATTTAAAACATTCATAGCAATGCAAACGAGATATAAAGCTGTTTATTGATGGTCGGGAAAACTCTTAGAGGACAAACAGTCCGTTTTGCATTGATGATGGATATAACTAATATTAGCTATGTGCTAATAACATTTTTTTATAGGAAGGTGTCTTTGTTTGTTTGTTTACTTTCACGTATCAAATATCCAACCGATTGCACCGAAATTTTACACGGATATTCCTATAGTCCCTAGGATGAACATAGGCCTGTTCTTATTTCATAAATCCTTCCGAGATACGCCCACTGGTTTTTATGCAGCAAAAAATCTCATCTTGGTCTCTAAAGTTGTGTAATGTGAATCCAAAGAGTCAGTTAAAATTATTCAACTGCTATGCGTGTACATCGTATTTTGACAGCACTACCATATGTTTAATTATTTTAACCAATGTTTTCAATTTTTTTAAATTTATAGAGTGAAAGCATAAAAAAGTAACAACAGCTCTTATTTCAACATCGAGGCACAAAGGCAAACAAATGAATAGTTGAGGTGACATAGCATCCATTTCTTACAGATGGGATATACGATACTGATTAGGTATATAAATACTGATACAATTCCTAGATTGTACCGAGGAAATAGTATGATATTGTGAACATGGATTGGGAAGCAAGAACTTCACTGCATCATGTATTATCTTTTCATATGGGTGACAACTGTCATAATGTAATTATTGAAATGTGTAGGTATATTTGGTGTTGATTTTAGTTCTTAAATTCTTGTTTTTTTAATCACGAAAACTGTATCTGATGCACGATAAATGACACATTCCACTTTAAGAATATCATAAGACCCTATCACAGTGGTTTCGCTAAGAAAACTATGAACTTCGACTTTGGAAGTTGTCTTCATTGATATAAAATAGTTCAATTGTTGCTGAAATTGTGGGAGCTATTCATATTCAATGAAATACACGAAATGCGTGTGAAGCCGCGGTTATGTGCTAGTATATATATATATATATATATATATATATATATATATATATATATATATATATATATATATATATATATATATGTAACCATATATTCATATATATGGTTACATGTAACAGCATGCTTTATTTGTAAAGAAAATACACAAAAAATATCCATAACTGAGAAGATTAAATTAATGGTAATTATAATTGTATCTAATTATGATGTTCCCTTTTTTAATTTGTTACGTAATACTACTTTAGCATCAATGCATTTTAAATTTTCTTATTATTATATTAAGAGTTATAGACAATATAGCTTCGGAATTCTTTACATTTCCCATTATCTGTTATTCAATAAATTCCATGGAATACAGAATACCATTTGTGTTATTTCATAATTGATTATAAAAACTGTATCACCCTTACATTTAAGAGCCACGGAAGACCGTTAAACTGTTTTAAGTATCGAACTATTGTGAAGTGTGGAGGAGATGGGAATAGTCAACGAGCATAATTTATTTCAGGACATACACATATGACCACAATATTGTATGACGCCCCTGCTATAGCAATTGGTGCTAAACTATGGATTTATGCATGTTTATGAATGTTTCATAGTTTATAATAAATGATCAATGCTATGTTAAACTAATATTTTATAAAATTTAATAACGGCGTTTCGCTAAATAAATAAGTTTAATAGATTAAAATAGACCCTTCATATTTGTTTGCTTTCAATATTTAGTCGTAAAAGTGGTTAATAATTTCCAAACCTTTATCAGTCTTTCCTTAAAATGATAGATTTATTTATAATCCAAGAATACTATTGAATGTGATAATGGGAAATGTAAAGAATTCCGAAGCTATATTGTCTATAACTCTTAATATAATAATAAGAAAATTTAAAATGCATTGATGCTAAAGTAGTATTACGTAACAAATTAAAAAAGGGAACATCATAATTAGATACAATTATAATTACCATTAATTTAATCTTCTCAGTTATGGATATTTTTGGTGTATTTTCTTTACAAATAAAGCATGCTGTTCACGCTATCCAGTACAATATCTGTAGGAGCTCTGTTATTAAATCCTCTCCATACCCAAGTTGGAATGTAATGAAAATTATTGAAAGGCATTTAATATTCAGCCTAAATATTGCATCATTTCATTTCTTTCCCAATAAATAATTAAAAGACTACTTTACAACTAGTATATACATGTTTAGTGAACACTAATATTGATATATTAATTATACTTAATTGTAATATTTATACTTTACAGTTATTATTAATATGGACATACAAATATTCTAAACAATGACACAATATATTTTACCAAACAGCAGGTAAGTGTTTATACTTTCTTTAGATTCCTATTTTCTTCTAACCTTACTATGCGTATCTCTATTTTAAACTGTGAATCTCTCTCTCTCTCTCTCTCTCTCTCTCTCTCTCTCTCTCTATCGGCCAGACAGATAAGAACAAGCCAGTCCAGTGCAACGCCTCTGACACCACAAACCTCAGCTATACGAGGAGATGCTGATGGCGAATTCCTACTAAGATCACATAATACACCAGCACCAGATCGCCTAATCAAGATTTGACAGTACGCATACTAGAAAATTGTTTATGTCATCTGAGGCAGGACTGTACTTTAGAGATAAAAATTTAGATTTTAAAATGATAGAATTGAAATAATCCACGATTCGGTGATAAACCAAACTTTCGAACACCTGGTCAATGGCGGGGAGGATGGAAATCGGCTTGTAGTGTTCAGGGAGGTTTCTGCGATCTTTTTTAAAGATGGTTAGTACTCTTGAGCACTTTAGAGCCAATAGAAAGACACTCTAAGAAAGTGAGTTATTAAAGAGTGCTGTAAGAAGTGTGGTAAGGGAATGGTTGTCCCTTTAATCAAAGAAGGACTCATACCGTAAACATCCGTTGATGAACTAGATTTTAGTTGAGCTGCAGCACACATAACTTCAGCACATGTTGCTGGGCGAAGAAAGAGGCTTGTTCCGTATTTACAAAGCGGAAAGGAATGTGGATCACCCCCAACACCAACTGCTGGTGGCTACTAGAAATAAAAAAGTCATTGAAGGATTCAGCAATTTTACTGGGTTGATTTAGAGAGTGTCTGCTAATGGAAAATTCGCTGATGAATTTCCTATTACTTCTCTTCTTACCAGAAAAATCTGAAATTAAATCCCACACGGCCTTACTCTTATTGTCACTTTTTGATATGTGAATTTCAGCTGATGAAGACTTGGTAAGGGAAATGAGGTGACGATATCCTCTGTTTTTGAGTCTATATAAATGTCATAACTCATCTGTAGGATAGTCAGGCTGCAAAAGGTAACAACTGTCTTTAACCTCCTCTTTGGCTTTTTTTGGGTACTATCTGTCAGCCATTTAGGACTTTGCTTCCTATGCTTCTTACATTTCACCATGGGGCTCCATTAAAGAAGCTCACAAATATCATGTGAATCGTTGTATGATAAGATGTTTTTCCAATCTGCGTTACTGATTAGGTCATAGAACTTTCGTATATTTTCCTTTCAAAAAATCGTCTAGATGTCGGAACTCCGCAGGATGTATTCGGCAAAAAAGAGCAGAAAGGGACCAGAGTCAACAGCTGACCCTCGTGATCCGACAAACCAGTATGCACGAATCGGATATCAATTCAGGCTAAATGTTAGTGATCGCAGTATCAATGCAGGAACCACCGTTCCCCGAAGGACGTGGTATTCATTTACAGATAATCCTCAAAGAGAAACTTAATATCATTTAGAAAAAGGAACTTTACAGCAGACTGTTCCCAGAAAAGGTTATTAAAATCACCACAAACAATGACCTTGGATTTTCTGGTGATAAGGGTGCGTATAGCGTCCTCCCATCTGTTAAAGAACAACTGGAGTCCGGTGGACGATAAACGGTCATGACACAGATCCAGAGCTGGAACATATATGACTGAAGACTCGGAAGTGCCGCTCCAATCTCAGTCGGGAAATGACTTCACGTTCCGTTACAAGATAAGGGAAGTCTTCTTTGACAAGGACACAGACACCTCCGCCTCTCGTCTCTCTCGACCTGCAATATGTGGCAGCAGTCTCGTAGCCCTGAATACACAGTCACTAGAGTCCCGGGTGAGCCAATGCTCAAAGTGGCAAGGTATTTCAATATCGAGACTGTTTTTCAATAAAAAACTGTTTCAATTGTGACAATTTTATTTGTAACAGACTGCACATTATGATGTAACATATTTAATAATTTGTTTTTTATGGGACGAGGCCTGCTCAGTTTATTACTCAGTTAGAGTTTTCCTGATTTATTTAAGTACAGACCACTTCTCAAAAAATGTTTTAGTGTAAGAAAATAATTAGCAACAAAAAAGAGGCTGAGCTGTTGACTGACAGAGACAATAGTTACATGTAATGATCTCAACCCGCTTCAATGACGTTAACTTCGATAAAAAAGGGTACTATTGATAGTACAATTTTACGTGGAAGTGTGTTGATCAGATGTGTTAATACATCTTTAAAGCGTGAGAAGTGTTTGCGTTTGTGACATTAGTACTACCTATACGAACGACAATGCCTGTCTAGATATTTCTTCATTGATCTCAAGCGATCTAGAACCTCGTGATCGCGCAAATGTGGCTGCAGCATAGCCCTCAAGTATCTCGCATGTCTATTACTACATAACACCAGTTTATCCGTTTTACACACCTGAACATACCAAATCAACGGAATTGCTATTGCCGTATATTAAAAATTTCAAAGCACCCAAGCCGACTGTAGCACTACTCGCCAACCGCGCACGCGTGCTGTGTGCCCACATTGACAGCTTCGACACTGTTACATGTACCGTCTTGTCTGAAATGCAGCTGTCAACATTGCTCCAAATTTATAGAATGTTATCGCTTATCACATAGCAAAGCGAGCATATTATAGGTTTTATTTTCGGGTGATGTGTGTACCTTTTTTTGGGAAATAGAAGAGAACTTCCAAGTTTTCATCACGTGTTGTCTTGAACAGAAACCTACTGAATAGGCCCAAAGATTGAGTGGCATGTTAAAGGAGTAGTATTTCTCGTGTAATGCCAGTCACGCCATACACTATACACCGACTTGTAATGGCGGCAACAAATCAGCCAAGACATCTTTCTGTGCAGGCAAGCTGTTTCTATTGGGAACATTTCTACTATTTTTAAGCAATTAGATGTACTTTTTTAATCTTAGTACTTTCTTAGTTCATTATTTTGCTTTATATATATAAATATATGTATATTGAATCACAAAAAGTTACAGATACGGCCAAATACAATAAAATTCAATCGTGAAAAGCAAGAGCTCTGTGGTGTAATGGTAGCACATTCATACGGCAAGTGAGAGATCCGGGTTCAAGTCCCGGCGGAGCAAGTACATTTTCAACAGCTAAGTACAATCTTTATTGAAATCAAATCAGGCTATTGTCGTTTATACAAATGTAATGAATTTTAAAAGTCGTTTGACAGGCATTTGGTTTTTCGATCTAAGTAAGCATTTTAGTTTTGAACATTAAATATTGAAAAAGGAAAACTATTATTACAGTTATTATAAATAAGACAAATAATTCAAACTAATCCGGAATCATCTGTTGTTAAAAAATATTGTAGACTGATTTTTGAAACTTTTTAAACATAGATTGAGGCATATGAGTACTAAAATGAGGACATGCGCACACACACACACGCAGAACTGAGCGTAAGTAATATTTGACACATCACCTTTTGGCATGACGGTGGAAGGGATGACCTTCATAATAGTGGAGGAGTATGGCTAAGGGTCTCTAATCCAGATGTCACGAGTTCGATTCTCACTGAAGTCATAAATATGACTTTGATCGTTTCCCTTTGAAAACGTTTACTATAGTAAATACATTAAAATGTCGCTTTATTAGAAAAAGCTTCCTTAAAATATGTTCAATAATCATTCTTTTACGATAGCAGTCCTTTTTATACACTTTGTTTATGGAGAAAAATTAAATAATTTAGACACAAATCAATCCAATACTCCAACCACGTGATTACAGTAGTGAAATTTGACTCTCTCAGTTCCAAACAATCAACTGCATTGCGTGTCTATAGTTTATCAGTTTTCCAATTGCTTTGCTAAATAAAGCACCGATCTCTGTTTTTACTCTAAATTTTATTGTACTACTTTTTGATTAAAGGAATTTTAAATTAGTAACAATAACAATTATTGAAGTAACCCTGAAGACACTTGTGTGATACTCATCCTCCCGGGCGTTATTTTATATAAAATATTGTGTAACATGAGATTTTTGTGACTCAGCTATTATATAACTAGTACAGTTAGGATGTGGGGGTGGTGGCTGGGGCGGGAGGCGGCACGTTCCTTGGCGTGCAGCCAGGGGCAAAGGCCGCCAACTCGAGAGGGGTTGAGCAGGATATTGTTGCCATCAATTCTTCACGCGAGGTCATGGCCGTCTTGTGCTGTTACTATATCGCACTGCTCTGTTACTGTTGTCATAGCCGTCTTGTGCTGTTACTCTACCGCACTGCTCTGTTATTGTTGTCATAGCCCTCTTGTGCTGTTACTATACCGCACTGCTCTGTTACTGTTGTCATGTCCGTCTTGTACTGTTACTCTACCGCATTGCTCTGTTACTAAGGTCATAGCCGTCTTGTACTGTTTCTCTACCGCACTGCTCTGTTACTGTTGTCATGGCCGTTTTGTACTGTTACTCTATCGCACTGCTCTGTTACTAAGGTCATGGCTGTATTGTGCCGATAGTATACCGCACTGCTCTGTTACTAAGGTCATGGCTGTATTGTGCCGATAGTATACCGCACTGCTCTGTTACTAAGGTCATGGCTGTATTGTGCCGATAGTATACCGCACTGCTCTGTTACTAAGGTCATGGCTGTATTGTACCGATAGTATACCACACTGGTCTGGTACTATAAGGGCATGGCTGTATTGTGCCGATAGTATACCGCACTGGTCTGGTACTATAAGGTCATGGCTGTATTGTGCCGATAGTATACCACACTGGTCTGGTACTATAAGGGCATGGCTGTATTGTGCCGATAGTATACCACACTGGTCTGGTACTATAACGGCATGGCTGTATTGTGCCGATAGTATACCACACTGGTCTGGTACTATAAGGTCATGGCTGTATTGTGCCGATAGTATACCACACTGGTCTGGTACTATAAGGTCATGGCTGTATTGTGCCGATAGTATACCGCACTGCTCTGTTACTATAACGTCATGGCTGTATTGTGCCGATAGTATACCACACTGGTCTGGTACTATAAGGTCATGGCTGTATTGTGCCGATAGTATACCGCACTGGTCTGGTACTATAAGGTCATGGCTGTATTGTGCCGATAGTATACCACACTGGTCTGGTACTATAAGGTCATGGCTGTATTGTGCCGATAGTATACCACACTGGTCTGGTACTATAAGGTCATGGCTGTATTGTGCCGATAGTATACCGCACTGCTCTGTTACTAACGTCATGGCTGTATTGTGCCGATAGTATACCACACTGGTCTGGTACTATAAGGTCATGGCTGTATTGTGCCGATAGTATACCGCACTGGTCTGGTACTATAAGGTCATGGCTGTATTGTGCCGATAGTATACCGCACTGGTCTGGTACTATAAGGTCATGGCTGTATTGTGCCGATAGTATACCGCACTGGCTCTGGTACTATAAGGTCATGGCTGTATTGTGCCGATAGTATACCACACTGGCTCTGGTACTATAAGGTCATGGCTGTATTGTGCCGATAGTATACCACACTGGTCTGGTACTATAAGGGCATGGTCGCCTTCTGCTAAATTTTAAACTTTAATAAAGGCTTTATTGATTGCTCTGGTAAATGCAATAAATCAATAGTTAAAGAATAACTATAACTTTCAACTTTCAACAGTATAATAAGTTTCATAAAGACATAAAATGTATTACAAAGAAGTAAAATAGGCATTTAGTATACAATCTATAAATACAATCATGATTGATTCAGCATAAACTAGGTTATTGAATATATGCGCAGAAATAACATTTTAAATACATCTTTTTATAATATAAACATTTATTTTGTATCTTTCCCAACTGTTTCGCACTTCACTGATTTATCTTATATTATTTTTTTGAAGTACATGAGAAAGATATTGCTTTGTGTATCAAAACTAGTAAGATTTCAGCCGAATCATTAAATCATATTTTATACACATGTACTTAAATTTATACGTTCGAATTTTACATTTAAGAATAACTCTAATATGTAATAAATATTTGGTGTAAATGTACAGTAAAATACAAGTATCATCTCAAATTGAGTGAAAGCCATGAGGTATTGAGTAAGGAGAGTAAGCAGCGTACATCATCCATCATACTGGTGTTAGACGGCAATTTATACAATCTGTGATAAATGGCGTAAGAGAGATTGGGTATATTGGACCTAACTTTAAGGGAGATAAAAGAATGTACAGAGAAAGATATGTGTATATAAAACCCTGGGGGAAAATACATACCCGCATATTAAACGTGAAATGTTTAATTACATTGAAAAAATGTTGACCAGTTCAAAATGAACATGATACATTTCAAAGATTGAAGATTCCTAATTTAATCTTTAATCTTAAATTTAAAGGTTTTGATCAGAATGATTGGTTCACACTTCTTACATTCAAAATAATAGCAATTTACATAAATTTTGACCCAATACTTCGATATCAATTTTCAAGTATACTTTAAGAATATACAAGATTTTTAATTAATAGGTATAACATTCAGAACACTTATTTACAAAATTAGCTTTGGCCTAAACTGTGTTTAATGCAGTTTGATAAGGGCAGCTCCGAGCTAAACAAATATAATATGTAAAAGTATCATCAAACTAAACGAATATGAAGTGTAAAAGTATCTCCAAAATTAACGAATATGAAATGTAAGAGTATCACCAAACTAAACGAATATGAAATATAAGAGTATCATCAAACTAAACGAATGTGAAGTGTAAAAGTATCTCCAAACGAATATGAAATGTAAAACTATCTCCAAATTAAACGAATGTGAAATGTAAGGGCAACGCCAAACTAAACGTATATCAGGTGTAAAAGTATCTTCAAACTAAACGAATATGAAATGTAAGAGTATCGCCAAACTAAACGAATATGAAATATAAGAGTATCATCAAACTAAACGAATGTGAAGTGTAAGAGTCTCAACAAACTAAACGAATATAAAATGTAAGAGTATCACCAAACTAAACAAATATGAAATGTAAGAGTATCACCAAACTAAACTAATATGAAATGTAAGAGTGTCACCAAACTAAACGAATATGAAATGTAAGAGTATCACCAAACTAAACAAATATGACATGTAAGAGTATCACCAAACTAAACGAATATGAAATGTAAGAGTGTCA
This sequence comes from Homalodisca vitripennis, assembly GCF_021130785.1. Lineage (NCBI taxonomy): Eukaryota > Metazoa > Arthropoda > Insecta > Hemiptera > Cicadellidae > Homalodisca > Homalodisca vitripennis. Next base: position 24,301,364 of record NC_060210.1, read on the forward strand.
CCAAACTAAACAAATATGAAATGTAAGAGTATCACCAAACTAAACTAATATGAAATGTAAGAGTGTCACCAAACTAAACGAATATGAAATGTAAGAGTCTCACCAAACTAAACGAATATGAAATGTAAGAGTATCACCAAACTAAACAAATATGACATGTAAGAGTATCACCAAACTAAACTAATATGAAATGTAAGAGTGTCACCAAACTAAACAAATATGAAATGTAAGAGTATCACAAAACTAAACCAACATGAAATGTACGTGTAGATCCAAACTAAATAAATAATAAATGTATAGTTCCCAACTAAACTAAGCCATTGTTGCTGTTTTAAAATGGTCTGTTATTAGAATTAATAAATAAAAGTACGTTATTAAATAAATAAATGTATTTCTGTCAAGAGAAATCCGAAAATTCTGGGATTAAGATGAGACTCCAAAATAGCTATTTGGGAAGAAAATATGATGGTCCAATTAATGCACTGTTTTACAAAACATGTTCACTTTATCCAAATTAATGCATTCAAATGTAACAGAAAATTAAATTGGCTTATAAGAAATTACATAATTAACTTTGATATGTGATTATTATATGTATTAATTTAGTATTTTTATTTACTATTTTGTATCCTGATTCTACGCAGTGCTTGGCTAAAGCAGATTTTTCAATTCTTCCATATTTTGTGTATGATAAATACTCTTTAAATCGTATTTTTAATGCTCTTCTTGTTTTTCAAATATAAATTTTGTCACAGTCATCGCACTCATTGTAGTGTCCAAAACTTGAATAATATTGTATATTGTATTAGTTTTTGATAATAATTAAATGTTAGTATAGTTCAATTATTTGTTTAAATGTTATATTATTTACTTTAACCTAATACCTGAAGATGAATTTTCTAAATTTGAAAATGTACATAATATAAATAAAACCCAAGAAAATTGTAATAGGTGGCTTTAATTTTTTATTATTAGTAAAATTTTGTTTTCTCGTTAACTTTACGTTTTTGTCTCTTCCCACTAGTGCGATTAGTTATTGTAACTGTTATTGTTTATGTTGTAATATTTTGATAATTTGGTAATTTTTTTGGCTTTGAGGTACATTTTATCTTTTCTGTAAAAACTGGTCTTTCCACCCATCAGAATGACATGCCAAAAAGGGGGGTTTTCCATATTGAACAAGATTTTAACTTGGGACCTCTCTCTGTTTGGGTCCAGCCGAGCCCCCAACACCATGTGGGAGGGAAGTTTCAACATAGCTTAATCTGAATCTAGGGTTAAATCTACGATAAAACAAACTAATCACTAGAAAAAGGTTCGTCCAGTTTACGTCAATCATCTTTTACTCTTTGACCTTTAACATACTTATTTGGTAATTCCAACAGTTTTATTTCGAATTAATTTATAATTAAATAATAATGTTGTGATTGTAAGATACATTTGTTTAACATCTGAAGGTAAACGTAGCGTTTTGTAAATATAAATTAAATTAAAAATAAAAGGACTGAAAGATGAAAGCACACACCACTTACCAGTTGTATTCTGACTGCAACTCCACGATTCAACATTTATAAGTGAAAGTTGCTCTCGCCAAACACATGAGAGAAACATAATGAAAGGAACTGACTGTGTTTAACAAGCTGAAAGCACACACCACTTACCAGTTGTATTCTGACTGCAACTCCACGATTCAACATTTATAAGTGAAAGTTTCTCTCGCCAAACACATGAGAGAAACGTAATGAAAGGAACTGACTGTGTTTAACAAGATGAAAGCACACACCACTTACCAGTTGTATTCTGACTGCAACTCCACGATTCAACATTTATAAGTGAAAGTTGCTCTCGCCAAACACATGAGAGAAACATAATGAAAGGAACTGACTGTGTTTAACAAGCTGAAAGTGTTGCGTTACGTTCAGTTACTTTCTTCTCCCATTTACTAACTCTGTAAAGCCACTCTTTATCTTTACAAAACATATAAGTTCACCTAACAGATATTTATATTTCAGTTTTATACTATTAATTTAAGAGATTTTCTAGTTTGTGTTAAATATGTATTTCTCAAATCAGAAATTTTTGTCCTATGAACAAAATGAAATAAAAATAAAAAGATATAAACGGATCAAAAAAGTGGCTCTTCTCAATGTTTGTTTGTTACAATACATATTCATCGATATACGAGCATCAGCTATGAATATTATATACAGGGAGGGACTACGTTTATAATGGCATAATTGTTTTTCTGATTGAAGAATAACTTTAAAAAATATACTTAGTGATTTCGACAGGATAGGCAATACAAATGTTAACCATAGATTGTTTTGTTATTGTTCAGTTTTTAGGATTTTGTATTGTAATAATAAATCATAAATGACCGTCGTGTTCAACTATTACTATAAATTATTGGTTGTACCGCACCGTTGATTACGCATTAAAAAGAGACATAATCCAAAAAAAATTGATTACAGGTTTATAAGATACTATTTTGTAAATGAAAAAATACTCAAAGAGAAAGCTGATGTTTACTATGAAATAACATAACATTGAATTTGGAATAGAAACACGTATTCGAATGACCATGTTAAGAACTCGCTCATCGACTGTTTGGTTGCATTCGGGAACACAATATATTACACACATATGAGTGAATTTATAATTATAAATAAATAATAATAGTTTATCTAGTTACTTTCTGTAATAATTGTGTATTAATACAAATTCAACTAATTTTAGCCTCCTATTGCAATTTATGAGGTATTAACTTATAGATAAATAAACATTTTTAAATAAAATGAGGCAAATGAAAGCAATGCCAGGATATAATGACTCTACAAGCAGCAAACACTAACATCGATATTCTTCACCACCCAATCTGGCAACAATCCAACAACGCCCTACCCCACTACAACCTCTGCAGTCCTCGTTACAATGTAAGGATGGAACGATTCCACGAGTAGCAAACATTAACATCGATATTATTCACCACCCAACTTGGCAACAATCCAACAACGCCCTACCCCACTACACCTTCTGCAGTCCTCGTTACAATGTAAGGATAATGATTCCAAGAGTAGCAAACACTAACATCGATATTCTCACCACCCAATCTGGCACAATCCAACAACGCCCTACCCCACTACACCTTCTGCAGTCCTCGTTACAATGTAAGGATATAATGATTCCACGAGTAGCAAACATTAACATCGATATTCTTCACCACCCAATCTAGCAACAATCCAACGACGCCCTACCCCACTACACCTTCTGCAGACCCCGTTACAATGTAAGGGTATAATGATTCCACGAGTAGCAAACATTAACATCGATATTCTTCACCACCCAATCTGGCAACAATCCAACAACGCCCTACCCCACTACACCTTCTGCAGTCCTCGTTACAATGTAAGGATAGAATGATTCCACGAGTAGCAAACATTAACATCGATATTCTTCACCACCCAATCTGGCAACAATCCAACAACGCCCTACCCCACTACACCTTCTGCAGTCCTCGTTACAATGTAAGGATATAATGATTCCACGAGTAGCAAACATTAACATCGATATTCTTCACCACCCAATCTGGCAACAATCCAACAACGCCCTACCCCACTACACCTTCTGCAGTCCTCGTTACAATGTAAGGATAATGATTCCACGAGTAGCAAACATTAACATCGATATTCTTCACCACCCAATCTGGCAACAATCCAACAACGCCCTACCCCACTACACCTTCTGCAGTCCTCGTTACAATGTAAGGATAGAATGATTCCACGAGTAGCAAACATTAACATCGATATTCTTCACCACCCAATCTGGCAACAATCCAACAACGCCCTACCCCACTACACCTTCTGCAGTCCTCGTTACAATGTAAGGATAATGATTCCACGAGTAGCAAACACTAACATCGATATTCTTCACCACCCAATCTGGCAACAATCCAACAACGCCCTACCCCACTACACCTTCTGCAGTCCTCGTTACAATGTAAGGATATAATGATTCCACGAGTAGCAAACACTAACATCGATATTCTTCACCACCCAATCTGGCAACAATCCAACAACGCCCTAACCCCACTACACCTTCTGCAGTCCTCGTTACAATGTAAGGATATAATGATTCCACGAGTAGCAAACACTAACATCGATATTCTTCACCACCCAATCTGGCAACAATCCAACAACGCCCTACCCCACTACACCTTCTGCAGTCCTCGTTACAATGTAAGGATATAATGATTCCACGAGTAGCAAACATTAACATCGATATTCTTCACCACCCAATCTGGCAACAATCCAACAACGCCCTACCCCACTACACCTTCTGCAGTCCTCGTTACAATGTAAGGGTATAATGATTCCACGAGTAGCAAACATTAACATCGATATTCTTCACCACCCTATCTGGCAACAATCCAACAACGTCCTAACCCACTACACCTTCTGCAGTCCTCGTTACAATGTAAGGATAGAATGATTCCACGAGTAGCAAACATTAACATCGATATTCTTCACCACCCAATCTGGCAACAATCCAACAACGCCCTACCCCACTACACCTTCTGCAGTCCTCGTTACAATGTAAGGATAATGATTCCATGAGTAGCAAACACTAACATCGATATTCTTCACCACCCAATCTGGCACAATCCAACATCGCCCTAACCCACTACACCTTCTGCAGTCCTCGTTACAATGTAAGGATATAATGATTCCACGAGTACCAAACACTAACATCGATATTCTTCACCACCCAATCTGGCAACAATCCAACAACGCCCTACCCCACTACGCCTTCTGCAGTCCTCGTTAGAATGTAAGTATAATGATTCCACGAGTAGCAAACACTAACATCGATATTCTTCACCACCCACTCTGGCAACAATCCAACAACGCCCTACCCCACTACACCTTCTGCAGTCCTCGTTACAATGTAAGGGTATAATGATTCCACGAGTAGCAAACATTAACATCGATATTCTTCACCACCCAATCTGGCAACAATCCAACATCGTCCTACCCCACTACACCTTCTGCAGTCCTCGTTACAATGTAAGGATATAATGATTCCACGAGTACCAAACACTAACATCGATATTCTTCACCACCCAATCTGGCACAATCCAACATCGCCCTACCCCACTACACCTTCTGCAGTCCTCGTTACAATGTAAGGATATAATGATTCCACGAGTAGCAAACATTAACATCGATATTCTTCACCACCCAATCTGGCAACAATCCAACAACGCCCTACCCCACTACACCTTCTGCAGTCCTCGTTACAATGTAAGGATAGAATGATTCCACGAGTAGCAAACACTAACATCGATATTCTTCACCACCCAATCTGGCAACAATCCCACAACGCCCTACCCCACTACACCTTCTGCAGTCCTCGTTACAATGTAAGGATATAATGATTCCACGAGTAGCAAACATTAAGGTCCATTGCACCTCAAGGCAAATACAATTGTTTATCACTCAGCTGTCAGCTGGCAAGTAAGGCGATTGATCAGTCGTGGGGCTTGAAGCCTTGTGATACCAAATAAAGTGAAATCGATTTCAAAATTTCCTATGACAAGTTTAAAATAATAAATATGAAAATGAAATTTATGTGGGGTTCCGTGGACCGCAGTGTTTCTTTAAAGGTTAAATCAACAACAAAGTTGTATCTTATAATTTCTTACAAATTACTTTTTTGCATTGAAATAACTTTTTAGTAAGATTTAACATGGTCAACTTAAGAAGAAGGTCCAGCCGCCCTTCCGCCACCATCTACGTACTGAAAGAGATTGCAATGTTAAATTTACAGGCCTTAAAAATAACCTCCATGAATACAGAATAAGAAGAACAAACAACAAAGCCATCTTTTAACCAGGCTGAATTAAGACGGCAAAAGTTACAAATGTGAAATCTTTACAGTATTTAGCTTCAGGAAATAATGTTTTTATCTGCGAACGAAATTTATTTCATTAAGAATTACAGCTTCAAAAACACGTAATTTTCTTAAATTATATTTAATTAAGAAATACAATTTCCGTAATTTATGAATGAATAAAATAAGATGTCAGGCCCTGAAGTATCTATATTCAGACGTCTCATATTTGGACCTGATTACAAAGCGGCCCGAATTGCTTGATTTTAATGCCTGTTATTTCACAAGGAGTGAGAAAACCCTTTTTGTTCGGTATTAATTGTAGGTAAGAAAATTATCCTTAAGTTATAAGCTATGAATTCATCACAAACATGTATTTTCCAAACCCAAAACCAATTGTTATCACCTTAAAATCACTTTTAATATTCTTAAATTTTACATCGAAATGATTTGAACACCTCAATAGCTTCTCTGAATTTGTAGATAAAATAAAATAAGAAGTTTTTTGGCGAAAGGTTTTTTTATGTAAATTCTTTATTAAACTGTTATTTTTCTACTATTGAAGATTCTTTATTTTGCTTTCAAATGAACATTATTTCCTGGTTTCTATGGCATTCAAACCACCCACAACTGCCATTATATGTTTTGACGTTGTCAATGCATGTAACTGCCTTACGACAATAAAGAGATTTGATTTGATTTGATTTTCGTTGCAGCAGGTAAATAAATTGTATGGTGTGAGACAATGATTATGATACTGTAATTGTATTGTACAGATTCACAGGAATCAGGCAACATGTACTTTTGTAAGTATTCAAAAATACATTTAGCCATTGGCATATAACATTTTATTGTTCACATCTCCAGCAGTGTATCGTCTAGATTAGTAGTTTAATTTTACATTCACTCGTACATATCTAACCTTATTTGTTGTTTAAACACTATTAAAGTAAGAAATTAAAATAAATACGTTGTAAATTGCGATTAATTTATTACACACATACATATTTTTCTGAAAAGCTTTCTCGTGTTTTTCCAAAGCAAATATGAAAAGTAGGAAAGTGTCGAACAACACAAAGCCTTTGTGTTTGGCCTTACATGAGCTCGTACAACACAAGATGACAAGTACCTGGCGAATGTCACATCTTTCAGAACACAAGATGAATCCTTTCTCAAGCGTCCCATAAATTGCGGAAGTTTCTCCAAGTAATGAGCAAAGTTCCTTGTTCGCGGTTCTTTGCTTTTCAAGAAGCTCTCGACTGTTTAAGGTAGTTGATAAAAATACTCAAAATATTCTTCTCATCCATATTAGTATTGTTTCAAGGTTTTGATATGTTATCTAATGTAATACGTTTTGGTATTTAGTATAATATAATTTAAATTTAAATATCTAAACTATTTTTAATTTTTGGTTCTTCTGGCATCATAGTGGGTTCTAATTTAACTGGCGTGTTGATCATTATGTTTTTCTTTACTTAATTTGTGTTGTATACATTAACATCTAGGAAGGGCATTACCAGTAGGCCTACTCCATTACAAAGAATTCCCTCATGCCGTAATATATTTAACAGATTGTCAAGAACGTGTTGCATAAAGCAACAAGTCTAACACTCTTAAGTCACTCTGCACACTAACGAAGCCACTTTGACAGACAACAGCTCTCGGCCGAGCTCTTTACTCTTACTCTATTATATTGCGTTACTTAAAAACTCACTACCCTGGCATTCGTTACTAGTCTGACATTACAACGAACTCCCTCGTGCCGTAATATTTAACAGATTGTCAAGAACGTGTTGCATAAAGCAACAAGTCTAACACTCTTAAGTCACTCTGCACACTAACGAAGCCACTTTGACAGACAACAGCTCTCGGCCGAGCTCTTTACTCTTACTCTATTATATTGCGTTACTTAAACACTCACTACATTGGCATTCGTTACTACTCTGACATCACTGTTTTTCACATTTCTAGGGTATATTTTTAACTTATGCGTCAGATAACTAACTGATCCAAGAATAACAAAATTACATCTATTACTCGAATAATTAAAAGAATAATAACTATGTTATAAGAAGAAGAAGAAGTGCTTTACTTAAATGATTACAAATAACATAACATGATAATCATTTGGTAATATTTGCACTATAAACAATTGTATTAAACCGTCTGTTTGGTTGGTGGCTACATTTAAATATTTATACATTTTCCATATTTATTCTGCTTTAGAAACAAACATATCTAACAAAAGCGCAACAAACCAAAAACAAAAAAATCAGCTTTACACTTTTGTATTATTTAAACTTAAAAAGAAATAAAAATAACAGCAATGTAATTTATTGCTATAATTAGTTCAATTGTAATATTTGTATTTCATACTGCGTAAAATGTAAAATCAATATACATAAAAATAAAGTACAACGAATAAACTGTGTGTACAGTTAACTTTCGACCTTACGCATACTTATAAATAGTAAATGATAATAGTGGCTAAAAGATAAAATAATTAACAAATATAATTGGAATGTTTGCAAATGTAGAGTTTTTTGTAGACACGTATGTTTTATACGTAGTAATATAATGTTATGTAAAAAATAACTAAATAAAAAAATAAATAAAATAGAAATAAATTCCATAGAAACTAAAAATTAAATTCATTGACGAGCTTCCACCTATACTTCCAAGCTATTGTCATATATTTCCCTAAACTTTGATAAACCATTCCGTTTAAATAGCAGCCATATTCATGTTTTGATAATGTAAATTTGCCGAGATAATATTTTCTAATATGCGATAAAATCGGGCAGACCGCAACGTAGTGAAACACGTTCTCATTTTCATGCATGTTGCACAATGAACAAGCAAAGTTTCCTTCCTGCAACCATGGCTTGTAGTTGAACTCAAAAAGTTCCGCTCTGGCCTTTATTGCCCAAGATATAATACTGATATCAGTGTTATCAGTGAGGAATGCCCTGTCGCCAAGGTCGATGTTGAGGGTCAGGTACTGCGAGTGGTACAGAGAGGTCCTCGCTCTGCCTACACAGTCAGCGCGCCACGCGGTTCGAAATCCCTCCACCACGCTCCTCAGCTGATCCGCCACTCTTTCCCTCTCCTATATCCTTAGGTCTACAGTGATATCACACTTGCGGCCCAACTTTACCCATTCCCGGTGCCAATAAATGCGTTCATTGATTATTTACTTCGCGAGAATTACAGGTAGCCGATCTTGAGCTGGCCAGTCTTGGTCGTATCGAGCGGTGACGTGGCGTGCTGCGTGTGTCGAGCGGTTTACTGCCGTGCAGTTCGGACTTAGTGATTGTGACAGTGCATTACATGACTGAGGCTAAGATCGACCAGTATTTTTCACCACTAGCCAGAAATTCCAAACGCCAGCGACCCTCAACGGCATCTGATACTGCAGGAGAAGAGCTCATGGACGCCAACACGAAGGACGAGAAGGTGGGTGATATTACTCACGGACAGTTAATGGCCGGACTTAGTGGTCTGCTTGATCAGAAGCTTTCCAAATTAGCAACAAAAGACGATTTGGTCAACCTCTCAAGACAGGTGAAAGAGCTAGCCGAGGAGAATAAAATGTTGAAAGACGATGTTGTGCGCCTCCAACTGCAAGAAAAGGTTATATGTAAAAAACTGTTGGATCTAGAAAGCCGGTCTAGAAGAAACAATCTGATATTTAGGGGGCTTAAATGGACGGAAGAGCCCAGATTACAAGCAGGTGGTCCTAAAGTTTTGAAGAGAAATGTTAGGCTGTGGGGATAGACTGTGGGATAACCGGGCACATCTTCTAGAGAAGGGCGGTAGTGCGCTGATAGCTCATCTCCCCCAGGATGTGGGTGTTGACTACATCATGTCCCGAGTTTCATACCTGAAGGGAACAGGGTACACTGTACACATGGATTTCCCTATGGAAGTGTGTCACAAACGTTCGTGTCTAGCGGCGGTGCGGTCCGAGGTGGAGCGTGTGGCTGGCAGGATGAGGATGCCCTTGGCATTTGATCACCTTACCATTAATAGCATCAGGTTTACGTGGGAGGATGGAAAGCTAATGGCAGGACAAATAGACGGCGCTGATCAGTTAAAGACGCCCTTCACAACTTTATTGACTTTTTGGATGGGCTGAGAGAGCGGGCTCCGAGACAACAGCGACAACCGGGAGCTCCAAGACCGGAGAGAAGTACGAGCACGGCAACGATGACTGTGAGAGCAGGTGCGGAGACGGGGACGAGCACTGGACCAGCTGCGACCACCACCGAGGGCTGAGGGGACTTTGGCGATCCTGCATCCAGGGGGCTGCCGAGCACGAGGGAAAAGAATACTGGTGATGGAAAGTATAATTTAGGAATAGTCTGCTACAATGTGTTTGGTCTAAAACTTAAGGCAAGTGATGTTTCCTTTATACATTTTATTAGTGATTATGGTATTATTATTTTACTTGAAACTTTTTGTTCTGAACAGGATATCGAATTTATTGTACGAAAATTTATAGATTTAAAAATTCGTGTCTGTCCGGCAACTAGATTGGCTAGCTTTGGTAGATTTATTGGTGGGTCTGTATTTTTAATAAATTTAAAATCAACTTTTTGCCAAAAACATGCAATATACCTGTATATCAGTAGAATCTTTTACATTAATCCAGATAAATGACAGCCATAGAAAAGAAACAAATTCAATTTATTGCCTGTTTGTTTAAATTATAATTACTAGAACAGGGATTACACTAGTCTATTGAATTTTCCCGAACGTAATAATATAGACAAGTTAGTAATTTTAGGTGATGTCAATGGAAGAGTTGGTTTTGAGCAGAGTATAACGGAACTAATGTTAAATGAATTAAATAGTGATCTAAGTGTTATTAGAAAATCAAAGGATTCAATTTTGAATGGGAAAGGGAAACTAATATGGGAACTATTCGATCATTTAGGATTAATTATGTTAATCCTACGACGATATTTAGGAGATCAAAAAGGAGAATACACTTTTGTAGGTGCTATGGGCTGCTCTGTTATTAACTTGGTAGCAGTGTCAATAGACTGTTTACACCTCGTCCGTGACTTTCAAGTGGTTTCCCACCCCGGTTCTGACCATTTGCCAATCGAAGTAACTTTTGAAGTGAGTGACCTTGCCGTTGTGGGAAGAGGGGAGAGGGAAAGACCGCTACCATTGTTACCTAAATTGAAATGGACAGATAACTGTAGTAGAACTTATGTTGATACAATAAATAGTGTATTTATAGATTATGAGTTGAGTAATGACAACCAAGAACATGTATGTAGGGTAACCGAAAGCATAATTAATGCAGCAAATTTCAAATTAATACATTATCGGAAGAATTATTTAAAGAACAAACAGCCTTGGTTTGATTATCAATGTTTAAAATTAAGAAAACGCGTATTTAAGTTACTCAATATTTTTCGCAGAACAAACTCTAGCAGCGACAGAATGAAATATTTGGAAGCAAATAAACTTTACAAAATTATGTGTAGGGGCAAATCAATTGGATCTTATAATAAAGTCGTTTAAAATCTAAACCAAGTCAAAGATACAAGGAACTATTGGCGGGCGATCAATCATTTAAAAAGACATTCTAATAAGGATATAGGGAATATTACACCTGAAGAATGGATACTAAACAGTTTAGGTATGATGTTATATACTTGCTAAAGCTATACATTACCCAAGTATAACAAAAGTGTGAAACGTCTCTCTTTTTAATACTTATGTATTAACCATTAAAGCTTATTAATGTTTCATAATTTACTGTTTTTATGTTTTTGCTTCACGTAATTTTGCATAGTAATCATGTTAATAATAATATTTTTTTTTACAATTATAAATTATTGCGATAGTATTATAACATTGACAAAGCATTAACTATATAACAATTATACCATGTCTAGAGACAGGGAATTTAGTGACCAAATAATCGTATAGTAAGTATTTGTCTGAATGAAAAATGTGTTTCTGTACTGTATTATTTGTTTTTACAGCTTTATTGTAACATATATTACATTATTTTACATACCTGACACGACATGAACTTCAATAATATTTTATGTTTTGTCGGAACACACAAACGCTGTATTTGAGAGTTTTACGTTAGATATAAAGAAAACAAAAACAATTAAAACCCTCTTACCGCGTAGAACTACAAAATAAATACAAAGGCTGTCCTCTTTTACATAATCACTCAGTGGAAACGTTTCTGTTCATTATTCCTTTACTTTTGCCTCTTTCATATCTTACCTATCCTCTTTCATGTCATTTACTGAAGTATCTTCATGCAGCTAAAGCGACTGTTATCCTCATCAAAGAAATTTCATCATGTTGCGTTGCCAAACTCAACTTTACACATTTTACTGTAAGTATGAAAATAAACGACAGTTGTAAATCCTTATTATTTGAAATCTGCTTGGCTACAAAAATAAGTATTCAAACTCATCTCGACAAGGATTACCACACAATTCGCGGTTTTATTTTATAAAAAAAATAGTTTTTAAGTATGACGTCACGTTATTAAACAAAAAAAAAACTGATTACATAAACTTTAATCAATAAATACTCAAACATAAGGTCTTCAGACAGTAATAATAATAATAAACGATGGAGATTGGGCTTCTTCTGAGTGCAGTCATTTTCTGGCGTCAAGGAATATTATCTGGAATCGTGATAGTTAAAAATCACCTGAAACGGTAACAAACACAAATAATGAATGAGTAAATAATAAAAATTGTAACCGAACACGACATTGCTGCCGGCGTAAGTCAGATACGCAAGCCGTCGAAAAGCAATGGTACGAGATTTTAGGATGAACGGATGATTGATTTAACTGTAACACAGGTACTACGTCATGATGCCCATAACAAGCGAATGTAAGCATTAGCGAAACACGTTATATGTTTTTTGATAAATTTATATGTATATGATGTGTGTGATAATGATTCATACATCCTGCATTAGCCTACGCTCTTTTACTATTATTGGTTTGCCCGATAACATTTCAGGCGGCGGTGTCACATTGCAGCTGACGTCATAATTGTAAATTAAAATTGTTTATTTATCCTAACAATACTAATACAAAAGCTATTGCACAAGAAGACTCCACAAGGCCATAAAGCATGTGGATAAAGTCGAGTTCGGCGATAATTATTGAAGGTTTGGCTCAGATTGAGAGATATTTGAATATTTAATAGAATAGCAAATTTTTAAAATTACCCTTTTTAAATAAAAAATATTGCATTATACGGAACAGAAATATATATTATAGTGTGTGTGTGTGTGTGTGTGTGTGTGTGGATGAACGGAAAAAAAAACGTGTTACAAATTATAAAAGTTAAAAAAATAGAATGAAGCTTTAAAAATGTACGAAGATCAACAATAATCAATGACTTAAAGTACAATAATGTGACAATTTTTAACTAATGCAAAAATCACATTTCAATCACATTGTCGTCGTACGTACTCACACGTATTTTTCAATATATTTAACACATCTACATATATTATCATCGAAATAGCTTCGTTTAGTGTCCGAAGAATCCTCCAGAGAAATGTATATAACGATCGTGATGCCGCCAACTACCTAATACATATTTATGATTTTGATTTTCTGGTATGCATCAACTGTGAACGTTTCAGCCTAAACGTCCTTATAATACGAGTAAGTTCTAATAATACGTGTTTCTCTATGCATTGTGTGTTGTAATAATAAGATATTTAAAGTTATATACGGATAATATTATATTGTTCCAATTTAGACCTTGCAAGGAATTATGCAGTATTTTTAAAGTTCATACTCCTTTAACTGAGCAGTCATTCTGATTTGAATCTGAAATATAGTTTGTTTAACCTAAATATAAAAATATGCTTCGATGACAACAAGTGCTATTTAAATAGTGATGTATTATTCTACAGTAGTGTCAAGACATTACCGCATACAGATATTTTATCTTTTGAAATGCACTTACCATACATATCCACAAGTATAAACCATTTTCAGCAGAAATTACTTACTTATATTCTAACATAATCCAGATTTCAGTAAACAGAATCAGTAGATCAGTATGGAAGCAAGTCATTGCACTGGGCAACTCGCAAACTAGTACAACAATTCTGATCAGATGTTGTACCACTTCCATAACAAACTGCTTCCGTGGCAATCATCAGAGTGGTATTTACATGACAAAAAAGAGAATAACTATGAAAAATACTTTTGAAAACTAAATTGTATAAAACAAACACTTTACCTACCTTTTTTATCCCATAAATTTGATGTATACGTAAAGAAACAAATTGCAAAAAATAGTTGGATACTTGTAAACGCCAGGTTGATGAGTTGAGTACGCGGTGCATCATAGATGGAGGAGTGTGTATAACAGTAGACGCGGTAAGTGTGTCAGTTTATACCAATATTGGATATTTGTAAACGCGAGGTTGATGTGTTGAGTACGCGGTGCATCATAGATGGACGAGTGTGTATGAACATGAACACTAGCTACTGGATGTGTGTCAGGTTATACCAATATTGGATACTTGTAAACACAAGGTTGATGTGTTGAGTACGCGGTACGTCATTGATGGACGAGTGTGTATGAACATGAATACTAGCTGCTGAATGTGTGTCAGGTTATACCAATATTGGATACTTGTAAACGCAAGGTTGATGTGTTGAGTACGCGGTGCATCATAGATGGAGGAGTGTGTATAACAGTAGACGCGGTAAGTGTGTCAGTTTATACCAATATTGGATACTTGTAAACGCGAGGTTGATGTGATAAGTAAGCGGTGCACCATATATGAAGGAGTGTGTATAACAGTAGTCGCGGTAAGTGTGTCAGTTTATACCAATATTGGATACTTGTAAACGCGAGGTTGATGTGTTGAGTACGCGGTGCATCATAGATGGACGAGTGTGTATGAACATGAACACTAGCTACTGGATGTGTGTCAGGTTATACCAATATTGGATACTTGTAAACACAAGGTTGATGTGTTGAGTACGCGGTACGTCATTGATGGACGAGTGTGTATGAACATGAATACTAGCTGCTGAATGTGTGTCAGGTTATACCAATATTGGATACTTGTAAACGCAAGGTTGATGTGTTGAGTACGCGGTACGTCATTGATGGACGAGTGTGTATGAACATGAATACTAGCTGCTGAATGTGTGTCAGGTTATACCAATATTGGATACTTGTAAACGCAAGGTTGATGTGTTGAGTACGCGGTGCATCATAGATAGACGAGTGTGTATGAACATGAATACTAGCTACTGGATGTGTGTCAGGTTATACCAATATTGGATACTTATAAACGCAAGGTTGATGTGTTGAGTACGCGGTGCATCATAGATGGAGGAGTGTGTATAACAGTAGACGCGGTAAGTGTGTCAGTTTATACCAATATTGGATACTTGCAAACGCGAGGTTGGTGTGTTGAGTTTGCGGTGCACCATAGATGGAGGAGTGTGGATAACAGTAGACGCGGTAAGTGTGTCAGTTTATACCAATATTGGATATTTGTAAACACCAGGTTGATGAGTTGAGTACGCGGTGCATCATAGATGGACGAGTGTGTATGAACATGAATACTAGCTACTGAATGTGTGTCGGGTTATACCAATATTGAATACTTGTAAACGCAAGGTTGATGTGTTGAGTACGCGGTGCATCATAGATGGACGAGTGTGTATGAACATGAATACTAGCTGCTGAATGTGTGTCGGGTTATACCAATATTGGATACTTGTAAACGCAAGGTTGACGTGTTGAGTACGCGGTGCATCATAGATGGACAAGTGTGTATGAACATGAATACTAGCTGCTGAATGTGTGTCAGGTTATACCAATATTGGATACTTGTAAACGCAAGGTTGATGTGTTGAGTACGCGGTGCATCATAGATGGACGAGTGTGTATGAACATGAATACTAGCTGCTGAATGTGTGTCAGGTTATACCAATATTGGATACTTGTAAACGCGAGGTTGATGTGTTAGTACGCGGTGCATCATAGATAGACGAGTGTGTATGAACATGAATACTAGCTGCTGAATGTGTGTCAGGTTATACCAATATTGGATACTTGTAAACGCGAGGTTGATGTGTTGAGTACGCGGTGCACCATAGATGGAGGAGTGGGTATAACAGTAGACGCGGTAAGTGTGTCAGTTTATACCAATATTGTATACTTGTAAACGCGAGGTTGATGTTTTGAGTACGCGATGCATCATAGATGGAGGAGTGTGTATAACAGTAGACGCGGTAAGTGTGTCAGTTTTATACCAATATTGGATACTTGTAAACGCGAGGTTGATGTGATAAGTAAGCGGTGCACCATATATGGAGGAGTGTGTATAACAGTAGTCGCGGTAAGTGTGTCAGTTTATACCAATATTGGATACTAGTAAACGCGAGGTTGATGTGTTGAGTACGCGGTGCATCATAGATGGACGAGAGTGTATGAACATGAATACTAGCTGCTGAATGTGTGTCAGGTTATACCAATATTGGATACTTGTAAACGCAAGGTTGATGTGTTGAGTACGCGGTGCATCATAGATAGACGAGTGTGTATGAACATGAATACTAGCTACTGAATGTGTGTCAGGTTATACCAATATTGGATACTTGTAAACACAAGGTTGATGTGTTGAGTACGCGGTACGTCATTGATGGACGAGTGTGTATGAACATGAATACTAGCTGCTGAATGTGTGTCAGATTATACCAATATTGGATACTTGTAAACACAAGGTTGATGTGTTGAGTACGCGGTACGTCATTGATGGACGAGTGTGTATGAACATGAATACTAGCTACTGAATGTGTGTCAGGTTATACCAATATTGGATACTTGTAAACGCAAGGTTGATGTGTTGAGTACGCGGTGCATCATAGATAGACGAGTGTGTATGAACATGAATACTAGCTACTGGATGTGTGTCAGGTTTATACCAATATTGGATACTTGTAAACGCAAGGTTGATGTGTTGAGTACGCGGTGCATCATAGATGGAGGAGTGTGTATAACAGTAGACGCGGTAAGTGTGTAAGATTATACCAATATTGGATACTTGCAAACGCGAGGTTGGTGTGTTGAGTAAGCGGTGCACCATAGATGGAGGAGTGTGGATAACAGTAGACGCGGTACTAAGTGTGTCAGTTTATACCAATATTGGATATTTGTAAACGCCAGGTTGATGAGTTGAGTACGCGGTGCATCATAGATGGACGAGTGTGTATGAACATGAATACTAGCTACTGAATGTGTGTCGGGTTATACCAATATTGAATACTTGTAAACGCAAGGTTGATGTGTTGAGTACGCGGTGCATCATAGATGGACGAGTGTGTATGAACATGAATACTAGCTGCTGAATGTGTGTCGGGTTATACCAATATTGGATACTTGTAAACGCAAGGTTGATGTGTTGAGTACGCGGTGCATCATAGATGGACAAGTGTGTATGAACATGAATACTAGCTGCTGAATGTGTGTCAGGTTATACCAATATTGGATACTTGTAAACGCAAGGTTGATGTGTTGAGTACGCGGTGCATCATAGATGGACGAGTGTGTATGAACATGAATACTAGCTGCTGAATGTGTGTCAGGTTATACCAATATTGGATACTTGTAAACGCGAGGTTGATGTGTTAGTACGCGGTGCATCATAGATAGACGAGTGTGTATGAACATGAATACTAGACGCTGTAATGTGTGTCAGTTTATACCAATATTGTATACTTGTAAACGCGAGGTTGATGTTTTGAGTACGCGGTGCATCATAGATGGAGGAGTGTGTATAACAGTAGACGCGGTAAGTGTGTCAGTTTATACCAATATTGGATACTTGTAAACGCGAGGTTGATGTGATAAGTAAGCGGTGCACCATATATGGAGGAGTGTGTATAACAGTAGTCGCGGTAAGTGTGTCAGTTTATACCAATATTGGATACTAGTAAACGCGAGGTTGATGTTTTGAGTACGCGGTGCATCATAGATGGACGAGAGTGTATGAACATGAATACTAGCTGCTGAATGTGTGTCAGGTTATACCAATATTGGATACTTGTAAACGCAAGGTTGATGTGTTGAGTACGCGGTGCATCATAGATAGACGAGTGTGTATGAACATGAATACTAGCTACTGAATGTGTGTCAGGTTATACCAATATTGGATACTTGTAAACACAAGGTTGATGTGTTGAGTACGCGGTACGTCATTGATGGACGAGTGTGTATGAACATGAATACTAGCTGCTGAATGTGTGTCAGATTATACCAATATTGGATACTTGTAAACACCAGGTTGATGTGTTGAGTACGCGGTACGTCATTGATGGACGAGTGTGTATGAACATGAATACTAGCTACTGAATGTGTGTCAGGTTATACCAATATTGGATACTTGTAAACGCAAGGTTGATGTGTTGAGTACGCGGTGCATCATAGATAGACGAGTGTGTATGAACATGAATACTAGCTACTGGATGTGTGTCAGGTTATACCAATATTGGATACTTGTAAACGCAAGGTTGATGTGTTGAGTACGCGGTGCATCTCAGATGGAGGAGTGTGTATAACAGTAGACGCGGTAAGTGTGTAAGATTATACCAATATTGGATACTTGCAAACGCGAGGTTGGTGTGTTGAGTTTGCGGTGCACCATAGATGGAGGAGTGTGGATAACAGTAGACGCGGTAAGTGTGTCAGTTTATACCAATATTGGATATTTGTAAACGCCAGGTTGATGAGTTGAGTACGCGGTGCATCATAGATGGACGAGTGTGTATGAACATGAATACTAGCTACTGAATGTGTGTCGGGTTATACCAATATTGAATACTTGTAAACGCAAGGTTGATGTGTTGAGTACGCGGTGCATCATAGATGGACGAGTGTGTATGAACATGAATACTAGCTGCTGAATGTGTGTCAGGTTATACCAATATTGGATACTTGTAAACACAAGGTTGATGTGTTGAGTACGCGGTACGTCATTGATGGACGAGTGTGTATGAACATGAATACTAGCTGCTGAATGTGTGTCAGGTTATACCAATATTGGATACTTGTAAACGCAAGGTTGATGTGTTGAGTACGCGGTGCATCATAGATGGAGGAGTGTGTATAACAGTAGACGCGGTAAGTGTGTCAGTTTATACCAATATTGGATACTTGTAAACGCGAGGTTGATGTGATAAGTAAGCGGTGCACCATATATGAAGGAGTGTGTATAACAGTAGTCCCGGTAAGTGTGTCAGTTTATACCAATATTGGATACTTGTAAACGCGAGGTTGATGTGTTGAGTACGCGGTGCATCATAGATGGACGAGTGTGTATGAACATGAACACTAGCTACTGGATGTGTGTCAGGTTATACCAATATTGGATACTTGTAAACACAAGGTTGATGTGTTGAGTACGCGGTACGTCATTGATGGACGAGTGTGTATGAACATGAATACTAGCTGCTGAATGTGTGTCAGGTTATACCAATATTGGATACTTGTAAACGCAAGGTTGATGTGTTGAGTACGCGGTGCATCATAGATGGACGAGTGTGTATAACAGTAGACGCGGTAAGTGTGTCAGTTTATACCAATATTGGATACTTGTAAACGCGAGGTTGATGTGATAAGTAAGCGGTGCACCATATATGGAGGAGTGTGTATAACAGTAGTCGCGGTAAGTGTGTCAGTTTATACCAATATTGGATACTTGTAAACGCGAGGTTGATGTGTTGAGTACGCGGTGCATCATAGATGGACGAGTGTGTATGAACATGAATACTAGCTACTGAATGTGTGTCAGGTTATACCAATATTGGATACTTGTAAACACAAGGTTGATGTGTTGAGTACGCGGTACGTCATTGATGGACGAGTGTGTATGAACATGAATACTAGCTGCTGAATGTGTGTCAGGTTATACCAATATTGGATACTTGTAAACGCAAGGTTGATGTGTTGAGTACGCGGTGCATCATAGATAGACGAGTGTGTATGAACATGAATACTAGCTACTGGATGTGTGTCAGGTTATACCAATATTGGATACTTGTAAACGCAAGGTTGATGTGTTGAGTACGCGGTGCATCATAGATGGAGGAGTGTGTATAACAGTAGACGCGGTAAGTGTGTCAGTTTATACCAATATTGGATACTTGTAAACGCGAGGTTGGTGTGTTGAGTAAGCGGTGCACCATAGATGGAGGAGTGTGGATAACAGTAGACGCGGTAAGTGTGTCAGTTTATACCAATATTGGATACTTGTAAACGCCAGGTTGATGTGTTGAGTACGCGGTGCATCATAGATGGACGAGTGTGTATGAACATGAATACTAGCTACTGAATGTGTGTCGGGTTATACCAATATTGAATACTTGTAAACGCAAGGTTGATGTGTTGAGTACGCGGTGCATCATAGATGGACGAGTGTGTATGAACATGAATACTAGCTGCTGAATGTGTGTCAGGTTATACCAATATTGGATACTTGTAAACGCAAGGTTGACGTGTTGAGTACGCGGTGCATCATAGATGGACGAGTGTGTATGAACATGAATACTAGCTGCTGAATGTGTGTCAGGTTATACCAATATTGGATACTTGTAAACGCAAGGTTGATGTGTTGAGTACGCGGTGCATCATAGATGGACGAGTGTGTATGAACATGAATACTAGCTGCTGAATGTGTGTCAGGTTATACCAATATTGGATACTTGTAAACGCGAGGTTGATGTGTTGAGTACGCGGTGCATCATAGATAGACGAGTGTGTATGAACATGAATACTAGCTGCTGAATGTGTGTCAGGTTATACCAATATTGGATACTTGTAAACGCGAGGTTGATGTGTTGAGTACGCGGTGCACCATAGATGGAGGAGTGTGTATAACAGTAGACGCGGTAAGTGTGTCAGTTTATACCAATATTGGATACTTGTAAACGCGAGGTTGATGTTTTGAGTACGCGGTGCATCATAGATGGAGGAGTGTGTATAACAGTAGACGCGGTAAGTGTGTCAGTTTATACCAATATTGGATACTTGTAAACGCGAGGTTGATGTGATAAGTAAGCGGTGCACCATATATGGAGGAGTGTGTATAACAGTAGTCGCGGTAAGTGTGTCAGTTTATACCAATATTGGATACTTGTAAACGCGAGGTTGATGTGTTGAGTACGCGGTGCATCATAGATGGACGAGTGTGTATGAACATGAATACTAGCTGCTGAATGTGTGTCAGGTTATACCAATATTGGATACTTGTAAACGCAAGGTTGATGTGTTGAGTACGCGGTGCATCATAGATGGACGAGTGTGTATGAACATGAATACTAGCTACTGAATGTGTGTCAGGTTATACCAATATTGGATACTTGTAAACACAAGGTTGATGTGTTGAGTACGCGGTACGTCATAGATGGACGAGTGTGTATGAACATGAATACTAGCTGCTGAATGTGTGTCAGATTATACCAATATTGGATACTTGTAAACACAAGGTTGATGTGTTGAGTACGCGGTGCATCATTGATGGACGAGTGTGTATGAACATGAATACTAGCTACTGAATGTGTGTCAGGTTATACCAATATTGGATACTTGTAAACGCAAGGTTGATGTGTTGAGTACGCGGTGCATCATAGATGGACGAGTGTGTATGAACATGAATACTAGCTGCTGAATGTGTGTCAGGTTATACCAATATTGGATACTTGTAAACGCAAGGTTGATGTGTTGAGTACGCGGTGCATCATAGATAGACGAGTGTGTATGAACATGAATACTAGCTGCTGAATGTGTGTCAGGTTATACCAATATTGGATACTTGTAAACGCAAGGTTGATGTGTTGAGTACGCGGTGCATCATAGATGGAGGAGTGTGTATAACAGTAGACGCGGTAAGTGTGTAAGATTATACCAATATTGGATACTTGTAAACGCGAGGTTGATGTGTTGAGTAAGCGGTGCACCATAGAGGGAGGAGTGTGTATAACAGTAGGACGCGGTAAGTGTGTCAGTTTTATACCAATATTGGATACTTGTAAACGCCAGGTTGATGAGTTGAGTACGCGGTGCATCATAGATGGACGAGTGTGTATGAACATGAATACTAGCTACTGAATGTGTGTCGGGTTATACCAATATTGGATACTTGTAAACGCAAGGTTGATGTGTTGAGTACGCGGTGCATCATAGATGGACGAGTGTGTATGAACATGAATACTAGCTGCTGAATGTGTGTCAGGTTATACCAATATTGGATACTTGTAAACGCAAGGTTGATGTGTTGAGTACGCGGTGCATCATAGATGGACGAGTGTGTATGAACATGAATACTAGCTGCTGAATGTGTGTCAGGTTATACCAATATTGGATACTTGTAAACGCAAGGTTGATGTGTTGAGTACGCGGTGCATCATAGATGGACGAGTGTGTATGAACATGAATACTAGCTGCTGAATGTGTGTCAGGTTATACCAATATTGGATACTTGTAAACGCGAGGTTGATGTGTTGAGTACGCGGTGCACCATAGATGGAGGAGTGTGTATAACAGTAGACGCGGTAAGTGTGTCAGTTTATACCAATATTGGATACTTGTAAACGCGAGGTTGATGTGATAAGTAAGCGGTGCACCATATATGGAGGAGTGTGTATAACAGTAGTCGCGGTAAGTGTGTCAGTTTATACCAATATTGGATACTTGTAAACGCGAGGTTGATGTGTTGAGTACGCGGTGCATCATAGATGGAGGAGTGTGTATGAACATGAATACTAGCTGCTGAATGTGTGTCAGGTTATACCAATATTGGATACTTGTAAACGCAAGGTTGATGTGTTGAGTACGCGGTGCATCATAGATGGAGGAGTGTGTATAACAGTAGACGCGGTAAGTGTGTCAGTTTATACCAATATTGGATACTTGTAAACGCGAGGTTGATGTGTTGAGTACGCGGTGCATCATAGATGGACGAGTGTGTATGAACATGAATACTAGCTACTGAATGTGTGTCAGGTTATACCAATATTGGATACTTGTAAACGCAAGGTTGATGTGTTGAGTACGCGGTGCATCATAGATGGACGAGTGTGTATGAACATGAATACTAGCTGCTGAATGTGTGTCAGGTTATACCAATATTGGATACTTGTAAACGCAAGGTTGATGTGTTGAGTACGCGGTGCATCATAGATAGACGAGTGTGTATGAACATGAATACTAGCTGCTGAATGTGTGTCAGGTTATACCAATATTGGATACTTGTAAACGCAAGGTTGATGTGTTGAGTACGCGGTGCATCATAGATGGACGAGTGTGTATGAACATGAATACTAGCTGCTGAATGTGTGTCAGGTTATACCAATATTGGATACTTGTAAACGCAAGGTTGATGTGTTGAGTACGCGGTGCATCATAGATAGACGAGTGTGTATGAACATGAATACTAGCTGCTGAATGTGTGTCAGGTTATACCAATATTGGATACTTGTAAACGCAAGGTTGATGTGTTGAGTACGCGGTGC
The DNA here is from genome assembly GCF_021130785.1 of Homalodisca vitripennis. NCBI lineage: Eukaryota > Metazoa > Arthropoda > Insecta > Hemiptera > Cicadellidae > Homalodisca > Homalodisca vitripennis. The sequence goes on from NC_060210.1 coordinate 24,324,807, forward strand.
ACCATAGATGGAGGAGTGTGTATAACAGTACTAGACGCGGTAAGTGTGTCAGGTTATACCAATATTGGATACTTGTAAAACGCGAGGTTGATGTGTTGAGTACGCGGTGCATCATAGATGGACGAGTGTGTATGAACATGAATACTAGCTGCGGTAAGTGTGTCAGTTTATACCAATATTGGATACTTGTAAACGCAAGGTTGTTGTGTTGAGTACGCGGTGCATCATAGATAGACGAGTGTGTATGAACATGAATACTAGCTACTGAATGTGTGTCAGGTTATACCAATATTGGATACTTGTAAACGCAAGGTTGATGTGTTGAGTACGCGGTGCATCATAGATAGACGAGTGTGTATGAACATGAATACTAGCTACTGAATGTGTGTCAGGTTATACCAATATTGGATACTTGTAAACGCAAGGTTGATGTGTTGAGTACGCGGTGCATCATAGATAGACGAGTGTGTATGAACATGAATACTAGCTGCTGAATGTGTGTCAGGTTATACCAATATTGGATACTTGTAAACGCGAGGTTGATGTGTTGAGTACGCGGTGCATCATAGATGGAGGAGTGTGTATAACAGTAGACGCGGTAAGTGTGTCAGTTTATACCAATATTGGATACTTGTAAACGCGAGGTTGATGTTTTGAGTACGCGGTGCATCATAGATGGAGGAGTGTGTATAACAGTAGACGCGGTAAGTGTGTCAGTTTATACCAATATTGGATACTTGTAAACGCGAGGTTGATGAGTTGACGTTGTTTAAAACAATCCGTATAGAAAAGAATAAACTGTAAATAAGGTTATGGATTCGAAGTGTTTACACGTATTAGTGCGCGTGCGTGTGGAAGTGTGTTCTTCAGGGAATGATCGAGCCACATCACTTTCCCGGGCTCTAGTGTTATGATGGCAATCACAATAGCTCATTTCCCCTATGGTAATTTACCGCCAAAACATAATTAAAGATTCATTACCCTTCCTCTCGAACAGTATCAATAGAACAATGACAACGGCTGGCGGCCGATAACCAATAACAACTTAATTGTCTGTAAACAGGCCAATCAATCTTCCATTCAGGTTTGTTACTCATACTCAGTTCATTCTTATTGATAACGTCGATACACGTACGCGTAACCTCTTATACTGTTTGTGTTTTAATTTATCTTCGAAACTTTAGATTCATGTTTTTAAATTAGAACTAATTTTATGTTTGCATTTGTAACTTATGTAATATATTTATAATATAATTCACATGTAGTTATTAAAAGATTTCACAAGGCTAAACAAAATTTGGTAATGATAAAATATATGATTGGATAGTTTGACTATTATGAAGTGTTTTGAGTAAATCCTCTTTCCTTACAGCGTGTGACTTTAGGGCTGTACTCCACCGCCCTTTGAAGGTATGATCTATTAAATAAAAAATGAAAACACGCCATGTTCATTTGCTACGTTAAAGTCGAGGCTTAACTACTTGCTAAGAAACGGATATGACCTCTGACATCAGTTCTGCCTCTATAAAACAAAATGAAATAGTAATATAATCATAACCTTATTTAGAATGATCAGTAACAACGACTGTAATATTGAAAACTACATTAACAAATTTCGTGAAATTTGGATTAAATACATGTACACTAAGACATGAACCTTCTGTGAAACTCTGCGATGGCATGGCTTCTCCTGACTTTAAATTAACAAATGATGTGACTCGGAAAATGATCTCTATGTCCTTATGAACATGATTTTTCTTAGTGTAACCCGTAACTAATACAAATTGCAACTCAAGGAATGTTTGTATTATATTTTTAATATTTAATATTTTTAATTTAAATTTAAACTAAATAAACAATTTATATAAAAATTATAATTTATTGTTTCCATTAAAATTTTAACCCTTTTTATCACATTTGACTAAGATATAATAACTATTAAATATAGTAAAGTGAATATAAAGTGGATATTCTAATAATAAGAGTGTATATATAAAGTTATATTCTACTTTATAAAGTGTATGATAGCAGCAATAATTCTGAAATGCAGTCAGCAACGTAAATGAAGACCAAATCAGAGCTTAGATTCATTAACATGATTCCTGTAGCTGTATTATAATTATTTTCTAAATTCTATATGTTATGTAGTTAAATATAATTTCTCAAGTATCAGGGTTTCCCTATTTTAAACCCTATAGAGCTGTAATACTTTCTAAAAACAATCCCTGGAATAAACAGTGTTTTTTTTCCAAATTTTGGTGTGCAAAATTATTTTGACGTGACAACGTCTTCTTAATTAGGTTGCGGCTCGGAGTCACTCATGAAAAAGTGTAACGCCCGGTAACGTTACGATGCCCGTCCAGTGGGTCCGCCGCACGGGATCCGCACGGGATAAAGCAGATAACTGTGGGTCCGCCGCACGGGATAAAGCAGATAACTATGTTTATTCGTGAAAATGTGGAGTGCTTAGATTCGTCATTTACAACAACTACAACAATAAAGGTAAATAATTGTACACTGATATTTCATTATCGTAAACTATGATTGATTGATTAATTGTTAGATTGACACAAAAGTTGAGAAAACTGAGTTTATAGGTTATGTCATACTATTGACAAATGTTGATAGTGTTAAGTAAATTATTAGTTTAAATCACTCTGCAATCAATCGTAATTCAGTCGATTGAGAAGAAACAGCGCGTATTGCTAGTCAAACATTTAAAATAACAAATTATAACCTCTAACCTGTCATAACAGTGCGACCAAACAAACGAACTAAACCGACCAATCACCACGCGCGGAGTTAGAATTTAACTGTGTTTAGCAAGAATTTCAAATTCCAATTTTAGTAAATGTTTTTTATTCAACTTTACCATTTACAATAACAAATTTTAATTAATTTCAAATTATGTACAATGTTTTAGTAAACAAAATATATTTCTATAGTTAAAATTTGTGCAATTCTTATTTTCATTCAATTCCTTGTTCCTATTGTGCAATTTAATAATATTCATATCAATAAATATTCTACCGAGAAAAAGACGTTGTCACGTAAAATCTTCGCCCGTAAAACCGACTTTACAGGCAACCATAATTTTTTTTTTTGTGGAATCATCCTGTAGTGGCAATAATGGTATCATCCAACTTTTTTTTAATATTCCCTCTCAGACGCGTTACGTGCACGAGATACGATTTAAAGTATACCGTTGCTCCCGATACAAATTTACTAAAATGTACCAACATGCCTGTTAGAAAAATGCTATAGTTTTATTTATTCCGGAGTATAAATACATAGGTAATTTTTCCTATATTTTAAGAAATGTTTATGTTTTAATCATATTTTTAAAATTATTATAGTATATATTAATCTAATATGGAATTGTAATTTCTTTATTTGGAAATAAATAAGGTTTTGAATTGAATTGAATTTCATCAATTAACTTCAGAGAACTGCTGTTCGCAAGCTAAACAGTTAACAAAAGAAACAACATCGTCCGTCTACATCACGATTTCTACAAAAACAAACGCACTGTCAACAAATACAAATAAGGCCTTTGTTTGACACCTTTGACACGCGCTGGCAAACAGTTTTAACTTGGTATTGTATATACACACCCGTACAGCGCATTGGTTTCAACTGAGTCATACTGTAGAATAACATCTATTAAAACTATGGATACACATGAAACAGTTTTGTTAGTCCTAAGATAAGAGAACTTCTATTATAAATTTTGACAGTTCTGTGCGCCTATAGATTTCAAATGTAACAATCAAACTTTAATTTATAAACCACTTATTTGTGTAATTGTATCAACGTTTATTTTTTATGCATATAAAACTAATAACCTACTAATAATATTTTAAAGGTTTATTAACATACTACTATAATTTGCATACTGACCCAATGTGCTGTTCTGTTCAGGAAAGCATGACAATTAGCGGAGTACAGTAAGTACACTGAATTCAGACACCTGTTTTAAAACTCATTTTAAACTTAAGATACAGTACTGCTTTTAAACAGGATTATTCAATAACGCCACAATGAAATAAACTAATACAGATTTAAGCTAAAAAAAGTACTGCTATGAAAAACTATAATTTGTTCTTATAAAAATGTTTCTTACGTACGACTCAATTCAAAAACCTTCATGTAATAATCATAACTAGTTTATTTTACAATGGAACGCAATTTATATAATATATGTACACCACAGGCGTAAAATTATAAAAGTCAGAGTTTTCAATAATCTTGTTAAATTTTCAAAAGGAAAGGAAATATTTCCTTTACAAAATCATTGCAGCCGCTAAGACTGTGTGGGCTAAAATAAAATAGTTGTTTTCAAACTTTTAAATGTGCAAGAATGGAACACGTGACACGTCATGTAAATTGAAAGTGTTTTTAAAACATCAAGAATACATTTCAAATCCAATTTTTACATTAGGCTAAGTGGAAAAAGACGTATAATCAATAAGATTTAGTTAGCTGCAAGTTAGCTGCAAAAGATATAGTTTTTGGATCTCGTGAGGCGGTCGAGGACTCTAGCTCTAGATACCAGTGCCAAGTCTTTCTTTCACTAAGTCAGATTTCAAGCACTATACTAAGTGTAAGCCTTCACACCTTGGCCATGTTATTTGTAAAAGGTAGTTAAGATGAGGTTTGGAACCATTTATATAGAACCAATATCCTCACCACCCATATACAGCTATGGTATGGCCATCTGTAACTGCTTTCTTGTATAAAATAGTAACATACTGCACATATTTGGCAAAATATAAATACTAATTTGTAATTTTACAATGTTTTTGAAAGTTATTTTACAAATGTATTGAGGCAGGCTTACCTTGTTACTATGCATAATGGTAAGAACGAAAGAGCTCCCTGGGGCACAACAGCTAGTAAACATTGCATGGAGGCCATCAACCATTCATCCTACAGCCCAGGGGAAATGTATTAAGCAAGTTTTTAGTTACGAATTCATTTCTAATTATGTAAAGTAATGTATTTAACTCAAATTAATCTTCTACCCCTGTGCGCCACTGGAAACTAACGTTTCCATCTAGACTTTCACGATTGAATTTATTTCCAGATTTCATTTTCGTTCAAGTTCGCAAATTTAGTAAGATCGGTTGATAATTGCCAAGAATACTTAAAATACTGCAGTTAGTTTGGAATGATTATGTTCTGTACCAGTAAGTGAGATATGGGTGTCAAAATAAAAAATAGACATGAACGAAACATTTTTATAATTTTCTATTCCTAAAAATGTTGGTGAATTTATGTTTGTGTACTTTTACCTAGTCATGAGAGTTTTATACAGGAAAAAGTATAAATTTAGTTAGTTTGTTTAAACATTAAAGTCAACCACAGCAGTTCAGCTATTCTTCTTCGATCTATAAAATACTTCAATTGGGAAATTTATTATATACATCATATTGGCACTTTTTCCAAAATATAGGTAAAGATTAGCCATAAAGAAATAGAGAATATATTATGAAGAAAGAAGATAGAATCAATATAAAGAACGCTGTTGAACCTCTTATTTTAGGCAAATCTAAGTTCCTCATGTGAAAACCTCATACTGCATAATATACCATTATGACCTGACTCGATAAAACAGGGGCTGTCACCTATTTTAGAAGCATTATTTCTTAAGACATCCTTTATTAGTATTGATCGGTTCTGTACCTCAGAAATATCAGATGGTGTCAGTATTTGGCATGCGAGATATAATCATTATTCAAAGCACTTCAATTTGTGACGACTTGAGATTACAGTAACAACGAACATCAAAGAAATGCTAGCTTGGCGTACCAAAGATTCTCCAAGTCCATCTGTGCCATTGAAGGTTTGTAACCATTCTAATCTTAAGTTCTATGAACATTCTATTATTATTACTTCTTAATAACACTAGTACTTTTGTATACAAGGTGTTTGAAAAGTCTGAGTACGGCTTAATATTTTACAAACCATAGCAGATAACATCTATAAACTTTGCACAGTGTCATATGGCTATGTAAACTATTTTTCCTTGCTATTGCCATGACATGCCAACCATGGGGAGACGGCGCACAGAGGAAAACATGGAAATCTTAAATGAAAGCATGGGTCGAGTGATACCTCATTTGAAAGAGCTCACTTAGTAGAGTTGAATGCTGTAAACTGCATCTCAAATGGTTTATCCAAACAGAAATGGCGGGTTGTTTTAGGTACACATTGTGAAGTACATTATGCGCTGCCATTTCTGACTGGATCGTCATATTCTGATGCGGTAGGCGGCGTTTCACTCTACTAACCAATGGTTTCACTGATTAGTATTTATAAAAGATAACAAAAAACTTTAATTCAAAAATTAAGTGGTAAGTTAACTATTTCACTAACAAAGAACAATGGTAGAACTTAAGTTATCCACTTTAACATTTTTAAATGTTTAAACTAACTTGGATGTTTACTATTGTAAAAGTTTCCATTCATGGATGCTGTTACTTTCTAATGTTAGACAAAATGACCTGAGTTTTCCCTCCTTATCATTTCAGGTTGTTATCAACAACAGACAAAGCCCTACATCTCTTAATTCCTGTTACGGAAATCACTTTGCCAGTTCTCAGTTCATTCAGATTTTTTGTGAGTGCGCGTACAGTGTTAGTTGTTTCTAGTTTAAAATTGTTGAATTTCAAGTTTTATAAATACTAATCAGTGAAACCATTGGTTAGTAGAGTGAAACGCCGCCTACCGCATCAGAATATGACGATCCAGTCAAAAATGGCAGTATTAAATATTAAATTATTAGGAATGTGCAAATATAAAATGGTAATTACATCATATCAAATATTAATATATAAAGAATAGTGCATGTTTATTCAACATGATTATTATGATTAAAAAAATAATTAATTAGATATGATTCGAACAAATTTCATAAAATAATAAGCCCCAGTTTTTTTACCTAAGTACCATTAATTTGTCTATATGCCAAGGCAAATCACCAGAGATGCGAAGCTTTCGCACTTCCGCAGGTTCTACTGTCGCGGTCTCCCTGGAGTTACAGTTCCATTGTAAGGGAATAGCTCCACACAATCACTTGTGCAGGTTCCACTGTCGCGGTCTTCAAGGAGATACAGTTCCATTGTAAGGGAATAGCTCCACACAATCACTTGTGCAGGTTCCACTGTCGCGGTCTTCAAGGAGATACAATGCCATTGTAAGGGAAAAGCCCCACACAATCACTTGTGCAGGTTCCACTGTCGCGGTCTTCAAGGAGATACAATGCCATTGTAAGGGAAAAGCTCCACACAAACACTTGTGCAGGTTCCACTGTCGCGGTCTCCCAGGAGTTACAGTTCCATTGTAAGGGAATAGCTCCACACAATCACTTGTGCAGGTTCCACTGTCGCGGTCTCCCAGGAGTTACAGTTCCATTTTAAGGGAATAGCTCCACACAATCAATTGATAAGATAAGATATTTTATTGATCATTAGACATTACATGCAATAGATCACGTCAGAATACTAAACTAACAGTAAAATTAAAAATTTAAATTAAACACTCATTATAGAAAACGCAATAGTTTACATTAATTTAATACAATAATGTTAGTGAGACAATGGTGTACAATTTAGCAGACAATACATTAAAAAACTATCTTACTGATGTTAGATGAATAAAACTCTGATAAGTCATAAAACGGCCTCTCTACCAGCCACTTATAAATAACCGTTTTAAATTTATTTAATGTAACACTCTGAGCATTCAGAGGTAGTTTATTGAATAGATCTATTCCAACGGCCTCATATGAAGTTTGAATTTTAGAAAGTCTTGTGAAAGGTTTGTTGATCAGGTTAGCGCCTCGGGTATTTTGAATATGTATGTGCTTATTCAGTGTCAGGTTTTGAAAATTATTTTTGACATGGATCAAGCAGTAAAAAATGTAAAGATTTATAACTGTCAAAATGGCTTCTTTTTTAAAAATCGGCTTACAATGATCTTTGAAATTAGCATCCGCTATAACTCTCATGGCTTTTTTCTGAGTCAATAAAATTTTATCAATACCAGATGCATTGCCCCACAAGAGCAGACCATAACTAATGATTCTCTGAAACAGTGCAAAGTAAACTATTCTTAGCGTATCTTTGGAAACATAAAGTTTTAGTTTTCACAATAAATATACCACTCTGCTCACTTTTTTATGAACATAATCAACATGTATGTGCCAAGACAGCGTAGGATCTAGAAAAATTCCTAATAGTTTTACACTCTCGTTTGTTGTTTCTTTCAAAATTGCTCTATTAAGAGTAAATACCAAGTGTTGGGTCTTCTTTGTGTTCATAAATAACATATTGGCTTTACACCAGTTATCGGCTTGATTTAAAATAATGTTAAAATCATTAAAAATTAAGTCTAATGAAGGTTGAGTTGTAAAAAAGTAACGTCATCAGCAAACATAACCGATCTGAAATTGACATTAACATCTAAATCATTAACTAAGACTAAAAACAAAAGTGAGCACAGAACAGATCCCTGTGGTACCCCATGACAAACCTCAACATAATTAGAGTAGGTATTATTGCTGAATACTGTTTGAAAACGATTACTGAGATAGGAATTAAAAAGGGAATTTTCAATACCAGTTATTCCATAATACTCTAACTTTTTCAACAAAATTCCCCGGTCGACGCAGTCAAACGCCCTAGAAATATCACATAATGTGGCTCCTGTAGGTAAACCTAGCTCAAAGTTGGAAAGTATGTGGGACACAAGTCCCTCGACCGCGTCGATCGTGAGCATTCCACACCTAAATCCGAACTGACTTTTACTGAAAAGACTGTTAATTTCGAAAAAAGAAGTTAATTGAGTTTTTAGGACGGTTTCAAACACTTTGGAAAAACAGGGGACCAGACAGATCGCTCTGTAGCTGTTTATTTCACCGTAGTTACCTTTCTTAAAAATAGATACTACCTTAGACATTTTTAACTTAGCGGGAAAACTTCCCTCCAGTAGACAAGCATTTATACATTTAGCCAATGGATGAACTATTGCATCGATTACACCTTTCACAATTACTGACGATATGCCATATACGTCACAGCTTCCCGAGGATTTAAACCCTGAAACCAAACGACTCACTTCACCACCAGTCACTGGACGCCAATTGAAGAGCCGGGAAGGGGCCGCCGGGGTACTTTGTTGCAGCAGATCGACAGCAGAAGATGATGGAAGAGAGAGGCTCTGTCGAATCTCGTCCGCAGCACTGATGCAGTACTTACTGAAGGTCCAGGTCACAGCCAAATTGAACAAAGAAATCTAGAAGCAAGTTGTTCAAGGGGTTTTTTGTAATTACTACCACTTGGCTTGTAGTTAGATACAAATTATCATTTTATGGTTCAATAGTTCAATCGCACAGACTTCAAAATTCTAGTTCCACTGTCGCGGTCTCCCAGGAGTTACAGTTCCATTTTAAGGGAATAGCTACACACAATCACTTGTGCAGGTTCCACTGTCGCGGTCTCCCAGGAGTTACAGTTCCATTGTAAGGGAATAGCTCCAAACAATCACTTGTGCAGGTTCCACTGTCGCGGTCTTCAAGGAGATACAGTTCCATTGAAAGGGAAGAACTCCAAACAAACACTTGAGCAATTTTCTCTGCCGCGGTCTTCCAGGAGACACAGTTCCATTGTAAGGGAAAAGCTCCACACAAACACGTATGTAGGTTCCACTGTCGCGGTCTTCAAGGAGATACAATGCCATTGTAACGGAAAAGCTCTACACAATCACTTGTGCAGGTTCCACTATCGTGGTCTTCAAGGAGACACAGTTCCATTGTAAGGGATAAGATCCACACAATCACTTATGCAGGTTCCACTGTCGCGGTCTTCAAGGAGATACAATGCCATTGTAAGAGAAAAGCTCTACACAATCACTTGTGCAGGTTCTACTATCCTGGTCTTCAAGGAGATACAGTTTAATTGAAAGGGAAGAATTCCAAACAAACACTTGTGCAATTTTCTCTGCCGCGGTCTTCCAAGAGACACAGTTCCATTGTAAGGGAAAAGCTCCACACAATCACTTGTGCAGGTTCCACAGTCGCGGTCTTCGAGGAGATTCAGTGGCATTGAAAGGGAAGAGCTCCACACAAACACTTGTGCAGGTTCCACTGTCGCGGTCTCCCAGGAGTTTCAGTTCCATTGTAAGGGAAGAGCTCCACACAAACACGTGTGCAGTTTCCACTGTCGCGGTCTCCCAGGAGATACAGTTCCATTGTAAGGGAAGAGCTCCACACAAACACTGCGGCTGATTTGATTGTTCCTGTATGGCTGAGTGGATCGACCGAAAAGCTTTTGTTGGAAGTTTTCTTTTCAAACACGCCACAATATTGATACATCCCTTCACATCCCAGAGTTGTGATAGGCCTGCAGTGAAATAATGTGACCGTTTTTTACACTTGTTTGATTTTGATTTCTACTTAGTGTGTTAGTTTTTACTTTCACTAGACGATTTATTGTCATTATTTCTGATCAGAAATAGTAAATAGTGATTTTAAATGTACAGGTTTTTATATTAATATTCCAAATATTTTTATGCATAGAAAATGTCTATATCATCAAAATATAAATACACAAAACACAAGAATAACAATAAAATCGCAAAAAAGCTTTTCTGTTTCAATTGTTCTTGAAAATATTTTTTGCGGAATAATGCAAAGTAATACAAAGTACGTGTTTCAGGATGTACCTATGAATCTTCGACAAAATCCTGCTAAATTAAAATACATTATGTATGTTTACTAAGAAAAACTAACAGACCGTGTCTTATAAACCAGGAATTATCCCGGTTTCTACTACTAAAATCGATTATAGAGACTCTTGACTAGATTTTATAATCGATTGAAGTCATCAATTCCAATAATATTTTATTGCTGCTGTTCTGAAGTTTTCAGCAAGTTTTCGTCTTTTATTTCAGAAATGGATTGGACTGTCATATTTAAATGCCTTTGTAATAATTTTATATTCATTAAGTGGACTTGGCTGAACAAACACTGAGTGATTGCGGGATGTGACCTTTCCATTCATCCAATAATTCATTTAGAAACCTTAATCAATACATATATTGCTAATATAAATTGATGTGCATTATTTAATTGCACATTTTAGCCAAGCAATTTGTTCAATAATTTGTATTTCAATTATTGTATTTGCTTGTGAAATATTATTGTGAAGGTTTTGTATTTTTCGCTTTCATTTTGTTGAAACACTTGAGTCCAATACATTCTCAAACACCGCCTCCCTTTTTGATGATATTCATAGTCTAAAGATTCTTATACACAAATAATTAAACTTACCCCTTTAAAAATAAATTAGGGAATAAAATTCTCCACAATTCACGTACGTGTAGAAGACTAATGTCTGTACAAACATCTTAAATATGTCTTAACTGTCCAATTAAGACTGTTTGATGATCAATCTAAAGTATAGATATGACATAGACTATTATACTAAAATACAATATAAAGTGTTGAATGTAATGGCTGGTTGTACCTTGGTCAGGATCTACTGTCATGAGAACACTCTACCAGATGAACTGGACTTACACAATTCCACCTTTCATTCGTTCAAGCAGAAGTAACAGCATCTCCTGTCACAGTTCTGGCTACCACTATCCAGTTGACTGCTATACGTTTGATTTTTGTATGTGTGATTGTTATTATATATTATAGTAATTGCATATTCGTTGTTACGTTACAATTTATAGTTTATTGTTTGTTATATTTATATAACATGCAGTTTAAGTTTTGCCTGTTACTTATATTTAAATTTTTTCATTGCATCGGTTTTTATTTGCAATGTATATTTATATTCCTATTTGTGTGACTTCTTGTTTCTACAGATCTTATTGGTTCAAAATTAAAGTTGAACTATATATCAATCTGCTGTCTTAAGGAAATACCTATATTTTAATTTACATACATGCAGTAAGGAGAGTTTACTGTGGGGTTCTACTTCCATGGTTAGACTAATGCAGGCAGAAATAATATTTATGTAGACAAACATTCATATAGTTTATTGTCTCACATGGGAAGATAACGATATTGTCATCCGCTTATCCCCACTATATCTGAAATTTGAACTAAGTCAAGTCAGGACTTTTTGCTCAAAATTTTCTTACAGATTTTGGAGAAAATGTGCGGGAGTGGAGACCCCCCCCTACTATTCCCCCATATTGACGCGTTAGGAGAATGCTGTTATCAAATTGTATAAGCCAATTACAGGAAATATTGTTTTGATGGAAATAATGATTTTTATTATATATATCACTGGTTAACGTCGCCTCTCTTTGGTTGTTTTGTTCCTTATATTTGGCGTTATAAATTAGTTCTTTGTTGTGTTCACAAAGCTCAGAGAATTCATTTAAGTGTTATAAGTGCACTATATCATAAAAAGTTGCATGACTATGGAGATGCAATCGGGTTGCAGTTGTCTTCATAGTCATTTTCCATTTGCTCCTGAAGGCATTAAAATGTACTTTAAAATTGATATCACACCACATGGGTGTATAAGCATTTAAGAAGAGTTCTGGGAAATGCTATAATCAGGCCCACGTACAAACAGCTGAAATTAAAGATGTGATTTCATTTTATATATTTAAAATTGATATATTTCACTTATAGAAATGGTATTTTGTTTGGGAAAATTACATCTTTTAAATATAAAACTCGTCTCTCCCTTCATAGTCAACTTCATTCCCAAACTGAGATTTTAGAAAGGTTAAGGGCTAGAAGAAGTTCAGAATTAAAACCCAACAATACACCTCGTGGCTTAGATGAAATTTTAAAGTAGTTTTAATCGAGGGTGTTCAATTTATAACTTTTATCCACTTTTATCGTGTTTTATTCACTTTAGACATGATATCTAAAGAAACATATAGCTATGGTGATCAAACTTTCTGGATATGTTCACAACTGCATGTGGTATGATGTATACTGCAATCATTATCACAAGTTAACGCTAAGACTATATTTCTATACCTTTATTTAGAAATAAAATGGTGTATTTTTAAAACAACTTTGTAAGTCGAAAAACTTATTTTAGTATAGATAACTTCAGACAATATGCTGAACAAGCTGAAAAAAATTACTTCACTAAATAAAGTAATTATGTCCAACAGGTAATTTAATAATAACTTATAGAAGTTATTGTGGTTTAAGGTGCGATAAGAATGTATACCACCTTGAATATGTTTAAGAATTACAATAATAATAACCGTGTTGAAATCAAATTTAGAATCCGATGAGCTTCAAATAGGCTACGGGTGTTTAATAATGCAATAAGTCAATCAATTTTATGTTGAATTTATTAATAATTAAATTAGCAGTTCGTAGATTAATTCAAACAACTAGTATTTTACCATATATTTTAGTGTTTTTGCAACGACTGTTTGGCTTTGGAAATGTTTAGAAGTATCAAGCCTGTGGTCAGGTAAAACTAACTACTTGTCTCATAAGATCTAGGATTAACATTCCCTCATGGAAAAGACCTAAAACGAACTCTTAGTGATAAAGCTAAAGATGCTTTTGCCGATATTTTACCATTTACTGTGAACTCTACGCCAAATTTGAGTCACGTAGACCAGATGGCTTTTGTAATACGATACGTTACAAACAATGTTTAGAGTTGAAAGATTTTTGACTAAATTTCCAATCAAGTCGCACAAAGAACAATTTAAACTATTTTGTGTTGAAAATTAAATTCGTTTGTTTTATCATTAGCAATTAAGAAACAATAATAAATAGTCTTCTTTATAGCGAAACCTTTCTTAATGTTATATTCCCGTTAGTTTTAATGTAATGTTGAATATTAATATGTAGTACTACTTCCGTGTACAAATGAGTATTTGGTACACGAAGGATAATCTACGAATTATTATTTTATATAACATTGTATTTCACTACGTTCTTATCTTGTATAGCCATCTATATTTTTCATATTAGATGCAATCTATGTGCTTCTTCATCTAAAGCGTTGCCATTCACGGACTTGACCAATTTGCGAACTTGACACCTTCTCGCTAAAAATAAGAGCATTAAACGCTCGAAGCACGAGAATACGTATGAACTGCATATATTTCTGCCAGTTGGTTACTTCCACAAATATGTGACCTAACTGTTAATTACGCTTATGAATAAAACAGCGACAAATATTGTATTTTTACATTATTATTACTGTATATTAGAAGTCAAAATCAGATTTATAATATTCTATTTAAGGGAGTGTTCTTGATATACACATACAACGTGCATACAACGTTGTGTGTACATACAACGTGCGAAACGGTAAAATCGCCCCTGCTTATAAACATTAAACAGTGTAACTTATAATACTCTGGCTGTTTTAGTGCAATACTTATAGACAGGGATAAAATATAAATAAAGTTATGGATTTTTCAGTGGTTCCATATCATTGACGTCTAACAGAAATTTGGAATGTTTTATGCAAGTCTTCAATATATTTACTTAGAAACAAAATAGGGTCTAGTTTGGATTCATGTAGACTACCTGATTTATAAATACGTAATTCATAATACCTAGTGTTTGCAGCCAATTATATAGTGATTCATTAAAATTATTAATTATATTTTTAAATCCTGAGATGATTTAGATGATGCACTAAAATTGCTTACTTCTCCGTATTTTATGTTCACGCTGCTTTGCAAAATTGTATCAGTATAGATACTTCTTACTGGTTCATAAAGTAAAAAAAAAATATATTTTGAAATATAAGCAATTAATATCACGTTGCAATTTATAAACCCAAACACATATTCCGCGCTTGCGTGTGGAAGCGTGTTCTTCAGGGAATGATCGAGCCACAACACTTTCCCGGGCTCTAGTGTTATGATGGCAATCACAATAGCTCATTTCCCCTATGGTAATTTACCGCCAAAACATAATTAAAGATTCATTACCCTTCCTCTCGACCAGTATCAATAGAACAATGACAACGGCTGGCGGCCGATAACCAATAACAACTTAATTGTCTGTAAACAGGCCAATCAATCTTCCATTCCGGTTTTCTACTCAGTTCATTCTTACTGAAAGCGTATGCATAAACTTATATTATTTTTTGTTTGAATCGTTACAGAATTAACTACGATAACTTAAAAGAATTTTACTGATTAAAATCTAGGTTAAAGTAAACAAAGCATTTAGGAGCGTTGTAACACGCATTATTCAGGAACAACATCCATGTCCTCAGTTTTAAATTTTTAGGAACAGCAGGGGTTAACATGGCAATGAGTATAGATCAAGGCTGTCATTTAACTTGTATTATCGTTACATCTAAATATTATATAACATTACTATGTAAAGCAGAATAGTCTGTTCTTATTACAGGGCAACTTTTTTTTCAGAAAACGAAAAACACTATATTTATAGGAATGCAAATCATTGGCATTGTATATTTCAGTGGTATAACTAAGGGATGAGGGGAAAAGAACCACCTTCTGAAGTCCGACGCTAGGATGCACGACCTGAGCCTTCTACACTACAGATAACTGTCCAAGCGCTCACTATTTCCTTGCCTCAATTTGTAGCAGTAGATGAGTTATCTGTTGTGTATTTTACACAATCAAAGACAAGGCCACTCTTGATTACCTAATGACTAACTAACCATCACTTGTTTGTATTCCACTTCTGACTAAACTTATACTGGTGGAGATTATTTCAAAGATGAGGTTTTCAAAGTGAATTAATAAATATAGGATAGAAGGTTTGAAAATCATGGCTCATATTAAACTACAGAAACTTACCTTCGTTTAAAGTTGTTTCCGACATTTTCAGTAAACAAACTCAGCTAAAATATCGCCATGCAAACAAAAACGGTATACAATACTATTAAAACTACCATAAAAATACGGAATATTCTGTAGGTAGAACTGTTGAACTGTAACTGATTGTCGTTTTATTTATCCAGAGATCCATTGATGAATTGAGTCTACGTTTACCTGGTGTGAATTAAGACTCAAAGCACCTACAATTGCCATGAGTTACGGCTACGTTTTTACGACTATATTTATACCTTTTTGGCTAAGCCTTGATCTTACGTAATCTTCAACCTTAGAAATGTTGAGCTATATTATGGAACACAAAAATACAGATCACTAGCTTTTACCCGTTACTTCACACCCGATATTCTCATTGTAATAAGAGCAATAAATCATGGAAAATACTTTTTTTAATGTTATCTCAAGAATTTCTGAGATACTTATCGGACATTGAGAGATATCCCTATTCGAAAACAGTTATCTCACAGGACTGTGTTGAAGTAAATGGAAGACTGAATGTGATGTACTCGTAAAGCTGGAGAGTGAGATCCTATAATGATTAATAAAAAGTAGTCACTAAGTTTTCTGTATTTGTTTTGAAAACATCACATTTTTGAAAACAGATACACCCAGAACCCTCCATTTTAAAAGCATTGTCCTTTCCCAGTTCCATTCTGCACGACTACAAGACATGAACAAAAAACATGTCAAAATAGCTGATGCACTCTACTAACGATATTATAATGTTCGGCCTGTGGAAGCATACCTTTAACATGGTCGTGCTTGCTTATCTGTTGACAGATTTTGTTGAAAAAATACCGTTGTAGTTGTAATAAACGATGGTAAATATTTGGTCTCTTTTAGTTGTTTTACAATAATGATTTTTTGTTATGTAACTTTACTCATTTTTAACAGGCACCATTTGTGAAATATGAAAGCAAATAGCGCCATTATTTTTTCAACTTATTTATCACTACGGATGTCCAAAGATTTGTATACAGGTATGTTGACTTACCAGTTCTAGAAATGTTTTGATAAAAAGTACAAAATGCTGATTAGCAGCTTTAACGATACATTGTACAACCTGTGTTTATAAGACATTTCTTTATTGCGATGATAAATAATATCAGGCACATAACTATTTGACACCCTTTTCTGACAATATATAATAACATTTATTATGACCACTACGGGAACTAAGGTTATCGCATGATAACCGAATCAAGCAACGCCAAGTCCTGTTATATGGATGACAGTTGAACGATTTTGCCCTTCTCGGAAGTCCATTGATTATGGTTCAGAAAGTTTCCTTTAAGCCATTGGTTCTCATAATGTGTAGCAATGGACTTATTAACCCTTAACTTCATCCAGTAAAATAAGAGATTCTTTACTTTGTTATAATATGTAAAGTATTGTAGCATAATATAGAATTTTAGCCTCTGGAATACAATAAAACGCTTTCCGCTTACTATTTATATACAATTCCATTTATATGTCCACATTTATCGAAGAACAAACATATAATATTTGCAGGAGTTGTATTTTAAAGTATATTTGTGTCCTGTGAAAGAATGTGTCGTTAACAATGTGTTATCAATTTAATTTAAAGATAACGACGAAATGAAGAATTAACGATGTAAGTAAGCTATATAGCTTACTTACATCGCAATGCATAATAATAGTAACTTCACAATAATAGTAATACACCTGGTATACAACAGAGTACGTGGAGCAGTCACTTGTTTGGTGCGCCACTTTAACATAGCGTCTGAATGTTGCGGGTAATGGCTTGTATAATGACTTGCTTTGTTCAGGGAGTCTCACTTGGCAACGAGTAATTTCCTACTCGCTGTTTGGAATTAGATTTCCAAACTGGAATTGGTTTCGGCTAGAAGAAGAGATTAATTTACCGTGGTTACAAGAGACTTTTATTGTGCATACCGCTATTGTTGATATGCTTAGGTTCCTTCATTTGTCCCAGTTAGTTCCCTTGAACCTTTGAGTTTAAACAACTGAGCAACTGTTTCGTTAATCAGCACATCCTCAGTTACAAGTTCACTGTGGTTTCTCAGGCAGACGTGTTACTAATTTCAAGATGCGGTCTCTGTGTATCTCTTCCTCCTTGGTACCATTATTGCTGGTACTTACTGCTTCCTCTCAAGAGACCTGCAAGTCACCAGCTGTAGAGGAACGTCTCTTGGCTGACGATGTCAGACTGGCTTCTCCGTTCTACGTGATAGCATTACCAAGGAACTTCCTCACTGAGAGAATGGACAGTGTGTGCTACACTTATTTCGATTACCACAATGGAACTTTCTTTCACATAATGTCAGTCAGTTTCAAGAACATAAAGTACAGCCCATTCTTCACCTTCAAGAAGGAAGATATAGTCGGCAGGAAGGGGCTGGCGGAAGCCAAGTCTCAGATGGACACGGGGTGTGTTTACCACGATTACACCCTCAAGCCCGTGTGTAACGGAACTGTCTTCATCTTGTACCGTTGCTTCATCTCAGGAAATTGTATACACATGGACATCGGGCAGACTTCCGGCGTGGATGTGCGCGTGGTTTTGGCAGCGCAACCTCGTGTGGAGACACAATGTATTGAGGAAGTTGAGGCGAGCTTGAAGAACACTTCCATATTCAGAGGTGGTGATTACGTCATTTTACCTCGGAAACTGAGACCACATTGTAAGACGTCTTATAATAATTTGACCAGCCTCGGCTATCCCAAGGCTTAACGGCATTACTGGTACTATTGACTTTAGAGCCCAGTCTTTTGCACTTTAAAACGAAAGGGATACAATCGTTATGGAGCATAGTTAACCAAAATGTCTATAATTATGTTTTCAATAAGAAACTAATAATAATTATCATGCAGCTTTTTTTCCTGTGCAGTAAAAATACTTACTTATATAAAAGTAAAAATACAGATTGACAAAATCCTTTTCTCCACAATTCCAAACATTTTCAGATCAAAAAAGACCTACTGCACTGTTACAGTTACATGTCCTGTATGTGACATTAAACTTTGTGTAAGATTCTACGTACAAGGCTTATCACCAACGTTTAAATGGATAAAATGAAGTCCGATAGTTGTTTTAAACATTGTTAATGATGAATTTAAGTATGCAATAACAGTTGTGCTAGAATCACACATAACGCGTTTTATTTGTACGTGTAGAAGTTTATTTTTATGTGATATAGTTTAATTAAGACTTATTTGCTATTATTGGCAATGAAGTAAATAAGCAAACAGAAACTTGAAGGAGTAATAAACTACTTACAAAGAAATCGGTCCTTTTTTGCAGAGATTATATGGTTAAATATTTGAATGGGACCAACAGAGTCCAAAATAACAAATTCACAAAATTTCATTATTTTAATTTTAGCATCCCTTGTCCTAATCTAATTTGCAATATAAAAGTTCAGATCTTTGTAAGGCCATATGCATTTAGTGAGCAATACTTTATAGTTTTTAAAACAGCAAGCTTGAAAGAATAAAATTTCAACGACAGTATGTTTTATGTGTCATACGTTGTGAAGTAGTAAATGTTTCTCATTCTTGGGACTTTATTAGATACAAAATAACTTTTTCTTCTTGCCTTTTCTTTTACTTTGTTTAATTAAGTGTACAGCCGACTGTATGCCGGGTTAGATATCCAAGGAAGTGAGTTTTGAAATTTTGAAGAAAGATTATTTAACTTTTTAAACTACTTTATCGATACCATCTAGTTTTTTATTATTTTTACTGTAACATTAGACCTTCTTCGAATTTTAAAGCCTATTCTGAGTGTTAAAACATCTAATATATTGTAAACATTATAAATTATTTATTTTATTCTAATAACATTGTATGGTAACCTCCTGTAAGTAAACTGAATCCTAAACAACATTTAACGTATTTCTGTTATTCAGTTGGTGGACTATATAGATTGACGTGCTATACTAATCTGCTAATACAACTAATTACCGATACAGCACAGCCCTCAGTGGCAATAATCTAATGGGCTGGGTTTCCATCTCAAGGGACAGTTTTACTGAAGCAAACAGCGTCATTTCGGGAGTTACTAATGGACATTGAAATAATTACTATACAATTCAAGCAACTTTGCCGCTGTGCGAAGTAGTTTTAATCATACTTATGTTTATATACTGCTTTAGTAAACATGTCTCAGTTAATTATATTGTAAGACAATTGAAGTACTTTGGCACCTTTGGAATTTCTTGAAGGCTTCAACTAATTTTGTTGTTATATAACCGTTCACCATAGCTTGTATAAACACGGTGTAAGAGTGCCTGGAAACTCCTTGATATTTATTAAAACACATTCAGTAAAATTTAAAAACATCGAACAACAATATAAACTTCTATTTATTATTTTTGTATTCAAAACCATTACACAATTACCTGGGGGGTCAGCCCGTACGGAATGTGTACAAGCCTAGGTCAATATGCATATAATTTTAAAGGCTCCATTATTAAAAAATATGGCCATTAACTAAACTGCAGTAATTTAATGAATGGATACATAAGCCTTTATTCTTTACAAAATCGCAGCTGTTGGAACAAGATTAAAATTGAACAATCAATTGGCCGCCCTTTTGCTACGGTTAATGTTATAGGTATAGGAATCATCCTACTTCAAAATAAAGCATTTCGAGTATTGAAAGTATTAAATTTCATTAAAGTATGGAAACTTTGAATGTTGAATTTCTGTTATAAAAATTAACATTTGGTTGAAATATATAGGGAATAACACACAGCAATAAAAGGGAATGTCAAAGAATAAAATTCATACGTAGTAACGAGTGAACATTATGTTAATATGTACAACAAGAATAGTAATAATAATAATCAGTAGTAAAATACGAGTTATTTAGGTGAATAATAGCAATAATAAAGAGCAGAACTTATTACTAACCAGAATGTTAATCAATCATCCTCCTGCAAAAGGTAATTTTTCGTACGAATAATCAATCGAGCAGCAAACACAATCCAGTTGCCGGCACCACCACAGGTACTGTGCTACTTCTGCTGAAGACAGCCTTTGATAATTAAGTACCTCTCGACACCATCACTTCAATTCGGCAGAGAATTTAGAAACCACTGACCAGACTTTAGAGGAAGAGCAGATAACAGATTAAGTGACGTTATTATAGAACAGAAGTTAAAAATGCTGATCCAGCTCCATGAAAGGAATCCAAATATGTAACTCAGTCTGACACTAAGGAGTCTTAATAGACATACTTCACCTTTATCGATATAGATATAGACGAGCTGGAATGGAGACCAATGCTCAAGATCTGGTCGCAGAGAGAAACAGCAAGGATTGAGGTGGCCTGAAGTAGAAGGCAGCCCAACATGCGGTGGTAGGCTCTAGTGGTGATACTAAGCATGTGGTACTTTGGGTTCAGAATAAAGGTCAAAATAACCACCAGGTTATTTACCTGTCCACTCGGCTCAAAAATACGCCACCAACGTGACAGTCGAAAGTGCGATTGACTTTTATATGTTTGGAGGAGGCTACATGATACTTAGAGACATACAGATCTTAGAGTAACTACTAGAGGATGAGTTGTACTGGGGGATGTAGAACGTGTTATAGAAAAAAATTCTCAAATATCAAGAAATTTTGTAAAGAGAGCCTGAGCAATTTTGTCAATAGGGGTTTCGAAAACAATGGGTCAAAATGTGGACACTGGGGGACGCTATATTAAAGGAATATCGCTTATTCTAATGAGCAAATTAATCCTTTCAGTCAGTATCACTACACTTAAGGTGAGGGCTGGTATTTTACTAATATTCAAAACAGCTTTGACTTTTTACACTCAAAACTCGAGCTAGTAGAACTCAAATTAAAATACTTTGAGTTAATATACTCGTAGAATAGAAAGGTAGTGTGAGCAGAATTTCCATTAGCTGAAAGATTAACAAGCCGTGTAAATGCATGTTTCGTTTTTTGTACCTTGACCTTTAAGAAAGAACGAGGTGATGAAACGTTCTCTGAATACAATAGAAGAATAATTGTCTGCCTCACAATATCAACTATTGGAGCGCAGAAAGTGTCAACATTCCAGTTTTGAATAATGTAGCGATCTCACAGACAAATGGTTCCCAACCCGAAGTGTTCGTATTTTACAATACAAATAGCAGGTTTTGGCCTGATGCATTTTCACGTTACTGGTCTTCACCAGAGCGGTAGCTTATTTATACAGTGTGACCAAAATATCCATCCACTCATATTAGTGTTCATTAGTCATAAATAGCTTAGTCAATGAGGGTCTGTCTTTACACAAAGTTTTGTCCACAACTCCCTCCAGTTCAAAGTTTTAGTTTTTAAATGGAAAGGCTCTTCTCTCAGATTGATAAAAACATAATACTTTTGGCAAATACCTAATATATTGTTTGAATTTAATTCTAAAACTAAACTTCGATTTTTTAAATCCTTTTATTTCCGTTTTGACATCAGTAGTAATCCTAGCACTAATCTTGATTATGTTTTCCGATTTGTTAACAAGATTTACTTAATAACATCTAACTAGTCAGTTTGGTATGTTCATTTTATTTTTGATTGGGTTTGGTAATCTAGTAGCTGAGAGCCTATAGCTACATCAATGTGAGACTGCGGAGACTGAACACCGCCATTTTCAGCTAAGCAGTCTGTCAAGCTACGGTTCGTATTAACAGTGCCAAGCTACAAAAATTTTATCTGGAAAAATTATCGTTACTTGTGTACTTAGACTTTAGATACCTTCACACTTCGAACTCCATCATGACTATCGGGTCTGACCATCTTTGTTATAGGAAACTGCTCTATCACGAAAAGCCAGGGTGAGTGCTTCTACATTGTTAATTGGCTCTTGGCTATCGATGTTTGTATAG